>NC_052152.1:73653346-73954236 GCF_902713615.1 Scyliorhinus canicula
GATTAACCTAGTGAATCTCCTCTGCACACCCTCCAGTGCCAGTACGTCCTTTCTCAAGTAAGGAGACCAAAACTGAACACAATACTCCAGGTGTGGCCTCACTAACACCTTATACAATTGCAACATAACCTCCCTAGTCTTAAACTCCATCCCTCTAGCAATGAAGGACAAAATTCTATTTGCCTTCTTAATCACCTGTTGCACCTGTAAACCAACTTTCTGTGACTCATGCACTAGCACACCCAGGTCTCTGCACAGCAGTATGCTTTAATATTTTATCGTTTAAATAATAATCACGTTTGCTGTTATTCCTACCAAAATGGATAACCTCACATTTGTCAACACTGTATTCCATCTGCCAGACCCTAGCCCATTCATGGAACCTATCCAAATCCCTCTGCAGACTTCCGGTATCCTCTGCACTTCTCGCTTTACCACTCATCTTAGTGTCATCTGCAAACTTGGACACATTGCCCTTGGTCCCCAACTCCAAATCATCTATGTAAATTGTGAACAATTGTGGGCCCAACACGGATCCCTGAGGGACACCACCAGCTACTGATTGCCAACCAGAGAAACACCCATTAATCCCCACTCTTTGCTTTCTATTAATTAACCAATCCTCTATCCATGCTACTACTTTACCCTTAATGCCATGCATCTTTATCTTATGCAGCAACCTTTTGTGTGGCACCTTGTCAAAGGCTTTCTGGAAATCCAGATATACCACATCCATTGGCTCCCCGTTATCTACTGCACTGGTAATGTCCTCAAAAAATTCCACTAAATTAGTTGGGCACGACCTGCCCTTTATGAACCCATGCTGCGTCAGCCCAATGGGACAATTTCTATCCAGATGCCTCGCTATTTCTTCCTGGATGATAACTTCGGTAGTGGGGAATCTAAGCTCACTGGCCTATAATTTCCTGCTCTCTGCCTACCTCCTTTTTTAAACAATGGTGTCACGTTTGCTAATTTCCAATCCACCGGGACCACCCCAGAGTCTAGTGAATTTTGGTAAATCACTAGTGCATCTGCAATTTCCCTAGCCATCTCTTTTAGCACTCTGGGATGCAATATGTTAGTCAATAATTGTAAAAATAAAATTGATCTCAAGAGCAGTAATTAACACATACTATGAATTATAACTGAAAGTCAAGACACTACTTTCACTAAATTATCTCGTCAGTTGAGATAAGGCTGCAAGTTGTACACCAATCACTAGATTGGTATATTGATGAAGTTCTAGCAAATGTCAATACAATAGCAACAAGGCCATGATTTCAAGTGCCAGCAGTCACATATTCGGCTTCAGCTACAGGCTCAAACTATACATCTATGGCATCAATTTAAATAGTGTAACAAAACTCAATTGGTCATGATTTACTACTGTAACAAATAGTTCCAAAGTTTAACTCTTCGAATGCTGGTAAGTCCAAGGTAATGTCAGGAGCAGATTTATTACTGACCGTTATTAGTTATTTTTTCCTACACTATTTAAATAGATAAGCAAATGCATGTTGGAAGGTTTCCTCTGCACTGTGTGTTAAAACAAAACTCCTTAATCATGTCCAGGTGGGGGCAGCACGGTGGCACAGTGGTTAGCATTGCTGCCTACGGCGCTGAGGACCCGGGTTCGAATCCCGGCCCTGGGTCACTGTCCTTGTGGAGTTTGCACATTCTCCCCGTGTCTGCGTGGGTTTCACCCCCACAACCCAAAGATGTGCAGGCTAGGTGGATTGGCCACTCTAAATTGCCCCTTAATTGGAAAAAATAATTGGGTACTCTAAAATTTAAAAAAAAATCATGTCCAGGTGTACAATTTTTATTCCATACAAAAAATAGAAAATTGTCGAACTTTAAACATGAATTTTGTATGTTATGTATATATAAACTTAAATCTAATCTATCTTTTCTAACTTTCAAGCTTTTTGAAAAACTCAATTGAAAACAGGGCACAAATGATTGACTTGACTAAATTTTAGATATAACCAGATTAATCTCTGAAGTGGTGAAACAAGATACAACTCTAACTGCAATAAGGATGCTTTCTCGTATCCTCCAGGGCATACCATACCAACATGCCATAAAGACAGAATAGTAAGGATTTTACGTACTTGCATCAAAAACATAGGGTGTTCTCTTGCCCCCCCCCCCCCCCCCCCCCCACCACGCGATTTTCCCACCACCCCGAAACCAGCGCCGCGGGAATCGCACCAGGCCGCTCGGAGAATCAGCGCAAACAGTGAGCGGCGATTCACAGACCCGGATGGGCCGAGCGGCCGTTCCGACACGACAGGTTCCCGCCGGCGCCGTCCACCCCTGGTCGCTGCCGGGGGGGGGGGGGGGGGGGGGGGGGGGGGGGGAGAAGAGAGAGAGAGCAGGCTCCTTCACCGGGGGACGCCTCCGGTGGGGTCTGGCCCGGGATCAGGGCCCACCAATCGGCGGGCCGTCCCCCCCCCCGGGGCCTACCTCCTTCCGCGGCCGGACCCAGAACACCGGTGCCATGTTGGTGAGGGGCTGGCATGCGTAAGAAGTTCCCCGCGCAGGATGGCGCGGCCCAACTGCACATGCGCAGGAATGAGCTGCCCCAACTGCGCATGCGCGGGTTGGCACGGCGCCAGAATAGGTCGTGCCCAGGCCCTATTCGCGCCGTCGTGAAACGCAACGGCAGTCACGACGGGAGCGGAGAATACCGCCCATAATTGGGTCCATTTCTGCCATGGTTTCATGTAAGAAAATAGGACGCGTGTCAACAAACAAGGATGCTCAATCAATAGTGCACCAAGTAAACACGCCGCTTATGTTTTTTGAATGCGTCCCTCCATCAATATTCTTTTTAACAATCAATTATAAATAATTATGGACAAAAGGTTTTATACTGTATGAAAGGCAAACCTATGTAACTGGCAGTTTGGCCAGTCTCCTGTAAGAGTTATAATTGGCGACTGGTAGAATGTTTGCAGTATTTCAGGGTCATGAAGTCATGCAATATCGAAAGCAGAATTACAGTGAAAATATATCTTGCTCATTCTATTTTCAATATATTATATTCTGGGAGAAACTTTCAAAGTGAGTGTCAGTGCAGACTTAATGAACCAAAATACCTCCTTTTGCAATGTAGGGATTCCGTGAAGAGACAGACATCAAGATGGCCAGCTAGCATGTCTAATAACAACAATACATACTGGACATTCTCAGAATATATCAATACATTACAATTTAACTGCTATGATAAGAACCTATGGTTGCTTTGTCCCTACCTCCTCAAATTGCAGGAAACCAACTTTATTTTTTAATTATTTCACGGGATATCTCTGGTATGACCACAATAGCAACTGTCCTTGAAAAGAGTGCCTTGCTAGGCCATTTCAAAAACAGTCTGGAGTTACATAATAATCTTTAATAATATTCATTATCAGTGTCACAAGTAGGCTTACTTACACTGCAATGAAGTTACTATGAAAATCGCCTTGTCGCCACACTATGGCGCCTGCTCGGTACATGGAGAGAGAATTCAGAATGTCCAATTCACCTAACAACACATCTTGGGCAGCACGATGGTTCAGTGGTAGCAAGTCTCATGGCGCCGAGGTCCCAGGTTCGATCCCGGCTCTGGGTCACTGTCCATGTGGAGTTTGCACATTCTCCGTGTTTGCGTGGGTTTTGCCCCCACAACCCAAAGATGCGAAAGGTAGGTGAATTGAGCACACTAAATTGCCCCTTAATTGGAAAAAAATTAATTGGGTACTCTAAATTTTATTTTATTTTTTTAAAAACAAGCACGACTTTGGGGACTTGCGAGGGGGCACCGGAGCACCCGGAGGAAACCCACGCAGACATGGGGAGAACGTGCAGACTCCGCACAGACAGTGACCCAAGCCGGGAATCGAACCCGGGTCCCTGGCGCTGTTAAGCAACAGTGCTAACCACTGTGCTACTATGTTGAGTCACACGTAGGCCAGACCAGTTTAAGGACAGTAGATTTCCTTCCCCAAAGGGCATTAGTGAACTAGATGGATTTTTATGACAACCGATGATAGCTTCATGGTCACCATTACAGAGACTAGCTGCATATTCCAGATTTATTCATGGAATTTAAATTCCACCAGCTGCCCACATGGAATTGGACCCCATGTCCACAGAGCATGAGCTCAAGTCTCTGGCTAGCTTGTTCAATACCACAACGGCACAGTTATGGTCTTGTACAAAGACAATTACGGAGTTGGTGTACTAAAGAACATCTAGTTCAAGACTAGTCGAATTCATTATACCATAACAAACTGTGGATAGGAAACTAGTGCAAACAAACTGGAACTAACACAAACATGACTGACCACGAAGACTTCTCCTTCAAACTCCCCCTAGGTTACATCGTCATGTGTTATTACTTGCCTGACACCTACTGGTCGGAGGCTAAACATGCTTACATATACATTTGCTTATGCATACAGGGAATACAGGGTTAACGGTAGGGTTCTTGGCAATGTAGAGGAGCAGAGAGATCTTGGGGTCTATGTTCATAGATCTTTGAAAGTTGCCACTCAAGTGGATAGAGCTGTGAAGAAGGCCTATGGTGTGCTAGCGTTCATTAGAAGAGGGATTGAGTTTAAGAGCCGTGAGGTGATGACGCAGCTGTACAAAACCTTGGTAAGGCCACATTTGGAGTAGTGTGCGCAGTTCTGGTCGCCTCATTTTAGGAAGGATGTGGAAGCTTTGGAAAAGGTGCAAAGGAGAGTTACCGGGATGTTGCCTGGAATGGAGAGTAAGTCTTGCGAGGAAAGGTTGAGGGTGCTAGGCCTTTTCTCATTAGAACGGAGAAGGATGAGGGGCGACTTGATAGAGGTTTATAAGATGATCAGGGGAATAGATAGAGTAGACAGTCAGAGACTTTTTCCCCGGGTGGAACAAACCATTACAAGAGGGCATAAATTTAAGGTGAATGTTGGAAGATATAGGGGGGGATGTCAGAGGTAGGTTCTTTACCTAGAGAGTAGTGGGGGCATGGAATGCACTGCCTGTGGAAGTAGTTGAGTTGGAAACATTAGGGACCTTCAAGCGGCTATTGGATAGGTACACGGATTATGGTAGAATAATGGAGTGTAGATTAATTTGTTCTTAAGGGCAGCACGGTAGCATTGTGGATAGCACAATTGCTTCACAGCTCCAGGGTCCCAGGTTCGATTCCGGCTTGGGTCACAGTCTGTGCAGAGTCTGCACATCCTCCCCGTGTGTGCGTGGGTTTCCTCCGGGTGTTCCGGTTTCCTCCCACAGTCCAAAGATATGCAGGTTGGGTGGATTGGCCATGATAAATTGCCCTTAGATTATCATAGAATTTTGGACACTATGATTAAACTAGGACAAACCTTCGGCACAACATCGTGGGCCGAAGGGCCTGTTCTGTGCTGTATTTCTCTATGTTCTATGTTCTATATCACTACAGGCACTCTGACCACCTACTGGTCGGCGGCTAAACATGTTTACATATACACTTACTTATGCATATCACAACAGGCACTCTGACCACCTACTGTTTGGAGGCTAAACATATTTACATATACATTTGCTTACGCATATCACTACAGGCACCATCTCCCTGACACCTCACAGGTAGAAATCAGCTAACTCAACACAGACCAGGAATCAAACCTGTTCCATACAGTCTATTAGAAGAATTGGACACAACAGTTCCATTCATTTAGCAATGAAGTCAAGTAACCATTGTTTCCAGACAAAAGAATGAAAATAGAAATATTAGGACTTGGAAACTCTGGCCACAACTTGATTCATGCACAAATCTAACATTTATATTTAACATTTAGATTGTAAGTTTGCACGTGATGAATTTAACATCAAAGTTCTCCATAAAGTTTAATATAAATAGCAGAGACTATTTTGGGAATTGGGAAAGTTTGAGGTTGGCATCTGAAGGAAATCGGAGTCAGAGTATCTGTTCATTAATGGCTCACCTTGGACAAAGGGTTCCTGGTTGCCTCCTTTCCTTCTCCTCCCTCTGCAGTCTGTGCTCCATTTCTAAAACACATCATAGCCCAAGGAAAATGCAACAATAGCTCCCATTGTCCTTAAGATCGCCACATATGTGCACATTTAGGAAGCATTGTGTGCAGTCTTTTGGCTCTCTGCAGAATATTGCTGAATGCAGCACAGTCGCACACCTGTGCAACAGAGCTTTAGTGAGGAGTTTCAAGCATAGCAGAACAAATTCAGTTGGGGGTGTTTCAGAGAGGCTGTTAACATGGCTTGCAAGTCCAAAATGGCAGACTGTGGGTGGGAATCTCCCAGCCCGGGGCCAGGCCGGAGCATCCTCGCATTCGGGCCACACCGCCCCAACGTGATTCTCGGCCCGGGATGGGCCGAGCTGCCTAAAAAGGCAGAGTCCCACCGGCGCCATCCACACCTGGTCGCAGCCGCCGTGAAATCTGCGCGCAGGGTCAGGGGCGGCCTGTGGGGCGGGGGGAAAGAGGTGGAGGTGGCCTCCGATGGGGCTTGTCCCGCGATCAGGGCCCACCGATCGGCGGGTCGGCCTCTCGCTCCCCTGGCCATTTTCTTCCGCGCCGGCCCCTGAACTCCCACGCGATGTTGCGTCGGGGCCGGCACGATGAGGGAGGCCACCGCGCATGCGCGGGTTGACGCCAGCGCCAGTGCGCATGCACGGATCCCGCGGCGTACAGTTCACACCGGGATGGGACGCTGGAGCGACATGAACCACTCCAGTGCTGTGCTGGCCCCCTGTAGGGGCTAGAATCAGTCCTCCCAGCGGCCCGTTCACGCCGTCGTGAAATGTGACAGCGTTTCCAACAGCGTGGACACTCTGCCCCCGAATGGGAGAATCCCGCCCTGCGAGTCAAATGGGGTGGAACGATGACGAGCACTGCTGCCTCACAGCACCAGGGACTTGGGTTCAAATCTGGCCTTGAGTGACTGTGTGGACTTCTCCCCTAGTTTTCGTGGGTTTCCTCCAGGTGCTCTGGTTTCCTCCTACAGTCCAAAGATGTGCAGGTTGGGTGGGGTTGAGGGGATAGGGCAGGGGGTGGGCCTAGGTCTGGTGCACTTTCAGAGGGTCTGTGCAGACTCGATGGTCTGAATGACCTCCTTCTGCACTGTAGGGATTCTGCTGTTTTCAATCAACTTGAGAGGCTGTTTGATATCATTTTTGTTTATAAATTTAGTGTAGCCAATTAATTTTTTTCCAATTAAGGGGCAATTTATCGTGTTCAATCCACCTATCCTGCACATCTTTTGGGTTGTGGGGGCGAAACTCACGCAAACACGGGGAGAATGTGCAAACTCCACACGAACAGTGACCCAGAGCCGGGTTCGAACCTGGGACCTTAGCGCCGTGAGGCAGCAGGGCTAACCCACTGCGCCACCGTGCTGCCCTGGCTGTTTGATATCATGATCGATCCACTCTGCATGCTTCCAGCAGGCCCATGTGAACACTTAGTCAGGAAGCATGATATGGGCCACACCAGGTGTGACGAGACTCATTCCAGCAGTCAGTATTTCACTTCAGACACCAGGAGCACAGAGTCCAACTTAGCAAGCTGCCGAATCTCAATTAGGAAGCAACTCAAAGTTAAATTATGCACAGGGAAGTAAAAAGAAGGAAGAGAAAGAAGGAATAAGGAGACACAGATAGTGATATACAAGGACAGACAGTTAAAGTTTAAAAAAGATCAATTTTTTTGAAAAATCGGCAACAGTCAAAATCTGAAGGAACAGTACTACACGCTTGCGGAGTAAAACGGTCAGAAAATATGTTTGACAGTAAGTCACACTTACGCACCATTAAAAATGCACATACCTGAATCGAGAAACCTTAGATAGGAAACACCTCAAATACTATAATTTCAGTGTCATGCATTTCTCCTCCGTACCAATGTGGCAACACGTTTGGAGGACAGCAAATTAGACAGCAGTTTCCGGAGTTTAACTATCCACCTGCAGGTGCCAGGTGTTGATGTCACATTTATTCCTTACGGGTGAACTCTGATAGTCACATTGTTCTTATTACTACAAAGCTTAAACAAATTGGGTCATGTAGAAAAAAGTTATATGAGGAAGAAATATAAACAAAGCATTTATGTAAACATGATTAAAAGGTTCAACAAAACTTTACTTTTTGCTAAACTCTTGCAGCATTCAATAAAAATATTGGTTCTTTTTCGCTGAGGTTTTGTTTTCCCTTTTCCTCTGTCCTCACTTCCAATCTGATTCTCCTGCTCAAAGATTTTCATTTATTTCTGCCCACTGTGTATGTACAAAAGCTTCTTCATCCTTTGCTCCTCTGCCAGTATAATAGTCACTTTGTTCTGAGTAATACACCCGTAATAACAGATTTACAAACAAAATTCTGAACGAGTCACATGGCATTCTTCAGTTATAAAGGCCTTCAAGGGAGGAAGAAAGGTCATGTGGAGCAATTGCAACTAATCGGCTAATTTTCACCAGTGTTTGATGCCGTTTACAAACAAACACTTAAATGGAGTAATAGCAAAGCCTTCCATCACAACATTAGTTGTAGAAGGCATAAGAAAGAACAAAGAGAAGTCGCAACTAAAATGATCTAAGATGTAATACAACTGCCCGCGGCACTGGTCACAAGGAAAGACTCCTTGTCTGTAGCCACTTTCACACTGTGCTCAGGCCGTTGGCTCCTTGCATTCAAAGCTGGATCTTCCCGACTGTCACTGTTCTTCGGTGCTTTGTGTCCACTCTGCAGCTGTTGCCTGGCATCATTGCATGATGCAGCTTTACGATGTCAGCATACAAGGCTGATGAGTTTGGCTCAGAACACGCACCTTCATCAATACGTTGATCAACATTATTGCTAATGTCATGACAGCAGAAATCATTGAAGCACAAGGGCCAATGAATTCCCACTGTTATGGGCCAGGGTTTAGAGAACCCCAAAGTGTATCATGGAGTTCACCTGACCCACAACTTTTAATAGATTGTGGTATGGAGAGCACACGGCCCGTCTACAGGTGTGGTGCAGCAGACATCTAATAGTAATTTTTAAAGCAAAACAATGTTTATTCTATGAACTCAAGTTAACCTTTTTACAACATACAGTGAACATCTTAGCAACAATTAATTCAAATACAACCCCCAAAGAAAACAACACTAAGTAATCCTTAAACTTTCCTTTTAACATCCGTAAGACATTAAAAAAAAACTTTTAACAGAAGCACTTCAGGTTTAAATTAACTACTGAGAACAGTTATCACACTGAATTCACCAAATGATCAACATATAGTCTTTACATGGCAGTGAGAACAACATTACACCTCCTTTGGCTGGCTGCAGCTCCAACACTAAAATGAAACCAAAAAAACAGACACACCCAAGCTTTTCTCAAAGTGAAACTAATGAAATGAAAATCGCTTATTGTCACGAGTAGGCTTCAATGAAGTTACTGTGAAAAGCCCCTAGTCGCCACATTCCGGCGCCTGTCCGGGGAGGCTGGTACGGGAATCGAACCGTGCTGCTGGCCTTCTTAGTCTGCTTTAAAAGCCAGCGATTTAGCTCAGTGAGCTAAACCAGCCCCTAAAAAGCAGAGCCAGAGCTCAGCTCCACCCACACTCTGACATCACTGCAGTAACTTGAGCAGACAAACATTTCTTAAAGTGGCATTCTCATGACACCACCTCGTTGCATGTGTGCAGATTATTGGGATTACGAATGAAAGCAGACCCACATGGCACCACTCAGTGTAAAATCAGTTCATTTGAAACCAAAGCTGCCAGGCTGAGCATGTCAAAGACAACCCCATAAGGGTGGCATGGCGACGCAGTGGTTAGCACTATGTCCTCATGGCACTCAAGGACCAGCGTTCGATCCCGGCCCCGGGTCACTGTCCATGTGGAGTCTGGACATTCTCCTAATGTCTGTGTGGGTCTCACACCACAACCCAAAAAGATGTGCAGGGCTGGGGATTGGCCATGCTAAATTGCTCCTTAATTGGAAAAAAAAAGAATTGGGTACTCTAATTTAA
Source organism: Scyliorhinus canicula (assembly GCF_902713615.1). NCBI lineage: Eukaryota > Metazoa > Chordata > Chondrichthyes > Carcharhiniformes > Scyliorhinidae > Scyliorhinus > Scyliorhinus canicula. Next base: position 73,663,365 of record NC_052152.1, read on the forward strand.
AGAAAAAGAGACCACCCCGTATTTCCTTCCCCTCCTTGCACCACTCTCTCCAGTTTCTGCCTAGGTTTCCTCCAGGTGCTCCGGTTTCCTCCCAAGATGTGGTCAGGTGGATTGGATATGCTAAATTGTCCATAGGTGCGGTACAGACTCTATGGGGCAAATCGCCTCCTTCAGCACTGTCAGGATTCTCTGATTCTATGGTTAAGGAGTTTGCACTTGCTCCCTTTGGAAAGAAGGTTTTCAATGAAGTTGTTGAACTGAAAATGTCAGCTGATGAAGGGTAGTAACACTCCCCGTTGTATCCTTACTATCTATTAGATAATAAAAATGCTGAGTGAAGCATAACATTCTGCTTCAAAGTACATTTGAAACATATGCGCCAGGTAACAATTGACTGGATTACTTGTTCTGCATCCAAGTGATGTGTGATGGCTTTTTTGTGTTGAATGTCACATACCATTAGTTGCAAACATAAGAGTATAGAATAATAGTTAGTATTCAGAATAATACCACGAGAGCTAATCGTAAAAGCAAAGTTGTGTCTGCGTGCAGCTGCAGGCTCTGATCAGAGCATCACTGGAGTAGCCCAATTAGGCAGCCTTCTGTTAGCCAGTAACCATTTGACTATCAATAAGATTGATTGTAATCGCATGGCCCACCTTTTTGCAGCTACTGATCCCAGTCGTCACCCTCTCCAAGTGTGCTCTGACCCACCCACAAACCGCTGACCTGCCAGCTCACACCAGTCGTCACCCTCTCCAAGTGTGCTCTGACCCACCCACAAACCGCTGACCTGCCAGCTCACACCAGTCGTCACCCTCTCCAAGTGTGCTCTGACCCACCCACAAACCGCTGACCTGCCAGCTCACACCAGTCGTCACCCTCTCCAAGTGTGCTCTGACCCACCCACAAACCGCTGACCTGCCAGCTCACACCAGTCGTCACCCTCTCCAAGTGTGCTCTGACCCACCCACAAACCGCTGACCTGCCAGCTCACAAGTGTCTGTTATCCAGTTATGCCTGCACCTGCTACCTTCACACCAAAAGGCTAGATTTCCTGACAGCAGCAACCCCTTCAATGGCGGCATTTTCCCTATGCCACTAACCGCCTGCCCTTTGAGCCTGGACTACAATTTCTACCCCCAGCCCTCTAAAGGCTGAAATTTCCTTCCGTCTGACCTTCGCCCCCACCCAATCCCATATTAGCTCCAATTTCCTATCCATCTGACATGATCAGCTCTTTTAATAACCCCTAGTCCCTCACTTTGTGCAAGGCTGCATGCACACTTCCCTCGCCCACATGGGGCTTCCCTATTGCTGCCATGTCTCTCGGGGGTTTGTCAATCCTGCCAAGGTCACAGCAGGTCAGGACAACTGCGGAAATTCGGGGTCAACTGTGATAACATTAACCTGCAATACACTTTCCAAATGACTAACCAGATTACAATAAAATTTCAAATGAAGGAAGAACATATCAACTTCACAGGGAAAAAAGAAATCATAGGTTCTGCCCCTCTGCAGGCCTATCCCGTCATTCACTGACACAATGGACAGGTAACTCCTCCTTGAGAAGGGCAGGGTGGAGATTTTGCCCACAATCATAAAGAAATGCGACCATATTGTCACACTGTTGCTCCTGGTTTACAGTACCTCAAAGAGTGCACAATGGATTTGAAACTCATTCCATTCTCCAATTCTGCCAACTCGCACAATGTTAGGACAAAAGGGGAACTTTGCCATCACCCATTCAGTTATTTTGAAGCCATTAGACAAAACACTTCAGACACATTTCTGGCCTCAAGCAACCAGAACACAAAGCTGTTGTGTATGTGCAACAACAGCAGGAGCAAAAGCCTCAAGGTACAAAACTGGCATTCAGATGTAAATTAGGCTTCTTTCAATGGAAGGAGATTAATTAATTCTGCATCTAGTACCAAAAGAAATAAACCAAAGCAAGTTTGTTTACAGCTGAAATCAAGAGTTCCTCACGGTACACCGCATATGGCTTGCAGCAAGTTTGCAAGCAAAATGTTACTTGTGTATAGACTAACAACTAAGCCAAATGGTGGTTCTCCACACTGCAATTAACATTTATGCTAATCGTGGGGATTAGAACTGAAATTTGCATACAAATGAAATACCAGCAGAAACTGATTTACAACAATGATTAAAGTATGCAGATATGCAAATACAGTGTGCATGCAATATTGTACCAGTGGTTCAGTCCTGATCTGATTTATGATCATTACCTCCATAAGTGCCCAGCAGTTTAATTTTCTAGTTTACATCAATTTAAACTGCTGTAATAAATAATACATTTTAACAATGTAACAAAAGCTTTGGTATAATAATCAAGAATTTCCCAAGAGGTTCCAAAACACACTGCAGCTCTCATTTTATGATTTCCAAATCAAGTTTCTTCAGCTCAGTGTAGGGTTTTGTTTTCTGTTGAATACATGTTCAACTGTTGAAAATGAAATAATAAGAAAAATAATAATACTCTTTTAGTGTCACAAGTAGGCTTACATTAATACTGCAATGAAGTTACTGTGAAAATCCCCTAGTCGACACACTTCAGCGCCTGTCCGAGTTCACAGAGGGAGAATTCAGAATGTCCAATTCATCTAACAAGCACATCTTTCAGGACTTGCGGGAGGAACCCGAAGTGCCCAGAGGAAACCCACGCAGACATAAGGAGAACGTGCAGACTCCGCACAGACAGTGACCCAAGTGGGGAATCAAACCCGGGTCCCTGGCGCTAACGGTGCTAACCACTGTGCTACCGTGCCACCCATAATAAGAAAATAAATCATTTGCATTTATATAGCGCCTTTCATGGACTCAGGACATTGCAGAGAGCTTGATCACCATCAAGTGCTTTTGAAGTGATCCATTTGGTGAAAAATAAACTTACCGACAGCCAGGTCCCACGATCATCATGCTAATGAGCAGGTAATCTGTTTTAGTTGGTTGAAGAATGTAGAGACCAGGCCACCAGGGAGAACTTTGGTGGACATCAGTACTTTTCTTTTCCATCTGCTTTTCAGGCAGAGCCTCAGTTTGTCTCATCTGAAAGACGCCACTACTGGCAGTGAAACACTAGATTGTAAATGGAACCATAGCAGGATGGTATGCTGGCAAATAGTGCTCTTTACGGAAAAATATTGAAAATTATGCTGGGCGAGTATCCACAGCACCAGGAACACCCGCATAAAGGAAGATGGGCTTTCAATTTCCTTTCAGATTAAAGGCCTCCTCAACATGCAACCCCATGCACCTGTAGGCTTGCCTTGTGATCTTTCTGAAGGATAGAGAAGAGCCCGCTTTATTGACTGGGCCTTTCTACGATTAATCATATGCCCAAGCAAAGATGAATGTATTATTTTCTGCAACATGTCAAAACACAGTAACAATATGCACAGCAAAGGGTTCTCTAATTTTCAAGTCATCTCCAACAGGTTCTCTCACAGAATGTAGATTCCCTGTTTGTACAGTTACTAATCATGGCTCTCCACCCGTCTGTATCTCTAGGGGCGTGCTCCAAGAACTCCCTCAGCCAGTACAGGGATTGCTCCTGCATTGTCAATGCCATTAAGCACCACACTACAACGATATGAGCAATACATCAGAGAGATGGCTCATGCAAGTCACGGGTCTCATTTTGAATTTTGTTCTGCCAAGGCTGATCAGTCAGGCAAAAAAGTTTGTGCATCTGTGAACAACCTCAAAGCTGGTTTGTACATAGAAGTGCACCAAGCTGAATAAATGTGCTCAAGCATGGAACTGAAGACAAAGAATTACTGGCAATTGAAAAATAAATTTCTTGAAAAAAAGTGATCACAACTTCCATTTTGCTGACTGCTGTTCCTCTGCGACTGGGGAAGGTCTGCAAAGATCGTCAACGTAAAAACCATAATTGTGGTCCCGAAAATCTGGGAGTGCGCTCAACCCACTTGGAGCCAGAAGAGATGGTAGCATTTGCTGTTCAGCCCCACCAACAGGTGTTTACGCTTTCTGCTGGCAGCACTGTGGGGAAAGCCTTGCATGCAGTGGCTCTCCATGACGCTGGAGGCACGGGGAGGGGAGGGGGGTCTCAACTCAATTAAACTGCTGTGCTACTACTGAGATTGGGGTTGCTATAAACATGGTGCTATAAACACAGAATTATTATCTATTTCCCAACCCCCCAATCCAGTAAGTAAATAATGACCACCCTTCACGTTGAGGAATTAATTTGAATGCCATTGGCCTAATTAAAATTTAAATAATTGAAATTTAAATGGTTTGTGCAGATAGACTAAAGTGGGTTGCATTCGGATTAGTTTATATTTTGCTCAATTAAAACCTTCATCCTGAATTAAGACACTGAGAAATGGCGAACACTTAACCTGTGCCAATTTAATATTCCTGTGCCAATTTAATATTCCATCACCAACAAACAAAATTAGTCATGAATTTTGCAAGGAAATTATTGGGGAAGGTGGATAGAAGGCATTATTTCTGTACATTTTGACCACAGAATTAATTATGCAAAGCACAACTTGCCAGGCTGTATATTGTGAACTCGACTGCACAATTTGTTTCTACCCAACTGCATGCATGCATAGCTGTGCTGGCTTAATTCCATACTTTAAAGATATATTATCATTTTACAAAACCTTGTTCAGATCCACATCCCCCACCTTCCCTTAAATGATTTATTATTTTCTGAACTGCAGCAGTTTTTTTTTAATAAAAAGGTGTACACCATGCACCCCTCGAAATGCTCAAAAAACTCTTCTTTGTGGGGGATGAGGGGAGGGTGGAGGGGAGGGGGGGCAGTTTTGAGAAGTGGAGAAAAGATCCAACCATCTGTCTTTTCTTCTCCAATAAAAAGACACGGCTTTGCACCTCGGCAGGAATCTAATGGGAGGAACACCCAGATTGTCCTGAGCACCCCTTGTGTGGGAACTCTCTGATCAATATCGCTCGAGTTGCCATATGTCTCTCAGCGGACTGCAATGTTGCAAAATCATCTGTATTTACGCAAATTTGCGCTGCCTTCTAGAGAGCACTGCAAGACATAGTCACCTGTGACTGCACAGAAAGCATCCCACTATTAATGACTGGTCCCAGCTTAAAGTTAAGCCCTGCAGATTCATCAGCCAAGATGTAATATGAGCTGGACCCCTGTTTACCATTTCGCACCCCAACCTTTGCTACCATTACATGTCCCTGCTCACCTATGCTTGTGTTTCATCTAAAGCACTCAATTACACCTCACTCTCGAGGGCAGCATGGTGACGCAGTGGTTAGCATTGTTTCTTTTTTTAAAATAAATTTAGAGTACCCAATTATTTTTTCCAATTAAGGGGCAATTTAGCGTGGCCAATTCACCTAACCTGCACATCTTTGGGTGTGGGGGCGAAACCCACGCGGACACGGGGAGAATGTGCAAACTCCACACGGACAGTGACCCAGGGCCGGGATTCGAACCCGGGTCCTCAGCGCCGTAGGCAGCAATGCTAACCACTGTGCCACCGTGCTGCCCCGTGGTTAGCATTGTTGCCTCACAGCGCCAAGGACCCGAGTTTGATCCTGGCCCCAGGTCACTGTGTGTGTGGAGTTTGCACGTTCTACCAGTGTCTGCGTGGGTCTCAACCCCACAACCTAAAGATGTGCAGGGGAGATGGATTGGCCACACTAAATTGCCCCTTAATTGGATACTTTTTTTTTTTTTTTTAACTATCTCAAGTCCTTAACTGGCTGAACCAGATCTAGTCCAGAAGGAGAGAGCAAGTGGTATTTTGGACTGTGAAGTACAGTGAACATAGACATGGTTCTACTTCATATGATTGAACAGAAAGAGAAGAGGAAGACACATCACACGGTCTCGGTCTGGGCAGCCTTCAGATTACAATAGCTTTAAGTAGAAGTGATGCTCTGGGGAGGCCACATGATGAGAGCGTGGGAATAACTGCTATTCGCAGTCTCTGCCACCACTTGCTTATCAGAGAATCCCTACAGTGCAGAAGGATGCCTTTCAGCCAGTTCAGTCTGCACCGACCCTCTGAAAAAACACGTACGCCCCCATCCTATCCCTCCGTACCTAGGCCAACTCTGGTGCCCTATCCCTGTAATCCCACCTAACCTAAGGGACATGAAGCGGCAATGTGGCGTGACCAATCCACCCAACCTGTACATCTTTGGACTATGGGAGCAAATCACAGGGGATTTTCACAGTAACTTCATTGCAATGTTAATGTAAGCCTACTTGTGACAATAAAGATTATATATTTTTAAAAAACACTGGGGGAACGTGCAAACTCCACACAGACTGTCACCCGAGCTGGAATTGAACACAGGTCCCAATGTCACTGTCCTTTATTTTTTTTTAAATCACCTTTACTGTCACAAGTAGGCTTACATTAACACTGCAATGAAGTGACTGTGAAAAGCCCCTAGTCGCCACATTCCAGCACCTGTTACATGGAGGGAGAATTTAGAATGTGCAAATTACCGAACAGCATGTTTTCCGGTCCGTGTGGAGTTTGCACATTCTCCCAGTGTGTGGATAATCTTTATTGTCACAAGTAGGCTTACATTAACACTGTAATGAGGTTACTGTGAAAAGCCCCTAGTCGCCACACTCAGGCGCCTGTTCGGGTACAGGGGGGGTGGGGGGGAAGAGAGAGAATTCAGAATGTCCAAATTACCTAACAGTTTATGTAATAAGCTTTGTTGCTTCACAGCGCCAGGATCCCAGGTTCAATTCCCGGCTTGGGTCAGTATCTGAGCAGAGTTCTCATCTGCACGTTCTCAGTATGTCTGTGTGGGTTTCCTCCGGGAGCTCCAGTTTCCTCCCACAAGTCTCAAAAGACGTGCGGTTAGGTATTTTGGACATTCTGAACTCTCCCTCCGTGTAGCCAAACAGGTGCCAGAATGTGGCGTCTAGGGGCTATTCACAGCAACATCATTGCAGTGTTAATGTAAGTCTACTTAATAAAGATTATTAATATAAGCTATCTATTTCACTTCCTAAACCTGAAAGGAATGTTACACACGATTCCTGAAATGCTGTGGGAAGTACACACCCATTATTGTTACTATTAGCATATTCCTGAAATTCCTCCCTCCGCGATTGTAGCGTCGTTAGCCCATTGAAATAAATAGCTTATCACCTCAACAAATAATGAAGCAAGGAATTTCACACAAACAGCCAAAGAGCATTTGACAGTAATTCTGATGTCCACCTCTAAAACTGTTGTTATTTCTAAACCATTTCCAACCATCTGAGCTTCCAGCAACATGCTTGGCTGGCGCATGCTCTTTCCCTCTTGCAAAGAAGTTATTCTTTTTTTTTTGTTGAACTTCAGTGCTTTGTATCCGTGAATAGGAGAACAGTAGGGTGTCAAAACCTACAGCAACTGTGTCAACCTATTAGTTTACAAATGCTCAGGCTCCAATTCCAATTTTGACCATCACCCATATTTGGATTTCATAGAACCGTACAGCACAGAACAGGCCCTTCGGCCCTCGATGTTGTGCCGAGCAATGATCACCCTACTTAAACCCACGTAACCCGTATACCCGTAACCCAACAATCCCCCCCATTAACCTTACACTACGGGCAATTTAGCATGGCCAATCCACCTAACCCGCACATCTTTGGACTGTGGGAGGAAACCGGAGCACCCGGAGGAAACCCACGCACACACGGGGAGAACGTGCAGACTCCACACAGACAGTGACCCAGCCGGGAATCGAACCTGGGACCCTGGAGCTGTGAAGCATTGATGCTAACCACCATGCTACCGTGAGGCCCAGATCAACCTGCATGGTGTCTACTATAGATGCTGAAGCAGTTGCCTTGATGCTGTCTGCGTATGACCCAATTTATTTTTTTAAATATGCTTTACCAGTTCGGGAGAATTTGCTGTCGCAATTTATTTTTGAAAGTTCAGTCAATGTTTCCTGAACAATTGGGAGTGATGTAAAAATCTTATTGTTGACTGTTGACATTGGGATGAACTGCATGAATGCCTACATAATCACCCATGAATAAAAAAAAGAATGAAACAGTCTACCTCAACTAGAGGGTGAATGCCTGGAACTTGCTGCCGGGGGAGGTGGTGGAAGCAGGTACGATAGCAACGTTTAAGAGGCATCTTGAGAAATAGAAGAATAAGATGGCAATAGAGGGATATGGACCCTGGAAGTGCAGAAGGGTTTAGTTTAGGCAGGCATCATGATCGGCGCAGGCTTGGAGGGCCGAGGGGCCTGTTCCTGTGCTGTACTGATCTTTGTTCTTTGTTCTAGATTCAAACTCCTAAAGGACAGATGCAGAGCACCCTCCTCCAGAATGTTCATCAAAAGGCTCCCGTGTAGCATTGCTTACTTTCCAAAGCATTGTTTAAAAACTAAATACTGCCCAAGTACAGGAAAAAAGTCGAATATATGTCACTCTTATTTACCTCAGTTTTCCGGTTTTGACAGCTTTCCAAATGTTTTTGTTCAGAGAACCAAAGCCACAACTGAGTGAAAGCTAAGATTTTATTCAAATCCTTACATCTACCAAGAACTGTGACTGAGTGGGAATGAAATTCTTCTTGGGCACAATGCAAAGCAGGCAGTAGTAATGCACCAGCAGTCCATTTTCCAATATTTCCAGCCAAGGTGAAATTTTACATCTTTATGTTTAACAAGCTTGGTCTAATTGAGAGTCTGGGGTCAAACTGGGTCCAACTGAGCTGAAGTGAAATGAAGGCTAGAAGTGTGACCAGTTTTATTTATTCATGGCAATCTTTTGAATAAAGATGGATAGAGTGCACACTTTGGATGTTCCGTCAAAAATGTACAGTTAATTTTGAGGAGTACAAAAATTGCAAATGATACAACGGCATCACGAATTCGCTTGCAAATCTGCAAAAATATAATTGTGTTTCTCAAGAGGTTCAAAGCGGGGAGTGTTTGACCACAATCATCTTGAGTGCTTAAAATAAACTTTTGTGTCCATGAGACCATTGTAGATCAAGATGTACTTTGTAATTGGTGTTGATCTTCAATCTGTGTGTAATTGTTAAGCTGAGGGGGGTGGGGGGGAATGATAAAGGAGCATTGAATCGTAACCCAATTATTTCATATTTAATAAATGTTTCTCCCCACCCCCACTCCCTCGTTGTTAAAACTAAGTAGCGGGCTGGTGACAGTCCGTTCCTCCACTTTTTATATTTAAAAAAATAAATAAATGTTAGTCTTTTCCTCAAGTACCCATTTGCTTCCAAATTTTCAGAAAGACCATCTGGTATAGTCAGAGCATAATGTTACTCTGTACTCTGCTATCAAGCTTCAGCTTTATGGGCGAGGACTTATTTCTGCCCCTCTTCTCGAACTGAATGATTGTGTGAATGTCTTCTCTCTGGGCGCGGTCACACACTCCGCCATTTCATGCAGTTGTTTTGTTCCAATGCCTATTGTGTCTTTAAACCCATCTCCCAAGTTATGAATGTATTGGTTTCTTTCACTTCTCATTCACCCTGTTGTATCTCTGATAACTAGTTTGGCATCTTCTTTCTTTTATCTGCACATTTATCCCAGTTTTTCAGCTTTCCACATGTGCAGTTTGATTCACAAGCCAGGCATTTCATTCTGTCGGTGAACTCATGTGATCACCTTCAGTTCTTGCCTCATTGCCTCAACCTGGCTGCCTTTCTCTTGGTTTAACCGATAGCTAGCCATTTGGGTGGTCACTGCCTGTCTCCACTCATGGCGTCATGTGCTCAGGCAGCATGAACAGCCTGCAATATTGAGAGCCTGTCCTTTCCGATCTGTTATTTTCAAATTGCAGGATATGCAGCTAGGAGCCTGAAATGAGCTGATTTAATAGCCTTTCATCCATGTCCTTGAACTTGTATTTTCTGACTGCATTTTTCAATCCTGTTCAGAAATTGACAAAAGGCTCAGCTGGTGCCTGCTTTAGGTCTTTTCATGATGGTAGTGTATTTAATAATTTGAATTTTTCAAAAAAACTGTCTGGGTTTTTTTGCTGTTATCTTCTCAGCTCCTAACCATTAAACACATTTAACTCTTTCCTGCCCACAAAAGGACGTAGCTGACTTTTTCCTCTTCGCTTAAGGCTTTAGAAAGTTACTGAATGTTAGTTTGCACTTTTTCTTAAACTTCTCAATGCCTCTACGACATTTGTCACCCTCCCAATTCATCATGCGCTCGACTTGTGGTGTTTATTACTGTGGCGACCATTTCATTTTCACACAATTTCTCCCTCTCTCTTGCTAGCACTAATTCAAATTGAGACACTAATTCAAGGTTGGTGTTGTCTCCATCTAATTCAACATTAAATTTACTGAAAGCGATTGGGTTTTTACTCATCGACAACCACAGTCACCATTTTGTGCCTTCTGCTGACTAGAAATGAGAAATAATCAAAATGCATTTCTTGCTGCTCACTCGCTGTGAACTGAAACATAGACTCCCAGTTTGCTGGTTCCTCAGCGTCAGATTTGGGGGTACCCCAAAAGAAGCATTGAGGAATCCCTTTCGGAAGTTCTCAGGTGAAATGTTTACGTGGCAATTGTTCAGGATGGTGAACTTTTCCTGGACAACTGTGTTACACTGGGAACCAACCATCCGACAAACAGACTTAAATCGATAGAAGAAAAAATGCTTCAGCGTAACACTTTTAAACACCCAGACCGCGCCCCACTCCCCCACCCAACCAATGTCCAAGCCTCCACCTTCTCCATTTCAATGGGATCTTTAAACTCAGCTGCTTCACGCCAGCTAGTGCTTCTTCAGTCTCACCCGGACACTTTCCATTTTAAACACAGGTAAGTCGGTACGGAGTGGCAATCTGCAGCTCCAAAATCGACCAATTATTATTCGGCAAAGACTGCAGTGCAGTTGCAAAATGTGGCACTCCGATATGCGTTCTGATAAGTTAGTTTCTATAACTATACAACATATCAGAGATAACAGCGTTCAATGAGAACAAGGTGCATAGACTTGACTTTTGAATTAAGGGGTGATTCAATTTAAGTGTTGTGGATGCTTAAAAGAATTAATAACAGCAGAGAGAGATTTAAAAAAATATCTTCTGGTGGGAAAATCCAAAATAAGGTGTCAGAATTTTTAAATTAGAACTTGGTCATTTCAGGAGTGATATCAGGAAGGCCATCTTCACACAAGGGAGAAAGAGCTGGAACTGCCTCCCCAAAAGCTGTGAAGATTTGAAAACGGACATTGATAGATTTCAGATGGCAATAAGGGCGACACAGTGGCACAGTGGTCAGCACTGTTGCTTCACACGCCAGAGTTCCAAGTTTGATTCCGCTTGGATCACTTCTCCCCATGTCTGCATGGGTTTTCTCCCACAAGTCCTGAAAGACATGCTTGTTAGGTGAATTGGACATTCTGAATTCTGACTCTGTACCCAAACAGACGCCAGGTCTGGCAACTAGTGACATGTCACAGTAACTTCATTGCTGTGTTAATGTAAGCCTACTTGTGACAAAAATAATATTAATTATTATTAATGGAACAGCCAAATAGATGGAGTCACTATGAAGATTACCTACGATCTAACAGAATTACAGAACAGACTCTTGATGTGGTGGGCGCTCTGGATCCGTGAGACACATACAGGCCACAAACACTGAAGATAGTTCAACACTATTTCATTGACTCTTATAAATTGCTAAACATACTATTACTGTGGGTTTACATGATGCTAGATTAACTAGAGATCTGTGCCTGTCCTAACTAGTCGAATCACTCAGCACGTGGTGAGAGTCTGTACTGTAACTGATAAGCTCTTGTGCTTCCGAGAGGCAGCACCTGAATGAGCGGGAAAAGTGATGCCCTCTGTCTTTATAGTGAGTGTGTTCTAACTGGTGATTAGCTGCGGTGTTTGTGCATGTTGATTGGTCCTAGTGTATGTCCATCAGTATGTGTGCCTGCACCATGATATACTGGTGTATATTATGACAACTCTGTCCCTGTACCAGAGGTGCATATGAACTGTGATTTTGTAAACAATACCCATCCTTCAATGCGTGACCTCTATAGCTCTCTTCTGATTGTAAACAGACTATTTAACTTGTAGTGGCATCACAGCCCAGCCCAATCATGAATCCTGTATAATTGGAAGAACTCTTAACTCTCATTAGTTTCCATTGAAATATATGATAAAATAATTGCATACATGCTTGCTACATTTTCATTTTTTTGCTCGTTAATTGTAAACAGCACTAATTGAGAACACTTGGCATTTGATTAAACTTCGTTAAATAGAATTGACTACTAACCGGCCTGTGGTATATCTAGCTCTTTTATATTTCCTACATCGTGCTGCAACATATTTGTGGTTTTATAATAGAGCTGTGACATGATTAACCCTGACAAATTTCTTTTGTTTATGCAAAACAAGATTAACTGAGTTAAATAAAACAGTTTATACATGGTCAGGGTAAAGGACAGGTTTGTTAAGCCAAATAGTTTTAATTCAATCATGTTTTCTGATGTTCTCTTGTTTACAGGTTCTCTTTCCAGTTCCAATAAAGGTTTAAATTCAACTGACTTCACAGGATCACAAAGAGATTTAAGAATTGAGCCTAATTCTGTCAGGAGAGCAGAGTGTAAATTTAAATCTGCAATGCTCTGTTTTTGTACTATCAATTTAAGATTAAATCTATTACAAGAATGTAAAAGTTGATGTTGTGACTATCATGTACTTTTGGTTAAGCAACCTGTTTTAGCATATGGCCACATTTATTCAGACCAGGATGTATTCTCAATAATCCAGCCTGCAGCAAATTGAACAGGGATGGCCAGTTTATACTGTTGGTTCTTTAATGCCTGCAACCTACCTGTAACATTAGCCCAGATCTTCCACGCTCCTGGTCATTGCAGGCAGGACATTAAGGATGTGTGTCCTGATATGCTGATCTCCATGGGAACTGCCCCGGAATTTTAAACTTCTCTTACTTCCCACGGAACATTCCACGAATGTCTCTGGCTCTGCTTTCGGCTGTTCCACAGTGCTTACCAAGATAGAAGATAGTTACTGTGTCATTGTTGTGTGAATGAAGTCCTGGGTGATATATTAAACAGTTTATTAACTGAAGCATTGTACAGCTTTTACATACTGTGTCTACTGCCAAACAGCAGTGCCTTCCTGCACATTCTCCCACATCCCATATCATTACCGATGCACGGGCTGTGCGGCAATATGCAAATTAATACGCATCTACAGATACCCAAGAAATATTACAGAGAAAAAAAAGCTTAACCTAACTCCTGGGTAACTACAGAACTGACCCCCCTCCCCCATCACTCACAGTGATCGTCCCCTGACACCCCAACTGATATTGACAAAGCACACCATCAGGACTTCAGTGGGGTCCCAACGCACATCTTGGTCATATATCCGGTCTCCAATTACCCAGAGAGCAGAAAATCTCAGCCAACATTATAGGTAGGGAGCAGGTGTTAACGAACCAAGCGTAGAAACTGGTCATCTCCACAAGACAAAACTTTTGATTAAGTACTGGTAAATTAGTTTGATTGGTTGTAAGCTGCAAGATCCCATGGTACCAATTCAAAGAACAGGGAGTTATCTGTGGAGAACCGGCTAATATTTATCCCTCAAATCGACATCATAAAAACATATAATCTATTTTCCGACAGGGGGATTAATTACAAAATTCAGGATTGGATTTCTTTGCTTTATACAGGAGATTGTGAAAATTGAGGATGAGACAGAAATTAAACTTAGAAGGAATGGAAGTCGCCATTGCCCTAAAGGACCAGAGGCTGCTCTCCCGAGAGCTGACATGGTGGTGGTTTAACCCGAGGGTCACCACATCTCAGACGAAAGACAAGGTTGAGAAGGCGAGGCCTTCATGGTAAATTCAGCAGTACAGGAATTGAACCCAGTCTTTTGCGTCACTCTGAACCAAGAGCCAGACGTCCAGCCAACTAAGCGAACCGGCTTCCCTTAGAAGGGACACAGCTAAAAAGGAGAGCTGGAGAATCATTTAAGACCATGATTGCTTGATAGTATGTACACAAAAACTTCCATACAACTGAATTATGCTTTCCTCTTTCACGATTGAATTTTTCATTTAACCGAACATACATATCCAGTTTAACATGAACAGCCTGTAAACTCCACTTGATCCAAGGCAGAGCCAGAAAGAAAGTTAATTGGTGATGCAAAAGTTAGCCCCTCTGGCTTCACTCAAACTCAAGAGTAAGGAATGTCATACTTGTCAATGTATCACAGCATGCCTTGCTTTGAATCAAAGTTGGAGGGGGAATGTGGAGAAGGGCAAGAAAATCTTTTATTTTCTGTGTGAACAAAATGAGCTGAACCACGAGAATCAGGCACCGGAGATAAGGGAGAGAAGTTGCTGAGACACCACATACGAGGCCAACAGATATCAATTCAGCTGCAACAGTCAAAACTATGGAAGCTCACAAGGCCATTTGGCTGACAATTAAAGTTGTAGTTAAAAACACCTATAACAGAGATGAAGGCCAGAAATTCAGATGAAGCAATGTAAACAGTTTAAATGTATCAGAAAAGTGCACCGACACATACTGTGTGTAAGTGCAACCAAATAATATATGAATGGGTTATTTTTCACCCCAAAATCTGAGCGATCTCAAGACAGTCTAGAGTTAAAATTTATCCCAAAGGTGATCTTAGAATCTGATGAATTTGAACCAGACTTTTGTGAAGGCAACAGATTGCAGTAACTGCTTGCCAAATAGCACAATCAGGTAAAATAGTTGTGATAATGTTATTCGTCAATGAATATCTATATTAACCAATTAGTATCTCAAGGGCAATTTAGGGAAGGTCAATAAAAGGCTGGCTTTGCCAATGACATGCATACCCACGACTGAAGAAGGAACAAATTACAGCTTGTTGCTTTGAAAAATCCGAAACATGTGGCAATCGTTGCTGATGGATAACAGCCATTTTGCTGTTTTTAACAATGGGATAATCACCAAGAGTTAAGAAGCACAAATGGTGGGTAAAATTGGATGAGCCCAATAGATGGAGTTGTGGTTATTGTCCTCTTTGCAAGGATCCTTCTTGCTGATTTCCTTATTTCCCCTTTGTTTAATTTTGGCATTATCGTTTTTGATCCACAGATGCTCAATGGACATGTATCGTCAAGTCAAGCAGAAGAGAGAATGAGAAATTTAAGAAGTTGCAACACAGTACATGGTGGTGCTAGCTTTGGATAGCAAGACACAGAGTTCTCAGCACTCGAGAGATGGGGTGGGACTCAATTCGATTGACTGGCTGATTGCCAATGCATTGGCCAAAAGGTCGTATTCTGCCTAGTAACAGGTGATGATTGAATTGTGTCAGAGTGGGATGATTTCCAGAAACCCAAGGAGCTCAGTTTGAATCCTGGACACTCAGGGAAAGGGACTACCCTCTCCCTCGCTTGTGTTTTGTCCTGAAATGCTGTGAGCTGCTCTATTTCTCAAATTGCAGAGACCTGAATGAATCGACAGTGAAAACCATGGCAGACTGTGAACAGAAATCGTGACATGAAAAGCCTGGTTTGAAGGACAGTGTGCTAGAAACAATGATCTGATCGAAGACTTTTACCCCTTTCTTTATTAATTTTACATATACACACACACACACACACACACATATATATACACAGCCATACATGCACCCATTTACTGGTTAATTCAATTGTGTTGAGACTCTGGGTCAAGTGGGGCTGGAATTGACCATGCATTAGCCCAAGGTGTTGTGACCCTTACAGCAGAGTACGGGTGACAAATCAGGACTCCCCCGTGGTGAGAAGTGTTCCAAGGCAGAGGCGTTTTGGGGAGCCAGCTGCAGCCAGGAGGCTTCTGTACAATTCTTATCAAAAATACCATTTTGTTTTCAGTGCGCCTTTACAGGAATGTAGAAGATTGAGACAAGCATTAGAGCAGTCACAAGTGCTACAAGAGGGTTTGAACCAGATCTGCAGATTTAAATGAGCAGTTAGGGCAAGATGACACTCTGGCACTCCCTCTAGCACCCAGGATCTTGGCATTGCCAGCCTGTGGCTGTACCACCTAGGCATCCTGGCACTTCCAGGTTGGCACTGCCAGGGATCGGTCCCAGGCGGGCCTCACCAGGTTGGTGGGGGGTGTAAGTATTTCCGAGGTCCTCCGCGACGTTGGGATGGGGGGGAGGGGGGGGAGGAGAGAAGGATGGGGATAGCCAGACAAAACGGTGCCCCAATCTGTAAGGAGCCTTTCCTGCTGGATTTGCCAGCAGGGTGTCTCTCGGCACTGCAACCATCGAGAAACACCTCGCTAAGCACGCCCAAACTGGACATCGATTTTTAAAGATTTTTTTCTGTTCAATCCTGCCCAACGTTTCATTGATCTTTCATTAGAACGAAGATTGAAATGCAATAGATTTTTGAACAATTGAAAGAAGTGAATAAGGCAGGGAGTCAAAAAGGGGAAGTCTGTGGTCGGGTGAAGGGCGGGAAAGGTTGAAGGGTAAAAGGTTTCCTGGTACAAAAACCGAAGGAAATGGTAATGGTCATAAAATCATACAACACAGAAAGAGGTGCTTCAGTACATTGTGTCTGTGCCGGGCGGTACAGGAAAGAAACAAAAGCCCTGTCCAGATAAGGTGCGAATGTGGCTGCAAAGCAGTAATCCAAATAAGAAAGCAAATAAAGAAATTTGAAAAAGTCAAATGAAACAAATTTGAGGCAGAAATATGATCTAAAACTGTGCGAGTTCAATGTTGAATCCAAAAGGCGGTATCCTAGTGCTGGGCGGAAAGATGAGGGACGGGATTCTCCGACCCACCCCCGCCGGGCCGGAGAATCACCCCGGGGGGGGGGGGCGTGAATCCCGCCCTGCCGCCCCGACACCGGCTGCTAGATTCTCCGTTGGCAATGGCTACCCTGGCGATTCTCCGCTCCGCGATGGGCCGAGTGGCCGCCCATTTTCGGCCAGTCCCGCCTGCGTACATCAAATAAGATCTTTCCCGGCGGGACCTGCCTCTGCGGGCGGCCTGCGGAGTCCTCGGGGGGACACGGGTGTATCTGGCCCCGGGAAGGGGGGGGGGGGGGGGGGGCGGTGGCCTGGCACGTGATCGGGGCCCACCAATCTGCGGGCAGGCCTGTGCCGTGGGGGCACTCTTTCCCTCCGCGCCGGCCGCTGTAACACTCCGCCATGGCCGGCGCGGAGAAGACCCCCCTGCGCATGCGCTGGGATCACGCGAAAACACACTGGCGCTCCCGCACATGCGCCAATTCGCGCCAGCCGGCGGAGGCGACTTTGGCACCGGCTGGCACACGCCAACCCCACCGGCGCCGGCCTAGTCCCTGAAGGTGCGAAAGATTCCGTACCTTCCGGGCGGCCCGACATCGGAGTGGTTCACGTCACTCCTCGGCGCTGGTAAGGCCCACCCTGCCGGATAGCGGAGAATCCCAGCGAAGGTGTTGTTCCTCAAGCTTTAATGCTCGAGGCAGGATGTAGGTTTACAGTGGTGCTCCCAAGGGCCTGTGTTACAACTACTGGTTTTCTTGGTTTATATTAAGGACTTGGAGTGAGTTGGATTTCAAAATTTGCTGACAACAAAAATCTTGGAAATACTGTTAAGTGTAGGGAAATAGAGGAGGAGATCAGGAGATTTTTCCCCTCGATCGTAAATCTGTGGAATTTTTTCTCTCCCCCACCCCCAGCCACATGCAAGGTCACTGACTGTTTTTCAGGCTGAGTTAATTGACTCCCTTGTCAATCAGAATCTAAGGGGATAAAGAGGGGAGTCGAGTTAAGGGCACAATCAAATCAGCTGTAATCTTATCAAGTGACAGAGCAGAGTTGAGGAGCCAGATGGCCTACTCTGTTCCGAATTCATACGTTGATATGACAGTGATGGACTTCAAAGAAGGCATAGACAGCCTGATGGGATGAGGGAACAGGTGGCACATGAAATTTAATGCAGAGAAGCATGAAATGATTCATTTTTCCTCCCAAAAATGTAGGACAATTCAAAACAAGACAATGATTCTCAAGGTGTTGGAAGAGCAGAAGGATCTGGGCCATGTAGATTGCGAAAGTCATCTGCTAGTTGAAGCCAGGATTCTGCATGTCTAATTGAGTGCAAAAGGGAGGCAGTCATGGTGAAACGTTATAAATCTCTGGTTCAGCCTCCACTGGAGTAGTGTCCCAAATTTGGACATCGCAATCTGCATCGTAATCTGAGAGAGATATATGAAGACAATCTGCATCGTAATCTAAGAGAGATACGGAGGCTTTAATGAGCTTGCAGAAAAGTTATGCAAACAGATTTGCAAAGCTGGGGTTGTTCTCCTTAATGAAGAGAACATTGAGAGATTTGATAAAGATGTTCAAAATCGTGAGGGGATATCTGGATAGGACAGATATGGAGTCCTATATGGAGTCACACTGGCTGGAATCGCGAATCAGAGGACACCAAATTAAAATGATTCGCACAAGACCCAGGGGTGACATGAGGAATTTATTTTCTGCAGCGAGTGGTTAGGATCTGGAATACACTGCCTTGAGAGTGTGGTGGTGGCAGATTCAGTCACAGCTTTGCAAAGGGAATTCGATAATTATCTGGAGAAAATAATTGCAGGGCTACAAGAAAAAGGGTGGGCAGTGGAACTAGCAGAGTTGTTCATATAGGGAGCTGACACAGACACAATTGGTTACAGTACAAGGGGAGGTCATTCAGCCATGCTACTATTCTATGTAGAACTAGATATATGCTCCTGGATGATGTTAATATGAGGCAGCTGGTAGATAATTAGAAAGAGGTCAGGGATACAGCCTGATGGAACTCCAGAGGCAATGCTACAATAAGAGACACCATTGCAGGAAATACCCTACTTCAATCGGATGAAGTGGAACAAGGCAAGTCCTGTTCTCGCTAACTGGAAAACTGGAGGAGATGCATTGGAGCAGTATTTTTCAAACTTTTTTTTCCCCCAGGGACTCATTTTTACCAACCAGCCAACCTCCGCGACCTACCATTTTCTCTTACCTTTAATGAGAGCGGTGATCCTCATTTACTTGTTTGCTGCTGACAAAATGGAGGAATCGCAATCGCGCCCAAAGCACGTGATGTCGACGTTTGGGGCCGGGGGGCGGGGGGGGGGGGGGGGTGACCTGCTCTCTACCTCTCTTCAGACAGGAAGATTACACTGAATTTTTAAAAAATCTTTTTTTTTTTTTTAGAACAGTACAGCACAGAACAGGCCCTTCGGCCCTCAATGTTGTGCTGAGCAATGATCACCCTACTTAAACCCACGTAACCCGTATACCCGTAACCCAACAATCCCCCCATTAACCTTACACTACGGGCAATTTAGCATGGCCAATCCACCTAACCCGCACATCTTTGGACTGTGGGAGGAAACCGGAGCACCCGGAGGAAACCCACGCACACACGGGGAGGACGTGCAGACTCCACACAGACAGTGACCCAGCCGGGAATCGAACCTGGGACCCTGGAGCTGTGAAGCATTGATGCTAACCACCATGCTACCGTGAGGCCCCCTGCATTCTTCTTCTGCATCTCTGATTGTGCAAATTTGCGGCAGCAATGCCAGCTGCGAGCAGCCTTCAAAATGCTGGCCGCGACCATATAAAAAAGCAGGCTCACTGTGCATACATGCCTGTTCATCGATGCGGTGCGCAATCGGGAGTGCCGCAACCTGACCCTGACTATGAAAATGCCTGCATTGGAGAATGATGGTGCAGTCAAACATGCCAAAAGGAGGGATAGGTCACATAGAACACCACTTGCTAATTTAATTATGACCGTTTCAGTACTGTGGCCCGAGTGGAAACCTGATGTTGAAGTTTAAACATGGAATTGTGGAAAAGAGGAGCATAGGTTTGGGAGATTAGAACACATTCAAAGATTGGATGGGAAAGGGAAGTTGAAGATATGACATTATTTCACAAGAATAGAGGGGTTTCAAAGAACAAAGAAAAGTACAACAAAGGCACAGGCCCTTCGGCCATCCACTACATTCCTGGGTCCGTATCCCTCTATTCCCATCCTATTCATGTATTTGTCAAGATGCCCTTTAAATGTCACTATCGTCCCTGCTTCCACCACCTCCTCCGGCAGCGAGTTCCAGGCACCCACTACCCTGTGTAAATACATCTCCTCTCAACCTTGCCCCTCGCACCTTAAACCTATGCCGTCTAGTAATTGACCTCTCTACCCTGGGGAAAAGCCTCTAACTATCCACTCTGTCTATGCCCCTCATAATTTTGTAGACCTCTATCAGGTCGCCCCTCAATCTCCGTCGTTCCAGTGAGAACAAACCGAGTTTATTCAACCGCTCCTCATAGCTAATGCCCTCCATACCAGGCACCATCCTGGTAAATCTCTTCTGCACCCTCTCTAAAGCCTTTTTGAAAACTGTAGTCATACCTGGGGGGGGGGGGGGGGGGGGTAAAAACATACCGAGGTAATGTGAGGGTGGAAGAGAGTAAGGATTTTACTCTTGTAGCAGTCAGTGTGTGACTGAGCAGATGGCTAGTTGCAGAAGTATTGTGGAGAATGGAGATTGTGGGTGTTTGAAGTGCTTCTGTAGTTGACTTGGGAGAGTGTGTTTTCAATGACGTTGATGCAGAAGGAAGTGGGGTTGAAAGGGAGGAAGTAGTATGACTGATACAAGGAAATGATCAGAGATCGTCATGTCAATAATGGACATGGGGATCGAGGCCAAATGAGATGAAAAGGTGTGAGGGGGTAGCTATGTATGTGAACAAGATAATTTATTTGGAAAGAGAGGTTAATTGTAGGGTAGTGAATTCAAAGCAAATAGGGCAGGGTTACTCGAGATAGGATATCTGAATTTATTTAAGGTCATGGATGCCAAACCATTTGCTCACAGGTGAATGGGTATTCTGGGGGGAGATGCAGAGGGGGATGATAATAGCTGACCCCCTGCCGGGGTCAGTGATGGGATGGAAGGGGCTGACAAGATAAGCTCTGAATGAGCAAAAGGAGGGCAGGTAGTTGGGGGTACTACTCGTAAGGAGGCAATGATGCATGCCTTCAAGAAATGCCAAGAGTGGCACAGAGGGAAGCTGTGGGGCTGATCTTGGAGTGAGTCAAGCCTGGGACAGCAGCAGCAGAGCAGGAAGTTAGTGAAAGGTTTTGGATGGGAAGAGCACAAAATACCAGACAGAGGATGAACAGGATGAGAAAATGACCTGAGAGAAGCAACCAAGATGGGCAAAAGGATGAAAAAGGGAGGTTGAAGGAATGGGGTTGGGTCAGAAGAAGACAAAATGTACACACAAATGTCATCATCTAACAGAGAATGAAGCCCAATGTATCAAAATTGTGAAAACAATGGAACCCAATTTTTTAACTGTTTGAATTTGGTTCACATATCTCCAGACCACAGTTGTTAAAAAAAGATGACTGTAGAAGAATAGACTATAAGCTACATTAACAGCTCAGTCCATAGCTACAAACTAGCTATCAAGCTACCCAGGACTGACTTCCCCAGCATATTTTATTTTGAGTCTCACATCACAACACATCCATTACATCTTCTTCGACTGAACAAAAAAAGTGTGTATATATATATATATATATATATATTATTGAATATAAAAATAAAATACATATCTATATTATGTTCTGGAATTCTTCCATCGTTTGAAATGAAAGTCTTTAAGCCTTCAGAAAAAAGTGAGAGCAAAGATGTAACCACAGTGTAACTACAAAACCCGAAGCAAATAAAAGGGGTAATTGTTCATTTAAAATGGATTTCAAAATAGAAGATTAGTATTTATTCTGGTAGTTCCAGCCTTATTGGATAGGAACATGGAGCACACCAGAATGACAGGGAGTGGGATTGCTTGATCTTGGTTTCGGACAATGCTCGGCATAACATCGAGGGCCGAAGGGCCTGTTCTGTGCTGTACTGTTCTATGTTCTATGTTCATATCTTTTGCATATATAAAACAAAGTACAATTTTCTTTGAAATAGTGCAGTATTAGAGGCAGCTTTTTAAAAAATATAAATTTAGAGTACCCAATTTGTTTTTTCCCAATTAAGGGGCAATTTTGATGTGGTCAATCCACCATCTTTGGGTTGTGGGGGTGAAACCCACGCAGACACGGGGAGAATGTGCAAACTCCACACGAACAGTGACCCAGGGCCGGGATTCGAACACGGGTCCTCAGCACCGTAGGCAGCAATGCTAACCACTGTGCCACCGTGCCGTCCTTTAGAGGCAGCTTTTAACGTAACAGCTCAAGACAGCAGCAAGTGACAACTATTTGATTGCACCTTTACTGAGGCAGCACAGCACAAGTTCATAAGGAGGATAGAATGGAGTACAACAGAAAGGGAAAGTTGCACTATATACTGGCACAGGTCCAGATGGCCTTGAAAAATACTGTACTTCTCTGTAATTTGTTATGTATTTGTGTTCGCCATCATCTTCAGAATACTGCAGTTAAAAAAAACAATGCCATGGTTCATGCAAGTAAAAGTTCAAGCCATCAATGGGTATCACAAGAGCTATTCCAGTAAAATAATGCTGCCCCTGATGCTTCAATTTCTTTGCCAGCATGTATAGCACTAATTTGATCAGAGGCGAGTTATAACAGACAATGGTCACGCAATGCAGAGAGCCACTGATAACTCTGGACAGGAAATCACTAGGGCAGCAACAGGGAGGCATCATTTTGTCTTGATGTTTAACTTTCAATCTGTGCATAAGACACTCAGATATAGGAGAATTAGGCCATTTGGCCCATCGCGTCTGCTCTGCCATTCAATCATGCCTGATATAAATACCATCATGGCATGATGGTGAAAGATATTAGTAGCACTTGGAAATGTCAGGGAATCACAGGAATTTAAACAAGCTATTAAAAAGTAATCTGCTTTCATTAAAATCTAAAACCTCAATAAATGTACTTAAAGAATAACAAAATTACAAAGTAACAACGCCATAAACAAGGATCAAAATTAAAAGCGGCTTAGCCTACACGAGTCATCAGACATAACTAGGTACCTAGAAAGCCCCGACAGAGAAAAAGGGATGGGACCATGAAAAAGCATGGGAAAAATGATTCACACCCTCCCACACTGCATCAATCCGCAATTACTACGAGAAATGAGGATAGATTTTCCACACCATGTTTGGGTGCACACCAACATACATCTCCCCCAATCTTAGCAACACCAAAGGCACCAACAATCCGCCACAGCCTCTACGCCTTGGATACCAAACTCCTCAGTACCCATGTAGAAACCAAGCACGGATTCTTCACACCCACCCTTACATAAGCAAGGAAAAACGTGAGTACTCTGAGAAAGTATACGTTACGATCAGTGGAGGGGAGTGGCCCTTTGAAATCCATACTGAGGCATTCAAAAGGGCGGGAGGCCTTCACCAGGTGGGCCTTGTCTGGCCAATAGAAGTCCGGCTTGCACTCCGCACAAACTTGGCAGACCCTGGTCATGGCCTTGACCTCCTCTGTGGAGTAGGGCAGGTTGCGGGCCTTGACAAAGTGGAGAAGCCGGGTGACCCCCGGGTGACAGAGGTCGTGGATAGCACATAACCGGTTAGCCTGCGCGTTGGCGCAGGTACCACGGGACAGGGCATCTGGGGGCTCATTGAGCTTCCCAGGACGATACAAGATGTCGTAGTTATAGGTGGAGAGCTCGATCCTCCACCGCAAAATCTTGTCGTTCTTAATTTTCCCCCACTGCGTGTTGTTGAACATGAAGGCAACCGACCATTGGTCTGTGAGGAGAGTAAATCTCCTGCCGACCAGGTAATGCCTCCAGTGCCGCACAGCTTCCACAATGGCTTGCGCCTCCTTTTCAGCAGAGGAGTGTCGAATTTCAGAGGCATGGAGGGTACGGGAAAAAAAGGCGACAAGCCTCCCTGCCTGGTTAAGAGTGGCTGCCAGGGAAAGTCAGACGCATCACTTTCCACCTGGAACGGGATGGATTCGTCCACGGTGTGCATCGTGGCCTTGGCAATTTCGGATCTGATGCAGTTGAAGGCCAGGCGGGCCTCAGCCGTCAGGGGAAAAGTGGTGGACTTTAATGAGTGGGCGGGCTTTGTCCGCGTAGTTGGAGACCCACTGGGCATAGTAGGAGAAGAACCCCAATCACCTTTTCAGGGTCTTAGGGCAGTGGGTGGGGGGGGGGGGGGGGAAGAGAGTTGCAGGAGGGGGCGCATGCGTTGGGGGTAAGGCCCTAGGACTCCGTTTTCCACGACATTAGCCGAGGATGTCTAGCCGGGTTGTGCGGAAAACGCATTTCTCCTTATTATATGTCAAATTAAGGAGTCGGGCGGTGCGGAGGAATTTCTGAAGATTGCCGTCATGGTCCTGCAGGTCATGGCCGCAGATGGTAACATTATCCAAATACAGGACGTGGCCCGTACTGCTCGACCATTCGGTCCATTGTTCTTTGGAAGACCGAAACCCCGTTGGTGACGCCAAAGGGAAGCCTGAGGAAATGGAAGAGACGGCCGTCTGCCTCAAAGGCAGTGTATTGGTGGTCCTCCCGCCCGATAGGGAGCTGGTGGTACGCGGACTTCAAGTCTACCGTAGAGTAGACTTGATACTGCGCAATCTGATTCACCATGTTGGGCTGCGTGAACCGGTTGATCGTCTGACTGTAGTCGACTACCATCCGGTTTCTTCTCCCCGGTCCTGACGGCCAGCACTTGTGCTGTCCAGGGGCTATTACCAGCCTCAATGATCCCTTCCCTCAGGAGTCGCTGGACCTCTGACATGATGAAGGCCTTGACACGAGCACTGTACCGTCTGCTCCGGGCTTACAGTCTGGGGTGAGGCTCGCGAAGAGCGAGGGAGGGGCCACCTTCAGGGTCGCGAGGCTACCGATGGTGAGAGGGGGCAGGGGCCCCCCGAACTTCAGTGTTAAACAACGGAGGTTGCACTGAAAGTCTAAATCTAGTAGGAGAGGGGCGCAGAGATGGGGGAGGACGTAGAGTTTGAAATTGGCGTATTCGACGCCCTGTATTGCCAGGCTGGCGGTGCACTACCCTCGGATCTGCACGGAGTGTGATCCGGAAGCTAGGGATATGACTTGTGAGACTGGGAGGACCCGGAGGGAACAGCACCTTTACCGTGTCCGGGTGGATGAAGTTATCCGTGCTCCCGGAGTCGAAGAGACAGGACGTCTCCTGCCCGTTGAGGTTAATGGCCATCATCGAGCTTTGAAGATGGCGAGGCCGGGACTGGTCAAGTTGAATGGAGCCGAGTTGAGTTGATGGCGATGAGTGTCGTGCTGGTCGCAAAATGGCTGCGTTGATGACATCAGACAAGATGGTGACCCCCATGGATCGCTCGCGGCGAGTGACACAGGCACAATGCCACGCTGCGGGGTCTGAGAGTCTCAGACTGGGCTTGACAGGTTTTTGGTTTTTGATTTTTAGGCTTAGCTAGGCATACGTTAGCGTAATGCCCCTTCTTGCCACACTCATTACACGTGGAATTGCAAGCCGGGCAAGTCTGCCTGGGGTGCTGGCCCTGACCGCAGAAGTAACAGCATGGTTCTCCGGAGCTGGATGGCTGCCGCGCAGCGCAGGAATGAGGCACGCCTGGGTCGAGTGATGGCTGCGCCTCCGACATCCCCGAGGATGCCGCATGGTCGGATGGGAAGGCATTCAGGCTCTGGAAGGCCACTTTCAGCAAGGTAGCCAGCTTCACAGTCTCCTCCAGGTCGAGCGCCCCCTTTTCTAGAAGCCGATGTAGCTGGACTGGACACCTGCCACATAGGTGTCCCGGACCATCAGGATGGACCATCAAGAGGACGGCATAGAAGGATGGGTGAGTAAATTTGCAGGTGAGACTAAAGTCGGTGGAGTTGTGGACAGTGCAGAAGGATGTTACAAGTTACAGAGGGACATAGATAAGCTGCAGAGCTGGGCTGACAGGTGGCAAATGGAGTTTAATGCAGAAAAGTGTGAGGTGATTCATTTTGGAAGGAATAACAGAAAGGCAGAGTACTGGGCTAATGGTAAGATTCTTGGTAGTGTGGACGAGCATAGAGATCTCGGTGTCCATGTCCATAGATCCCTGAAAGTTGCCACCCAGGTTGAGAGGGTTGTTGAGAAGACATACGGTGTGTTAGCTTTCATTGGTAGAGGAGTTGAGTTTCGGAGCCATGAGGTCATGTTGCAGTTGTACAGAACTCTGGTGTGGCCGCATTTGGAGTATTGTGTGCAGTTCTGGTCGCCACATAATAGGAAGGATGTGGAAGCATTGGAAAGGGTACAGAGGAGATTTACAAGAATGTTGCCTGGTATGGAGGGAAGATGATATGAGGAAAGGCTGAAGGACTTGAGGCTGTTTTCGTTAGAGAGAAGAAGGTTAAGAGGTGACTTAATTGAGGCATACAAGATGATCAGAGGATTAGATAGGGTGGACAGTGAGAGCCTTTTTCCTCAGATGGTGATGTCCAGCACGAGGGGACATAGCTTTAAATTGAGGGGAGATAGATATAGGACAGATGTCAGAGGTAGGTTCTTTACTCAGAGAGTAGTAAGGGCGTGGAATGCCCTGCCTGCAACAGTAGTTGACTGGCCAACACTAAACGCATTCAAATGGTCATTGGATAGGCATATGGACGATAAGGGAATAGTGTAGAGGGACTTTAGAGGGGTTTCACAGGACGGCGTAACATCGTGGGCCGAAGGGCCTGTACTGCGCTGTAATGTTCTACGTTCTATGTTCTATCAGCTCCGCATGCTCAACCGCCTTGACAGCCCTGTAGTTTCAATTGCGGACGAGTACTCTCAGCTCACGCAGATATTTGGCCAGTGACACCCTGGCACTGATGCCACGTGGTCAGGTGGTGTTGAGCGAGCACCTTGTTCAGCGGCCTCACGAACTGTCGTGTATGAGGCCGTGTCTCTGATGAGCTGGAAAATCCTGTGGCTCACCCAGGCGTTGAGGAGACGCTATTTAATTTCCGGAGAGACCTCGGCGGCGAAGGAGCCGAGGTAGGACTCAAAGCAATTGAGCCAATGCTCAAATATTGCCATAGCCTCCGGCGCCTGCGGGTCAAGATAGAGGCGTTCTGGTTTTAAAACGGTTTCCATCGTAAAAAATTTCTAGCTGATTAAATTGACACCAATCAATCCAGTCGAAACTGTGGTTTTAATCAGCTAGAATGTGCCCACCAGTAGCTCCTCCCACACTGAGAGGCTGTCCCGGATCGATGGGTTATATACCTTCTTAGAGAGACGGAGCCACAGGCAGAGCCAACAACAACATTAACACAACAACAGTAACAGTGAGTAAATACAATAATATATACAACAGCCATACGTGGCTCACCGCACCCTCGCTCCCCCCTTGGGAGAACAAGATATTGTGGTAAATCACTGTTAGTGTATTATATGTATTATGGTAACCTGTTACTGTACTACGCGTATTGTGGTAAACCACTGCCTGATGGCTCCGCCTGCGGCTCCTCCCCTCGGGCTCGGTATAAAGGTGGCTGACCTCTGGCCCTGCCCCAGTTCAGGATCAGTGGCCAGGAGGCTGTTTAGCTTATTAAAGCTACTGTTTTGTTCGCTACTCGTCTTGTGTTAATTGATGGCGCATCAATTTAATAAGCTAAACTTTTAAAATGAATTCATCACTCAAGCCTGATCACCTGGAGCTGGACCCACAAGCAGCCGGTGCCACTGCGACATTAGAGCACTGGCTAAGCTGCTTCGAAGCTTACCGCGGATCCTCCACCGACGGCGTCACCGACCTCCAAAAGCTTCAAATACTCAACGCACGGGTGATCCCTCAAGTTTTCCTTCTGATCAGAAATGTCCCCTGGTATACGGAGGCGATGGTGCTGAAGGGACTGTACGTAAAGGCAGTAATCGAGGTGTACACCAGGCACCTCCTTGCCACTAGGCGACAACGCCCGGAGAACTACAAGCCGAATTCCTGCGTGCCTTGCGGGTACTCGGCCAGAACTGTGCTTGCCAGGCGGTATCGGCTGTCCAACACACAGAATTGCTAATCAGGGACGCCTATGTCACGGGCAATAGATCAAATTACATCCGGCAACGCTTGCCCGGGGGGGGGGGGGAGGGTACACCCAGCCTCCCAGAGACAGGGCAGCTCTCGAACTCGCTGGAGGTGGCTTTCCAGAACATGGAGGCCTACACCTCTGACCACGCGGTACCCTTGTGGATGTCGTGGGCGCCGCCATCACCCGACTAGAGTGCAGCACAAGCCTGTGCCGCGCAGCAGCCCGCCAACTCCGCAAGCCTGAAATGCTACTTTTGCAGTCAGGATAAGCACTCCAGACAACACTGCCCTGCACGGAACGTGATTTGCAACGGGTGTGGGAGGAAGGGCCACTTCGCCAAAGTCTGCCAGGCCCGACCTGTCCCTAAAATTCCTAGGTCCAGCAGCGCTCCCTGTTGCCTGTCGGGAGCCTCCCATCTGCCGCGCCACCCACCATGTGTGACCTGTGGGCGCCGCCTTCTCCGCTGCCATCCGCCACGTGCGACCCATGGGGGCCGCCATCTTGGAACCACTCCGCCGAGTCCCGGGACCTCTGCTCACCCGGTCGTACGCTGGCCACCACTACCACCAACCAGCCCACCCACCAACTTCCGAAGCTTGCCTCCATCACACGCGGCCAGTCTCGACCTCATCATCTCACGAAATCCACGATGACCATCCGGATCAACGGGCACGAGATGGCCTGCCTCTCGACTCCGGGAGCACAGACAGCTTTATCCACCCAGATACGGTAAGGTGCTGCTCCCTCCCAATTTTGCCCGCGACCCAGAAAACCTCCCTGGCATCCGGATCACATTCCGTAGAAATCCGGGGGTACTGCGTCACGACCCTTTCGGTACAGGGCGTAGAGTACACTAACTTTAAGCTTTACGTCCTCCCCAATCTCTGCGCTGCCCTATTACTGGGGCTCAACTTTCAGTGCCACCTCCAAAGCCTTACCTTAAAGTTCGGTGGACCCCTGCCCCCTCTCACCGTCGCAACCCTCAATGTTGCCCCACCCTTGCTCATGCGGAACAGGGCCTTTATCAGGTCGGAGGTCCAGCGACTCCTATGAGAGGGGATCATGGAGGCTAGTACCAGCCCCTGGAGAGCCCAAATGGTGGTCGTCAAGACTGGGGAGAAGCACCAGATGGTCATCGACTACAGTCAGACAATCAACTGGTACACGCAGCTCCATGGGTATCCCCTCCCCCACATATCTGACATGGTCAATCAGATTGCGCAGTATCGAGTCTTCTCCACAGTTGACTTGAAGTCCGCGTACCACCAGCTCCCTATCCGCCCGGAGAACCGCCAATACACTGCCTTTGAGGCAGATGGCCGCCTCTATCACTTCCTCAGGGTTCCCTTCGGCGTCACCAATGGGGTCTCGGTCTTCCAGCAAGAAATAGACCAAATGGTTGACCAGTACGGGCTGCGGGCCACGTTGCCGTACCTAGATAATGTCACCATCTGCGGCCATGACCACCAGGACCATGACGCTAACCTCCAACATTTCCTCCACACCGCTAAGCTCCTTAACCTCACATACAATAAAGGAGAAATGTGTTTTCCGCACAACCCGCCTAGCCATCCTTGGCTACGTTGAGGAAACCGGAGTCCTAGGGCCCAACCCCGACCGCATGCGCCCTCTCCTGGGACTACCCCTCCCCCACTGCCTAAGGGCCCCGAAGAGATGCCTTGGTTCTTCACTGATTATGCCCAGTCGGACCCCTATTATGCGGACAAGGCCCGTCCACTCATTAAATCCATCATTATTCCCCTGACGGCTGAAGCCCACCTGGCTTTCAACCGCATCAAGGCAGATATTGCCAAAGCCGCGATGCATGCTGTTGAGGAGTCCATTCCTTTCCAGGTGGAGAGTAATGCGTCGGACTTTGCCCTGGCTGCTACCCTCAACCAGGTGGGCAGGCCCGTGGCTTTCTTCTCCCGTACCCTCCATGCCTCCTAAATTCGGCACTCCTCCGTCGAAAAGGAAGCCCAAGCCATTGTGGAAGCTATAAGACATTGGCGGCATTACCTGGCCGGCAGGCAATTCACTCTCCTCACTGACCAACGGTTGGTTGCCTTCATGTTCAATAATACACAGCGGGGCAAGATCAAGAACAACATGATTCTGAGGTGGAGGACCGAACTCTCCACCTACAACTACGATGTCTTGTACCAACCTGGGAAGCTCAGTGAGCCCCCAGATGCCCTATCCCGCGGTACATGTGCCAGCGCACAAGTAGACCGACTTCGGGCCCTCTACAATGACTTCTGTCACCCGGGGGTCACTCGTTTTTTTCCATTTTATCAAGGCTCACAACCGACCTTACTCCATCGAGAAGGTCAGGACCGTGACCGGGGACTGCCAGGTCTGCGCGGAGTGCAAACCGCACTTTTATCGGCCCGACAGAGCACACCTGGTAAAGGCCTCCCGCCCCTTTGAGCGCCTCAGCATCGACTTCAAAAGGCCCCCTCCACTGTTCGCAACGTGTACTTCCTCAACGTTGTTGACGAGTACTCACGATTCCTCTTTGCCATCCCGTGCCCTTACATGACCTCTGCCACCGTCATCAAGGCCCTGCACCGTCTCTTCAGCTTGTTCGGTTTCCCCACCTACATCCATAGCGATCGGGGTTCCTCCTTCATGAGCGACGACTTGAGTCAGTTCCTGCTTAGCAAGGGCATCGTCTCAAGCAGGATAACCAGCTACAACCCCGGGAAACGGACAGGTGGAGAGGGAGAACGCGACGGTCTGGAAGGTCGTCCTTCTGGCCCTGCGGTCTCAAAGTCTCCCAATCTCCTGCTGGCAGGAGATCCTGCCCGATGCGCTCTGCTCCATCCGGTCGCTCCTGTGCACTGCCACCAAAGAGACCCCTCACGAACGTATGTTTGCCTTCCCTAGGAAATCCACCTCAGGGGTCTCGCTCTCGTCCTGGCTGACAGTCCCAGGGCCGATCCTCCTCCGGAAGCATGCGAGGAACCATAAATCGGATCCCCTCGTCGAGAACGTCCTGCTCCTCCATGCCAACCCACAATATGCCTACGTGGCACATCATGATGGGCAGCATCCTCCAGGATTTGGCACCTGCAGGTTCCCCAGCGACCATCACTACCCCCCCGACCCTACACCGTCTCCCTCCACCGACTCAACTATTGGGCGAAGGAGACGACAACACGCTCCCGGACACGTAAGTCTCAACATCAGTGCACACACCACAGCCAGGACGGAGGCGATCACAGCGGAAGGTCAAAGCCCCCGACAGACTTCACCTTTAAGTCCAATTCACCCGAGCTGGACTTTTGTTTTTAAACAGGGGGTGAATGTGGTAAACCACTGTTAATGTATTTTATGTATTGTGGGAAACTGTTACTGTACTACATGTATTGTGGTAAACCACTGCCTGATGGTTCCGCCTGTGGCTCCTCCCCTCAGGCTCAGTATAAAAGGTGACTGACCGCCGGCCCTGCCCCAGTTCGGCATCAGTGGCCAGGAGGCTTTTGGTTTAGCTTATTAAAGCCACAGTTCCGTTCACTACTCGTCTTGTGTTAATTGATGGCACATCAGATATCTCGTCTGGACTCGATCGTGTCCATAAGTCTGGCCGTACCAGCATCTCCAAATTGTGGAGCTGGTCTGTGGGGTGACATGGCTGCATGCTGTCTGGGGTTTGCTCTACGGGATTGGTTTAAATGCTGCTCCACCTCGTTTGTGGGGAGCTGCCAGGCACAGTCCCAGCGAATCAGCCGGCGTGACAGTCATTTGCGGTGTGAAGCCCGTGGAGCATCATTAAGTTCCCTAAATAACGTGAGATAGGGATGATGGTCTCGCCGTGTCAACCGTTGGAAAACACCAAGCATTTCCAGCTTGCTACCACACGAAGAACAAATTTAGTTAGACCGTGCCCAAAATGTCCAAGCTGACAGTCTCACCATCCTGGAGCCACTAAATGGGAGTGCCATACTCTACACCTATTCACCATAGTGCTTAGCAGAAGAGTGTAATCATCAGTGGCAGTTTCCCCGGAGGTGCCTCCTGTCAATCTCGACAGCTTTAGCTGGAGTCATTCAGAAATCCACAGTACTGACACGCCCACTTTTGAGCCAAGTATTCGATTTCTGGCCAGGAATAGGAGGAGAAAAATTCATTAAACCCTTGAAAATCTAACCTCTTCTATCATCTTTGCAACTCTGCTATGTGATCCGCAGTGAACAATTAAAACAAAATTTCTAATAGAACCTATTCCCTGGCATGTCCGTAAGCCGAGAAAACATCAGCTCAGAACAGGTTGTGTCCAGGATGTTAAGCTATGGTAATACTGCTTTGCTAGAGGATTTACCCAGATATTAATATACAGTAGTTCTATTTTAAGAATCGCGTTCAATCATATTGAACCATCTGCAAGAATTACCAGATCATAATAAATGTTTCATCCTTGTGTGCTGTCTCTTGCTGTTGAATTTTGTGAAACAGCTGATTGAAGTATTACAGTGGCATTTCAGATGTTGACAGGAAACATTCCTATCAATTGTCTCTACAGTAGTATTAAGTTGGCCATTCACATAATTAGGGATTCTGGTCAACCGTACAGTAAACAATGCTTCTTCCTTTGGTTTGCATTCGCTGTCATGTTCGTTTAACTCATGAGTCACAAACTACAAAATTGCAAGTAAAATTAAATTGTCAAATCAGGGGGAACCTCAAGCTAAACCTAAAGGGCAGAGCGGCGCAGTGATTAGCACTGCTGCCTACGGTGCCGAGGACCCAGGTTCGATCCCGGCCCCAGGTCACTGTCCATGTAGAGTTTGCACATTCTCCCCGTGTCTGCGTGGATTTCACCTCCACAACCCAAAGATGTGCAGGTTAGGTGGATTGGCCACGCTAAATTGCCCTTCAATTAGAAAAAAATAATTGAGTACTCTAAATTTATTTAAAAAACTAAAGGGCTGATAACTTTGATCATTGCTGCAGATACATGCTTGTTTGTGGTCACATCCAAGATCTATCACCCATCTTCTGCCCCAGTTATTGCTGGAAAACGGTCCCAGTCACTGGCAGCATGCCAATGTTTTATCCAAATGACCATTTTTCTTTGCATAAATGGCAGATTTCCTGACCATGACAGGGGTTTGTAATAGCGTCCTCGAGTTCATTTTCCAGCAATGATCATCAATGGCTGTGTTTTTCTTTTGGTAGCCCACAGGCTCGGAGGCCAATTACACCACCTTGGGGTTACAGCAACCCAGCTGTTACCAGAAAATTCGGCAGAGATTTGATTTCTTTGACTTTTCTTGTTTACGTCACTCAGTAGCAGACATGCAGCTACACAAATCTCCTACAGCTGAAATTTCATTTATGCAGGAGTTCTCTCAATCTCCCACTGTCACTTCAATGGAAGATTATCAATTTTATTATGATCTCAGACCAGACCCCAACAGTGGCTGGGATACTGGACAGAAACCCCAATATTTTACAAGAATGTGAAGTAAGGATATTTCACAGAATATGGATTTGATATATAAAACAAACACCGCATTAGAATATCTTTATCACACCAGGAAGTAACTTACAATTGCCCCTTAAACAAAACTACTCAATACAGTGAATGCCTTAATTACTATCTTTATTCCCACTTTAACAACAAGGGAAAAAGCCATCTTGGCTCTCAATCCACTATTAATTACCAGTGGCACACAGGAACACTTACATTACAGAGATGTTATTTCAGAAGGAGAGATTCTAACAGGACTAACAGGGAAATTCAGGAAGGATGTTCCAAATGGTGGGTATGTCCAGAACCAGGGGTCATAGTTGGAGATGCCGGGTAGACTATTTAGGACAGAGATGAGGAGAAATTTCTTCACCCAGAGAGTGGTGAACCTTTGGCATTCTGTACCACAGGAAGTAGTTGAGGCCAAAACATTGTATGCTTTCAAGAAGCAGTTTGATATAGCAGTTAGGGTGAAGGGGATCAAAGGATATGGGGCGGGGGAGATGGAGAGAAGAAGTAGGGTGAGGCTATGGAGTTGGATGGTCAGCCATGATCATAATGAATGGCACAGTGGGCTCAAAGGGTCAAATGCCCTTAACCTGGTCCTATTTTCTATATTTGTAGGTTTTAACACTTCTTTAAAGGCAAGATCTGATTCCTGTCAGACCCATGCAAAAACTCTGGTTGTATGTCTTCGGAAGATGCTTCTCAACTTGAGTCTGCACTGCTTCAAAGATTGTTAATCTCTTTTTAACTGAACTGCAGAGAGTAAAACCCAACTTCATCCAGAACTGCACTACCCTGCTTTCCCTACAAAATGCCTGATGCCTCAGCTCCACCCAGTAATGACACCATCTTACTAAGCTAAAATGTAATGAACTCCACAGGGAATAACCTTAATCAAAACAAAAGCTTTTTATGGTGGTTTAATTGCACCCCGGGTTCCAAAATACATTTGCCTTTCAAATTAGGATTTCTTTTAAAACATGACTGCAGCCGTCACACACACACACACACCGACCCAGGATTTTAACCCTCACTGCACCAAATACATATAATACAATACACCTGAAATTCCTACATTCAGCACAAAATCTCAAGATAGTATGAATGAACAATCAACAGAAACCCACCAAAATTTCTACCTC
Source organism: Scyliorhinus canicula (assembly GCF_902713615.1). Classification (NCBI taxonomy): domain Eukaryota; kingdom Metazoa; phylum Chordata; class Chondrichthyes; order Carcharhiniformes; family Scyliorhinidae; genus Scyliorhinus; species Scyliorhinus canicula. The sequence goes on from NC_052152.1 coordinate 73,698,068, forward strand.
TGCCTATTTGCTGCACCAGAATTTTTTCAATACCTCATTTTCTCAACTTCTGAAACGATCTGTGAAGAATGTGAAACATTTCCCATGGAAGGTTCAGTTTCTCATCTCTGCCAGTTTCAAATTCAAATGGAATGGTATAAATGCCAGCATGGCCTCCACCCCCAAATCCGTCGTTCGTCAATAATTTTTCACAAATATATGCATTATAGTATGGGATTAGTGCACAGCAGACAGCACTATTTTCCAAGTGCTGTGGTCATTCCACTGACCAAGATGCTTCTCTACCGGGGCAGCACAGTGGCGCAGTGGATAACACTGCTGCCTCGTGGCATCGAGGTCCCAGGTTCAATCCCGGCTCTGGGTCACTGTACATGTGGAGTTTGCACATTCTCCCCGAGTTTGCATGGAATTCGTCCCCATAACCCAAAGATGTGCAGGGAAAGTGGATTGGCCATGCTAAATTGCCCCTTAATTGGAAAAATGAATTGGGTACTCTAAATTTATTTATTTATTTATTTATTTTTAAAAAGATGCTTCTATAGTCTTCTCTAAACCTGCACCTTGGTGTTTCTAACTTGTACCCGTATAAGTCTTTTACCCTTCACTATTTTTGATTTTATCTCATCGGCTTATGTAGAGAATAGTAGAACAAGGATTCCTTCTTACTGGGTAATGATTAAAAGGAAATACTTCATAATTTGGATAGAACTCAGAAATCCACCAAAGAGCTACCAAATTTATTCCAGTGTTCAACCAAAAGGTTATTTTACAACTGCTAATGCAGATCCAGAGTAGGTAACTGCAGTAACGGTAGCCTGAAAACTTTCAACAACTTTCCCTGTTGATCTCCCAAGGTAGACTTCCAGCATCCTGGATGGAATAAGGACTATTCACTATTCATTCATAAGGGCAAAATACAAAAGTACACAAATATTTAGATAAGGCAACTTAAACTGTTCATTCTCCATTTACACTCAGGAAGCTCCCGTTTTTTAACATCAGGTTTATTGCAGCTCAGTTCTGATTTATTAGACTACATAGACTTTAACCCAATGGCTAGGTGTTCCCACATTGATCATACACAAAAAGCTAGCTGCATTTCCATTCAAATAGAAATAGACATTTTTTTAACTTTAATTAGCCCCAACTGACAACTGTAGGTCAATTTAGCACTGGGACCTTTGCTACAATGCATATGTAACTCAACACAAGTTATTAAATATTGACATCACAATACTGAACAAGGTTTTAGGCCTTGAAATCCCAACAACCACCACTCCTATGTGCAATGATACCTGACCAAACTAGCCCAAAACTGGCTCCATCTGGAATCTCTGGGTCAGCAAATTGGTTAGGGCTCCTTCTAGTTGTGCAGGGCGCCTGCCTGAAATGGATACAAGGTTACCTGCTTATTCAAATTGGGTCCTAACTTCTCATTCAGGCCCCTTTGTAACATTTATTGAAAGCTGATTACAGCGTTTGCCCTGCATGCTGCAGTCAGCTTGAACAAGGATGCACACAACTAAACCAGTAGTGCTTAAAAGGGACTGCTGGAGTCCAGTATCAAAAGGGAAGAGAAGTTACTTTCTGAAAAATCTTGTGAGATCATGAAGACAGGAGGAGCAAGATTATTCCTCTCAGCTCAACATCAAAATCCTTGCCCTTCTCTCAACTGCCGAACTTATCCGACCCAACCCTCACACCCAGGTTCTCACTCAGCATCTGAACTGGCTCGCCCCACATGACTGGCAAGCTGCCTCGGCTACGACTGCTACCCAGAGGAAGCTCCCTGATACTTTCCTAAAGAGGCTAACAAGTTAATTTGCTTTGGATGTGCTGCCAGTCTCATTCAGCATGCGCCACACCTCAATTCGAACTCGATATATTTTCTTGGCCATGATGTCAGCCTGGTCTAAACTAAGCTGCATCTTAGAAAGGACAGATGTATCTTACAGCCATCGCACTCCCTCCCAGCAAAATTTGGGTGCAACATAAAATTCTCATCCTTTCTCCGCTTCAACTTTTGTCTGGGACCTTGCCCCACCCCACCCCCAGAATTTCCAATGACTTCAAACCAAACAACACCTAAGAATTGCAAGTCCTTTCTTTGGTTTGGTTTTGTCAGAATGCTCAAACAACTTGCCTTAGCTTTGAGATTTCCAGAATGTAATTTGAGGTGGATTTGCAAACAGGCAAAGAATACAAAAATGGGCAGCGATCCATTACTCTGGATTCGGCTTTCACCTGCTCAGGCTCAATTCAAAGTTCCAGTATAGTCTGCAACTTGTTCATTAAGATTCGGCCTTGAAAGTGTCAGTTAGGTATCCAGATGATTTCCTGCCAGTCATGGTAAACACCCATAAACAACGAGCAGTCTGGATTACCAAGGGACTAATCTACCGTAGATTCTAAGTGACAAAGCTATTCACAAGGTTTTCAACAGCAGAAGAACTGAGGGTGAGAAATGTTGTGAGGGTTAAAATAAGCAATCTTTACAATCAAAGGGTCTGAGGGGATCGAAAGCTGGAAAAAAAAGGGGTCGTCTCTTGTCACCCTCTGCATGCGTGCTGTGGGGTGGGAGAGGGGTGAACCGTAATTCACATAGGGCGGGGTAAAGAGGATGCCCCTAGCGAGCCAGACAGGTTAAGGGCAGAATTGGCATTGTGATGATTGGAGTGGGGGGGGGGGGGGGGGGGGGGGGGGGTGCTCCACCGGACCGCAGTATCAGCCGCCCGCTCAAAATGGTGGGTGGGATTCCAATGGAATTTGGGAGCATCCCGCCATGCATGAATTTACACAGCAAGGGAGAGGGAATCGCTCCTGGGTGCCGCTCAGAGAGCCAGCGCAGACCAGGAGCGATTCTACTCCAGCAGGAGGAGAACTTAAGCCAAACAAAATTCAAACATGATTTTCCATTTGCCATTACCCTGCCAGGAACAAAAGTGAAAATTCTGACAGGGGTAGGAATACAATTTACTGAATCCTTGGTGGGATTATTGGCTTTAAGAACATTTTTTATTGTATTCGTACTGATAAACCATCTTTAATCTCTGCAAATTAGTTAACTAGCAAAAGAAAAGCAAGATGTGAAGCAGCAAATACATTTCTGAGAGAGAGTAATAAAGGGGCCAAAAGATGAAAGGAATTGTGTCAAGGATTCGGACTTGCAACTAGATAAGATGGTACCATTCAGACAACAGATCATCCAGCATCACAAGCACCTGGCAATGGACGTTTTTGATATCAATATCAAGGTTAAATTACAGTAGACTGAAAGAGTTTTAAAAACTACTGTTCCAAGCAACATTTCTGGACAGGAACATGAGGGATCAGACAGCCAATAATAAAGGCATTATTCATAACAAGAACTGCCAAATATTAGACAGTGCAAATGAGCTCACTCAGCTAATGTCTACAGTATCTTGCAGCCAACCCAACCCCCCCCCCCCCCCCCCCACCCCCCTCAGACCTTTATCAAAAAAAAGCATTAGGAGGATAAGACATAAGACGTAGGAGCAGAAGTAGGCCAGTCCACCCACTGAGTCTGCACCACCATTCAATGAGATCATGGCTGATCTGATAACCCTCAACTTCACTTCCCTGTCTGATCCCCATAACCGTAGATTCCCTTACTAATTAAAAATCTGTCTTTCAGCTTTGAACATACTTAATGACCCAGCCTCCATAGCTCCTTGCAGTAAAGAATTCCATAGATTTACGAAGAAATTCCTCCTCATCTCTGCCTTAAATGGACAACCCCTTGCCCTCTGGTCCTAGACTGTGCTCCCAAGGGGAAACATCCTCTCAGCATCTACCCTGTCATGCCCCCTGAGAATCCTATGTGTCTCAATAAGGTAGTCGCTTATTCTTCTCCACTCCAATGAGCACAGGCCTAACCTACTCAAAACTTCTCCTCATAAGAAAATCCCTCCATATCTAGTGAACCTTCTCTGAACTGCCTCCAATGCCAGTATATCTTTCTTTGGATAAGGGGACTAAACTGTATTCCAGATATTCCAAAATCATGGCCGGAATTCTCCGCAAATGGGGCTATGTTCCCACGCCCACTGGAAAACAGGCGCGAATCACTCCAGACTTTTTTCAAAAAGTCCAGAGTAAGTCTCCCATTTCAAGAGGGATAGCAGGGCACGGCTTGCACCCCACAGCTCCTGCTGCAGATACGGGGCCCTGCACCTCCAGCCGCGGATCCGCGCGCGACGGCCGTTTTCACACCGGCCCCCACGCAACATGGCGGAGCCACACACCTGCCGGCGCGGAAAAAGATAGCCCCCCCCCCCGGATTGCGCACACTCGCCGATCGGTAGTCCATGGTGGAGGCACACCCCAAAGTCTGATTCCCCCCCCACCAGGATGGCCAGTGCGGCCGCAAGTCTGAGCTCCCGCCGGGTGGAACCATATGGGAACCACACCGGCAGAACCCGGTTGGAACTCGGCCAGTCGGTCGTGGAGAATCGACGCAGGGGCCTTTTCAACGGCCCCCGACCGGCGCCGCTTCAGCCGCACGCGGCTGGCAGCAATTCTCCAGTCCGCGGCAAATCCCATCCGTGTCAGAGCCGATTGCTGGTCTGAGACCCCATTCTCTTCCCCCTGCGCCAAGCTCAATTTCTGCGCAGAGGCTCAGAGAATCCCAGCCCATGCCTTGCATAGTTATTGCAGGGCTTCCCTATACTTATACTCCCATCCCTTTTGAAATAAGGGCCAACATTCCATTTGTCTTCCCAATTACCTGCTGAACGTGTACTTGATTTATGCACGAGGACCACCAAATACGCCTGTGCTGCAGTCTTTCTCCATTTAACTAATATTCAGCTCCTTTATTCTTTTTACCAAAGTGCAGAACTTCACATTTCCCTACATTATATTCCATCTGTCGCTTTTGCCCACTCACCTAACCTGTCTATGTCCTTCTGTAGACTTTGTAATCCTCACTATTACCTTCCCACCTATTTTTGTGTCACCCGTGAACTTGGCAATAGTAGTCACTTCCCTAATCATTAATATACATTATGAATAATTGTGGCCCCAGTCCTGATCCCTGTGGCACTCCACTACTTACAGGTTGTCATCCTGAAAAAGCCCCGCTTATCCCAACTCTGTCTTCTATCAGTTAGCCCCCTATCTATACTACCCTTAAGTATATTACATCTACTGGTTCCCCTTCATCTATCATGCTCATTACCACCTCAAAAGAATTCTAATGAATTTGCTCGGCTTGATTTTCCCTTCATAAAGCCACGCTGACTCTGCTTGATTATATTCTGCATTTCTAAATGCTCTTCTATTACATCCTTTATAATGGACTCCAAAATTTTCCCAATGGCAGATTCAAGCTAACTGGTTTGTAGTTTCTTGCTTTTTGTCTCCCTCCTTTTTTGAATAAAAGTGTTGCAATGGCACCGGGCAGGCAACACAGCCAATGGGACTCTCAGTCCTACAGAGAATAGTGGCAGTTTCCCCCGACTACATTTATCTTTTCTCCCGCCACTTGAATGACTCCATGTACTATGGTCAATTTGCACATCCTCCTTACAGTCCCTTAATCAATCTCCCAATGCATGTGTACAGGGGTGCATTATCAGCAAGTTCTAAGTTCACAAGGACCGCAAAACGGCACACTCACTTCACAATACAGTAGCACAGTCTATGTCCAGTGTTATGCCTGTTATCATACACGGTCCTACTTCTCTAGATCTTGGCCAACTGGCAGATCAAAATTTTAATGTAAAACTTCAATAGCGCCTCACCTTCCCCCTGCATTTAAATGGGTTAGAGTTTCAACTTATGAAGCAACCACAACTAGAAAGATATAAATTCAGAATATGGAGTGAAGCAGAATGAAAGGTAAAGCAAAGTGTAACAAAAGGACCAATCAGCATGCATCTGTGCAAACAACTATCTGCCACATGTGAAGCATAGACTCGGTGAGATTTCATACACTTTTCATCAGCAGGGATGTACATATCAGACAGTTGAAACAAGCTGTGAGACATTTGCAGAAACCATTCATCTTTGTTTCTCCACATTCCCCATGTTATGAAGTCTGAATAAAATAAGATTAAGAACTTACAGCAGCAATAATGAAGAGGTTGTCAGCTCATGCAATTATTACTGTGTTAAAATGACAGCAACTCCTGACATCTGCACAAGTGCAGTTAAATGTGGAAATCTGAAAGTTGCCATCTGATGATGCCCTACTCCTCCACAGGCTGAACTGTTCTGATCTTTGTTGATGGATTTATTTAGCAATTACTGACTTATTGTGAACTCTTAACTATTTACACATTTTTCTCACTGGTGAAGACGACATAATTCCTTTAAAACTCAAATTAATTTTATGTTGTAATTACTGAAAAGTATTCACAATTGTGGATTCTCATTCCCTCAGGTGAACATTAAATTGCAGACTTTTTAAAAATTAATTTCTTCTTTTGTGATATTTATGATTCTCTCCACCCCATGTGCATGTACCCAACTTTACTTCATGTTCTGTACAATAAAAATGGGAATTATATTCCTGGCTTGGCCGAGAATTCTTAATTCTGGTTGCCCGAGGAGCCTGCCTGTTGCTCTACACTTACACATGTACCAAGTTGGAATTGGAATAGGAAAAGAGGAAATCAAAACTCTAAAATCTTCCAAATCATTGTAGGCAGCTTAAAAGCAAATTACTGCGGATGCTGGAATCTGAAACGAAAGGGAAAATGCTGGAAAATCTCAGCAAGTCTGGCAGCATCTGTAGGAAGAGAAAAGAGCTAACGTTTCAAGTCCGATAACTCTTTGTCAAAGCTAACAGACAGAGAAAGTGGGAAATATTTATACTGTGGAGTGAGAATGAAAGATGAGTCATAGCCACAGAAACCCAGGGAAACTGGGTGCTAATGGCCACAGAGACCATAAGACCATAAGACATAGGAGTGGAAGTAAGGCCATTCGGCCCATCGAGTCCACTCCACCATTCAATCATGGTTGATTTCAACTCCATTTACCCGCTCTCTCCCCATAGCCCTTAATTCCTCGAGAAACCAAGAATTTATCAATTTCTGTCTTAAAGACACTCAATGTCCCGGCCTCCACCGCCCTCTGTGGCAATGAATTCCACAGACCTACCACTCTCTGGCTGAAGAAATTTCTCCTCATCTCTGTTCTAAAGTGACTCCCTTTTATTCTAAGGCTGTGCCCCCGCGTCCTAGTCTCCCCTGCTAATGGAAACAACTTCCCTACGTCCATCCTATCCAAGCCATTCATTATCTTGTACGTTCTATTAGATCTCCCCTCAACCTCCTAAACTCCAATGAATATAATCCCACGATCCTCAGACGTTCATCGTATGTTAGGCCTACCATTCCTGGGATCATCCGTGTGAATCTCCGCTGGACCCGCTCCAGTGCCAGTATGTCCTTCCTGAGGTATGGGGCCCAAAATTGCTCACAGTATTCTAAATGGGGCCTAACTAGTGCTTTATAAAGCCTCAGAAGTACATCCCTGCTTTTATATTCCAAGCCTCTTGAGATAAATGACAACATTACATTTGCTTTCTTAATTACGGACTCAACCTGCAAGTTTACCTTTAGAGAATCCTGGACTAGGACTCCCAAGTCCCTTTGCACTTTAGCATTATGAATTTTGTCACCGTTTAGAAAATAGTCCATGCCTCTATTCTTTTTTCCAAAGTGCAAGACCTCGCACTTGCCCACGTTGAATTTCATCAGCCACTTCTTGGACCATTCTCCTAAACTGTCTAGATCTTTCTGCAGCCTCCCCACCTCCTCAATACTACCTGCCCCTCCACCTATCTTTGTATCATCGGCAAACTTGGCCAGAATGCCCCCAGTCCCGTCATCTAGATCGTTAATATATAAAGAGAACAGCTGTGGCCCCAACACTGAACCCTGCGGGACACCACTTGTCACCGGTTGCCATTCCGAAAAAGAACCTTTTATCCCAACTCTCTGCCTTCTGTCTGACAGCCAATCGTCAATCCATGTTAGTACCTTGCCTCGAATACCATGGGCCCTTATTTTACTCAGCAGTCTCCCGTGAGGCACCTTGTCAAAGGCCTTTTGGAAGTCAGATAGATAACATCCATTGGCTCTCCTTGGTCTAACCTATTTGTTATCTCTTCAAAGAACTCTAACAGGTTTGTCAGGCACGACCTCCCCTTACTAAATCCATGCTGACTTGTCCTAATCCGACCCTGCACGTCCAAGAATTTAGAAATCTCATCCTTAACGATGGATTCTAGAATTTTGCCAACAACCGAGGTTAGGCTAATTGGCCTATAATTTTCCATCTTTTTTCTTGTTCCCTTCTTGAACAGGGGGGTTACAACAGCGATTTTCCAATCCTCTGGGACTTTCCCTGATTCCAGTGACTTTTGAAAGATCATAAGCCCGGAGATTTATCAATTTTCAGACCTTTTAGTTTCTCTAGCACCTTCTCCTTTGTGATGGCAACCATATTCAACTCTGCCCCCTGACTTTCCTGAATTGTTGGGATATTACTCATGTCTTCTACTGTGAAGACTGACGCAAAGTACTTATTAAGTTCCTCAGCTATTTCCTTGTCTCCCATCACTAGATTACCAGCGTCATTTTGGAGCGGCCCAATGTCTACTTTTGCCTCCCGTTTGTTTTTAATGTATTTAAAGAAACTTTTACTATCATTCCTAATGTTACTGGCTAGCCTACCTTCATATTTGATCCTCTCCTTCCTTATTTCTCTCTTTGTTATCCTCTGTTTGTTTTTGTAGCCTTCCCAATCTTCTGACTTCCCACTACTCTTTGCCACATTATAGGCTCTCTCTTTTGCCTTGATGCATTCCCTGACTTCCTTTGTCAGCCATGGCTGCCTAATCCTCCCTCTGATAACCTTTCTTTTCTTTGGGATGAACCTCTGCACTGTGTCCTCAATTACTCCCAGAAACTCCTGCCATTGCTGTTCTACTGTCTTTCCCACTAGGCTCTGCTTCCAGTCGATTTTCGTCAGTTCCTCCCTCATGCGCCTGTAATTACCTTTATTTAACTGTAAAACCTTTACATCTGATTCTACCTTCTTTCTTTCAAATTGCAGACTGAATTCTACCATATTATGATCACTGCTTCCTAAGTGTTCCCTTACTTTAAGGTCTTTTATCAATTCTGGCTCATTACATAACACTAAGTCCAGAATAGCCTGTTCCCTCGTGGGCTCCATCACAAGCTGTTCCAAAAAGCCATCCTGTAAACATTCAATGAATTCCCTTTCTTTGGGTCCACTGGCAACATTATTTACCCAGTCCACCTGCATATTGAAGTCCCCCATGATCACTGTGACCTTGCCTTTCTGACATGCCCTTTCTATTTCGTGGTGCATTTTGTACCCCTGGTCCTGACCACTGTCAGGAGGCCTGTACATAACTCCCATTATGGTTTTTTTGCCTTTGTGGTTCCTCAACTCTACCCACACAGACTCCACATCGTCTGACCCTACCTGTCTGTTAGCTTTGACAAAGAGTCATCGGACTCGAAACATTAGCTCTTTTCTCTCCCTACAGATGCTGCCAGACTTGCTGAGATTTTCCAGCATTTTCCCTTTCATTGTAGGCAGCTTTCTTTGCCGCTGACTACAAAACCCAAATATTAAAGTGGAACATTCCACAGACATCCTTAGTACGTTCCTGTGATCCAAATTCACATGGGATCAGTTATCACTTTATAATTTCCTTCATTTAAACTAAACCCATATACTTTTTGTAAATTGATGTACCATTAGTTTATATAGTGCATGCATTAAAAAGTGATGTTTAGAATTTATTTTGCCCAGCAATGCAAAAGAAAAGGCCGGAGGCCCAACAGTACATTTCACATCTCATTATCCTTCAACACAAAACTTCTTGATTATAAGCCACTACTTTTTCTATTTAAAAAATACTTTTTTCATCCCAGAATATAATTCCCTCAGGTTTTCATGCTTTTTCACTCTTATTTTCATCATGCAGATGAAATGGACAAGTCAAGTGGAAAGATCCATCTGTCCAATATACACTGCAGCTGCCAATGTTTCAAGTGGGCCTTTTAATCTTTTATATTAAAAACAAAACTGTGTTTGAATTTTAAAGTCACCTTTAAAGCAAATCCAAGTTCTAGGAGTACATTCTTTCCCCCCCTAAACAGTAATGTTCTCTCCATACAGGATCAGAACTTAAAACGGTGACCATGCGCCATTAACCTTTCTCCAGGAATTTTACTGAACGTAGTAATATTTCATTTCTCAATTGTGCAATCACAGCCTTGGTAGGCACTGAGCAGCTGGATCAGAAAAACGCAAATACAATTTTGATTGGCCAATGCCAAATTAGAGGAATTCCTATTTTCTTTCAAGTCACAATAGAACTTAGTTGACAAAGGTTTAAGAAATGAACTAGTTTTGTTTTTATAAATTTAAAGTACCCAATTCTTTTTTCCCCCAATTAAGGGGCAATTTAGTATCGCCAATCCACCTACCCTGCACATCTTTGGGTTGTGGCTGTGAGACCCACGCAGACACGGGGAGAACGCGCAAACTCCACACGGACAGAGACCCGGGGCCAGGATCGAACCCGGGACCTCGGCGAACAGCACTAGTTGAAGTGCAATCCTTCAAAAAAGGTACAAAAAATAATAAATGGGAACAGAATATTTGAGTGTGGTGACTAGGGGATTTTCACAGTAACTTCATTGCAGTGTTAACGTAAGCCTACTTGTGACAATGATCAAGATTATTATTCTTAAACGGCCATTTCAAATCACCTAATGTGTCATTTTTTATTTGATCGCCGCAAAGGAAATATGTTCATAGCCGATAATGTTACACCACTGCCAAAATAGATCAGATCACCTGCAGTAAGTCCAAAATATATCTATTTAATTAAAATATTTTCGTCGCAAAAAATCTTGTTTACTTATGTTGCTACAACTGCCCTGGGCCATATAACAAATAACGTTCTGGAACAATAAATAATGCATAGAGTAACTTTAAACATATACTTAATTAACAAAATCATACAATTGGATTGCTATTCAGTCAGACAAGAGGAATGTGCAGAGCTGTCCTTTTTCGTGCAGCTGTCATAAATTTTCACTGAATTTCTAGTGATTTGGAAACAATTGAGAATCTGTTCATTATAAGCTGTGCCTCGGAGCGATTTGCAGTGACGCCAAAGTCAGAAAGGACATTTCAAAACAGTTTTTGAAGCAGGTACTGTTTTTGAAGGGGGAAAAAGATCACAAGATGGAAAAGACATTTCTCATTAGAAAATAGATTTGACGTGTTTCACATAAACAAGTATTCAATTGTGACAAACTCCAACAGATTGAGGGTCATGTGAAAATGAGAAATAATTTGCTTTGAGTTCAGCTTCTTATTCATCATACAGTTCTGTGTCATATTTCCTGAATGTGCACAATGGCAAACACCTCAACAGCTAAACAGAAGAAGCTCCTGGTGTGGTGGTGAACGACGCAGGTCAATAGCTTCAACATCTCAAGCTGGGGGAAAAAAAGGACAAATCTAAAACTTCCATCCTACTCACTGTGGAATGATCCCTGATATAGAAGTGTACACATCTGGATGTCACATGAGGGGGTCAAGCCTCATGATTAATCTTCACGATAAAATGCACATCTAGATGTCACGTGAGGGGACAAGCCTCATGATAAATCCTCACAGTAAAATTTATCCTCATGATAAAGTAGCTTGCTCTCTGGACTATTCAATATGGAATAGATACTATTGAACTAAATCAGTGCTTATGGAAATCAATGCCAACACAAATTAGCACCCATGAGGGGAGGGGGAAAAAAAGTTTAATTTTTTTTTAAACAAAGAAAATTGACGTTTGTCAGCTTGTGTAGACCAGTAATGCTGCATCGGACTGCCAACGTGGTTTGTTTACATCCAGACATGTCTTTTCTGTAATAGAAGTCATCTCATTACAGTTGTAGATTGTAAATTCTTTAATTCAGCGTGAAACGTTACAATTGGACCGTTGTTCTTCTCGTACAGTAATTTGCAAAATGCTGTGCTTGTTCTTGAATCTGCTGACCATCTTTTGCTGGTTCCAAACTCTCCTGAAGCATTAGGACTCCCACTCATTTGGTGGCAAAACCTCTTCTCCGGAGAGTGGTTCTCCGCTGGGTGAATCAAATATATATGATTTTGTCAAGAGGTTTACGGTTAGTTTTTCAACCTTTTATGGTCTTGCTTGGCTGCCGTCATATTTCTTTAATGTCCTTCCCAGCTTCTCTTCACCTTTAACCCACCCAGAAAGTGTTGTTTCCAAGAGCCCCATTCTTTCCAAAACACTGCTCGTGTCTGACCGTCCTTAGATTTGAGCAATGATTTTCAGCTTCTCTGTTATGGTGTAAAATTTTCTCTTTCATGATTCAATACTGATTATTTCATGAGCAATCGTTCAAGTTTGCCCAATAGTTATAAAAAGAAAACTGGCAGTTAACTAGCTTGAGGCTGCCATCTTGTTGGCCAATTTTTAATAATGTTCTGAAGCACTATTCTTGAACTAATAATTTGCATGAAAATTGCAAGTCACATGATGGAATCACAATTTATTGCTCCACATTATAGTGGGACCCCAGGATGCATACCCTCCAACTGCAACAGGTCAGGCTAGTGGATTAACCACATGTCCATTTCGATGGCAGACCGATCACCAGAAGAATGTGAAATTTAGCATAACATCTGACTGGAGTCATTACTGAGCAGTCTCCATTTGGGATTGAACAGTGGTTAGCACTGCTGCATCACAGCACCAAGGATCCGGGTTCAATTCCGGCCTCGGGCGACTGTCTGTGTGGAGTTTGTACATTCTCTCAGTGTCGGCATGGATTTCCTCCAGGTGTTCCGGTTTCCTCCCACAGACCAAAGACGTGCAGGTTAGGTGGATTGGCCATTCTAAGTTCCCCTTAGTGTCTAAAGGGTTAGGTGGGGTTACTGGGTTACAGGGATAGGGCAGGGGATTGGCCCAGGTAGGCTGCTCTTTCCAAGGGTTGGTGCAGACTCCTTCTGCACTGTAGGGATTCTTTGACTATAACTTTTCTTAGAGAAAAGTGTGCCACGTTGGAACTCAGGCACATTTTATGACCCGCACCCATGCCCAATGAAGCTCCATGCCAATTCAAGTACACTTCTTTTAATTATTGCAAATTGAATCACCTTAATAAGGATTTTAATCATTTCGAGCAGCTGAATACAAGTGCAACCTAAATTGCAATGGAATTAATTGTATCGGAAAGTGGGGGAAACTCACTAAATTGGGATATGAATACATGACATAAGTAACCCATAACGTGCATTCTCTGTGTGGTGCTGCGTACCGAGATCAATAACGAACTTAATATCCTAGAAGGAAACTGAATATTTTAAAAGTATTTCTCTGGACAAGAATATCCCATTCAGCTGAACACTCAAGACAACCCAAAGCATTCTAAATATAAAGTCTAAATGGTTTCCCCAAATTGGGAATCACATTTCAGATCAAGGGACAAATCGCCCAGCTGTCAGAATACCTTAGTAGTTTTACAAATCTATTTTTTAAACCAAGATATACTGCTCTCACAATTATAATAACATTGAAGGAAGATGGGGAAAACAGGAGGTGGATGACACAAGTCAGCCAATCATGTAGAATCATTGCTCTGAAGAAGTCATACAGCTCAAAATGTTGACAGTACTTTCACACCCTCCACAGATGCGACAAGACCCGCTGTGTTTTCCAAGAATGTTCTGTTTTTGTTTCAGATTGCCAGAATCTTCAATACTTTGCTTTTATTATATGGTTGCAGCACAGCTGAGGCCATTCAGCCCGATACATCTATGCTAGCTCTTTCAATGGCCAATTCACCTGGAGCTACTCCCTCACCTTCTCCCCATAGCCCTGCGTATTTTTCCATTTCAAATTACAATCTTATTCCGATTTAATCTTCCTTCACCACACTCTCAGGCAGCGCATTCTCGATACTACCTACTCGCCATGTAAAAATATTTCTCCTCCTAGTACCATTGCTTCTTTCGTCAGTTACTTTCAATCTGTGCCCAGTCATTCTCCATCCTTCCACCAAAATAGAATATTTTTTTCCCATCTACTCTGGCCAAACCACAGAATCCCTGCAGTGCAGGAGGCCTTTCGGCCCATTGGGTCTGCATCAACCCCTTGAATGGGCACCGACCGAGACCCACTACCCCATCTTATCCCTGTAACCCTACCTAACCTACACATCCCTGGACACTAAGGGGCAATTTAGCATGGCCAAACCCCTAAAGCTGCGCATCTTTGGACTGTGGGAGGCGTTTTTATGGAAGCATTACAGATCCCCGAGGAGATTCTTGTTGCAGAGAGAGGGAGCACATTTAATCCTATCTTCAAGGGCGGGGGTAGGGTTAACCTCCCGACAGTTTGTCCTGTGTCGCCCTGTTCCTCAAGTCGGTCAAGAGGGGTAGGAGATGGCCGAGTCGGCCAGGTCATCCCGCCTGCTGGAGCCCAGATTGTTGACCGCCTGGGTTTGGGGGAGGCAGCATGATAAAAGTAATAAGGTTTGTGCTTAGATTGATGGAATCCATGGAAGATCCTGATGATTGCTCACCGTTTTAGATCCAGCTTTATTCTCGATTCTACTTGCTTTGTAAGTTGGTGGAGATGTTTTTATCCTGATAATGGCCTCACGTCACAGTTGTTATCCTGGACTTTGCGCCCTGATAATTTTGGGTTGTCGGTTGATATTTGCTTGTAGAGAAGTTAATAATTTAGGTATGATGTCCTGCACGATTAGTGATCCTGATTTAATAAGTTTATATCCGGTTATGCTGAATGTTGATTTCAGGATTTGTGCGCACAATCCTTTTTTTTAAGTGCCTTTCCTTTTTCTGGCCCAGGCAGACAGGGTTATCCTGTTGAGGACTGGGACTTGTGGCTCCCTTTCGGGATGAGTCAGTCATTTCTCCTGACATGGGTCTGCCTCTTTTACTACTGGGTGTGATGGAAATCCTTGGGGCTTAGTTCTCCTCACTTTTTATTTGGTGACAGTTCTGGTTAGGCCAGGATCAGTGATCAGCATCCTGCTGCCCCTGGATGGGGGGGTGGGGGTGTCTTTTTTTTTTACAATGGAAGACCCTGGGTTGAGAATTGAGGTTTGGCCTTGTCCCTTGTCATCCTTTAAAAAAAATTTTTAGAGTACCCAATTCATTTTTTCCAATTAAGAGGCAATTTAGCGTGGCCAATCCACCTACCCTGCAGATCTTTGGGTTATGGGGGCGAAACCCACGCAAACACAGATCAACTCCACACAGACAGGGACCCAGAGCCGTGATCGAACCTGAAACCTCGGCGCCGTGAGACAGCAGTGCTAACCACTGCACCACCGTGCTGCCCTCCCTTGTCATCCTGTAATCATACCATTGTTGCTTGGGCATGGAGAAGAGGGGGAATTTGCATAGCGAGTGTTAGTCAATTTTCTGTTTTGCTCTGAGACAGACAGACACACACACTGACCCCTCCCCCCCCCCCCCCCCCCCCCCCTCCCCCCCCCCCCCTCTCTCACAAGCATCTCTCCTGGCTATCTTTTAAGCGCCTCACCGAGGCCCGAACCCACCACCTCGACCCCACCCCAGCCACCACCTCTCAAATATACTTCTCTGCAGCATCTTATCGCTTTGCTTCTGTTCGCTTCTTTTTGCTGCAGGTTCCATTCTCAGGATCAATCCCTTTTGTTGGCCATGAGCTTTTATGCACAGGAACAGCAAGATGGAATAAATCAAATAGGCCAATCAGAGAAAAGCCTTTCAGAGCACTGGGTGATAATTTAGTGCTCCAAGAGGCTTTACTCTGATTGGTCGATTGATAGCTCTAGCTACTTTTGAAATTGGTCAGTTGGCTCCTATCAAACTGCCATTTGCCAGACACGTGACCCTTCACAGATGTCCAGAGGACCCCAGTTTGGGAACCCCTGTTCGAGTAGAAGATTTTCTTTTTTTTTAAATTATTGATTTTTTTTGCTCGTGACTGCATCGACTATGATCCAAAACCAAGCAGAGCTGTCCTGAACCAGCTCGGTTTATTGCCGAGAAATTTAATGGAATGGTCCCCAAGCAGGCATTTGGCTCCTTGTTAACATACTTGATGGGTGGCCTGCTGGCATGCCTGAATATCTTTCAGCCAGTCCTTCATTCACAATACTACGTTCAGCTGGCAACTCTTAATATTTGTCTGCAATTTCAGGAAGGTAGATAATTAATACAGATTTGCAGTATAGAAATTGGATTCACATATAAATGTCATACAATACAAGAGCTACAAGCATATATGTTCAGGGCACTACTCGCGTGATACCTCCCCCCACCCAGCTTACCAGAGAGTCAGCCACTTCCTCAAGGTTTTCTCACTATTCAACTGCATTCAGTAAGCCAGTTGAATTTGCTTGGATTTCAGAATTTTTATTTGCAAGCCTTACAATTTTGCAGCAACTAATGGTGCAGGAAAGATCCGAGACACCATATGGAGCCGAATTCTCCGGTCTGCCAGCCACGTTTTCCGGCGTGATGCACCCCACTGGCAGCGGGATTCTCCGTTCCAATGGAGTTTCCCATTGTGACCATCTCATGCTGTTGGGAAACCAGCGGACGTGGCTGCGCTGCTGGAGGATCCTGCCAGAGAATTCCGTTGCATACCTTTGTGGATGCAATCATAGCAGGATAGTTTTTGTATTTATTTTCAGGTGACTTACAAAATTGAAATTTGAGAGAGAGCTGGAGAAACTATTCTTTTAAATTACACTGGAATTTATGGATCAGCGAATTGTACGACTAGAGGTAGCAACTGCAGCAGAGATCGTGTCAATAATTAAGAATAGGTTTGACAGGTGGTTGAAGGGAAGGAGAATACATGAATATTGGAACATAGTGTTCGCATATAGAACTGCTAACATAGAATCAACACCAGCATGCACTGGCTGGTGCCAACAGTCAAAAGCCATTGCTGTAACGTTTACACAATTCTATGTAAAGATTTGGCAATTTAAATGCAAGCATTTCCTGCATCACTTCAATAATCGCTCGAGAAGGTGTTTAAAATTAGTTAGTTGAAAACTAATCGAGTGTTTCATTATATTAAGGTAGGGGCATTAATGGGGCCTGTTGAGTACAGCAGCTCTGCAAGTGACATTTTAATTAAATTTCTTACACGTTTTGGTTCATTTTTGTTAGGTGGGTCAGCAGTGCTTCTTTCAAATGGAGCACTTATTGGTACTAGTTTCACAAAAGAGGTGTATGTTGCATCAGTCCAAAACCAAGGTTGTTGGGTTTGGTGGTGCATATGCAAATACAAATTAGGAGCAGATCACTCCATCCTTCAAGCCTGCTCCGCCATTCGATAAGATAATGGTTTATATGACTGCAACCTCAACCCCACATTCCTACCTACCCCAACAATCATTCACCCCCTTATTGATCACAAATCTATATGTATAGCTCTGCCTTAAAAATATTCAAAGACTCTGTTCCGCTGCCTTTTGAAAAAGAATTCGAAAGACTCTCAACACTCTTGAGAAACAGTTACTCTTCATCTCAGTCTTAAATGAATTGCTCCTTATTTTTAAACCTTGATCGCCAGTTCCAGATGCTCACACAAAGAGGACACGTCCACTCCCCATCCCGCTGCCAAGAACATTCTGGATCTTAAAACATTTCAATAAAGCTGCCTCTTCTTTGTATTGTTTCACTGTAAATGAAAGTTTATAAAATGTGTAAAAACTAGGCTACTAGATATAGGAGCGGATTATGCCATTCGGCCCATCGAGTCTGCTCCGTTCTACCCTTCACCATTTGGCCATCTTTCACCATTTGGCCATCTAGAATAAAACAATGAGTGGGAACGATCACGTTCAAGAAAAATTGACCCTGTTATTTAATTGACCACATAAAACCACACAGTGGTCATTTACCCAACCCAAAAATAATTTCCATGGCACTTTGAAGCGACCATTAATGCTGAACTCTGCTGCTCCAACCTTTTGACGAACAATCATGAAATCCTGGTTCACATGAGCTGCACGCTGTCCAATTTTTATTTTTAAAAAGGATAATGTAACACCCAACAAGCATATTCATTAGTTTCCACTGATGTAGACAATTCCCAATACAACCAGAGTCAAAAACCTCTCTTTTGAACCAAGGAAGCTACTTGTCAGAAGTATTAAATCATTACCGTGGTAACACTCCAGTCACTGAGGCAGAACATTTGACAGAAAATGCTGGTCTACGAAGTTCAAAGTGGAAACTAATCATTGTAAAACCCTTTCATACTCTCCAGAATTAGTCACTGCACTGATTCCAGACAACGTTTTTAAAATTAGTTTCTTAATATCCAGCACCCGATCAAACGAAAGTTGCTATTTCTGTTTTCATCCGGAGGCTTGAGACATGACATGAATTTTTCAGACATGCATGGCTTTGGTGTTTTGAAATTCGGGCAGTGGAGACTGGTGCATAAATAGATGTCCTGACAGCCGTAAAGCACATCGGCATCATCTAAAGCACACTAGAAAGTGTATTACAGCTTTCTCACAATCTTCTGAAACAAGCAGCAGAGATTTGCAGAGTTCAATTACTGTAAGTTTTGGAGCTAGCAAAAATGGAATGTCAAAAATCAAGTGCAATAAACTTTTACAGCATGCACCAGGTCCAATATATCAAAACAAAATCCTTCCAAAACCTTAAAACAGCAAGAATAAAGTTGAAAAACAGGAATACTCTTATTCAGTACAGTACAAACATGAATAGAATATTGCCAACATTCTGAACCATTGATTCTTCAAAGCTTTAAAAATCAAGGATGACAGGATTGAAATGTCATTCAACACAAACATACGATGTCACTCCAGCCAAGGTTCTGGACAAACTGAATAGATAAATCCTCAGGATTAAGGGACACATATTACACAGAGCAGCATGGGAATGAGACTTGAGGTACTGACTGCATTCTGAGGAAGGCAATAAATACTGGAATGGATCAAACAAGAAGCTGCAAATGAAAAAGCATGGTTCGCATTATAAAGAAAAGCTACAGATTCATATCTGGCAAATGCAGGTCAAATGACCTGCCTTCAACGAGTGGAAAACTAACAATGAAGCAAATTGGAAAAGTAATTACATGAAAATAAATGACAATCAGAAATAAGATTAGCTGGGTAGATCTTGCCTGACCAACTAATGGACTTTACGGCATCACAAATTAAACATGGAGCAACAGCATTACAGTGATGGGAGGGGTAGATTTTAACACTATGCATGTCAGAATTGGACATGTGGGCAATTAACATTACTTAGGTCACTTATGCATCCAAAACCTTCCCAGGCTTTTTCTCACAAATGTTTCTGGACCAGAAACTCAGCCACTGGAGTCTTAATTAAACTAATCTTCAGAACCCTTCAACAGGCAACACGCTACCATACTCTTGCAGCTGACTAGAGGTACTGCTGACGCAAACTTCAATGACAGATAGTACCGCCGCCATTCACATCTGGAGAGGTTAGCACACAACCTGGTGATGTTAACACTTGTGGCAACACGTTTTGAGTCCTGTCCTTTATTTATTTATTTAACTTTTCTCACATACAAACAAAACAACCACATTGCTAGGGCAGCACGGTGGCACAGTGGGTTAGCCCTGCAGCCTCACGGCGCCAAGGTCCCAGGTTCGATCCCGGCTCTGGGTCACTGTCCATGTGGAGTTTGCACATTCTCCCTGTATCTGCGTGGGTTTCACCCCCACAACCCAAAGATGTGCAGGCTAGGTGGATTGGCCATACTAAATTGCCCCTTAATTGGAAAAAATGAATTGGGTACTCTAAATTTATTTTTTAAAAGAATCAACCACATTGCTGTGGTTCTGGAGTCACATCTAAGCCTGGCCAAGTAAGGAGAACAGATATTCTGTCCGGAAAGACATTAAACAAAAGAACAAAGAAAAGTACAGCACAGGAACAAGCCCTTCAGCCCTCCAAGCCTGCTCCGACCATGCTGCCCATCTAAACTAAAATCTTCTACACTTCTGGGGTCCATATCCCTCTATTCCCATCCATGTAGTTGTCAAGATGCCCCTTAAATGTCACTATCGTCCAGGCTTCCACCACCTCCTCCGGCAGCGAGTTACAGGCACCCACTACCCGCTCTGTAAAAAACTTGCCTCGTACATCTCTAAACCTTGCCCCTCACACCTTAAACCTATGCCCCCTTGTAATTGACCCCTCTACCCTGGGAAAAAGTCTCCGACTATCCATTCTGTCTCCGCCCTTCATAATTTAGTCAAGGTTTCTATTCAAAACATCAATCTAGAAGTTTCATGGTCACCATTCGTGAATGTTTTCACTTGAGGATGTTGAAAAGATTTGTTCAATGATTTGATTTGTGGACCTACCATCATTGACCAGAAACTGAACTGGACCAACCAAATAAATACCGTGACTACAAGAGCAGGTCAGAGGTCAGGAGTCCTGTGGTGAGTAACTCATCTCCTGACTTTCCCAAATCTGTTCAGCACCTAAAAAGAACAAGTCAGAAGTGTGATGGAATACTCTCCATTGCCGGATGAGTGCAGCTCCAACATTCAAAAAGAACAGAAACCAACCTACTAGACTAATGCTCCATCCACCACTTTAAACATTCACTCCCTGCACCACTGACCCAAGTGGCAGCAGGCAGCAGTGTTCACCACTTAGAAGATGCACTGCAGCAGCTCCCCAAGGTTCCTTCAATAGCATCTTCCAAATCCACGACCTCAACAACCTAGAAAGGACAAAGAACACAGGCACATGGGGACACCCCCACCCCTTGCATGCTCCCCAACAAATCACTATTAACTTGGGACTAGATCGCTGTTCCTTCACTGTCGCCAGATACCCCCACGCCCCCTCATCAGCAGTGCCGGTATACCAACGGCACACATTCCTCAGCAGCTCTCAAGAACAAGCAGGAATGGGAAATAAATGTTAGCCTAGCCAGCGACACCCACACCCCATGAAAGAAACAAAAATTAAAGCCTGATTGTAGCATAGTTTAGCTGCCAATTATGGGTTCCTGACAGCAGTTTTTCAGCAAGTGTAAAGGGGAGTCTTTGGGTAAAGCGCTTGTCCCCAAGCACCCAGCCTGTCACTTGCTTCATAGGGACAAAGAATGAAGGATGGTGCACCAGAAAGAGACCTGCCTGACCAGGTCGGTACTGATCACACTCTTGTTGAGCATTAATGGAATGAAAGCCCTGGAGAGTTATGAAAGCACGGGATTTGCTTGGGGGAACCTTTGGGGCAATGTTGGTGTAGTTTATGAGGCCATGGATTACAGAAAAGCCTGCAATCTTAATAAGAGCCATTTCCAGTTGTCTGTGGAGATAATAATAAAACTATTTGCTTTTGCAAACAGGACAGCAGTAAATGACTGTTGTTACTGATATCCCTAGTGGCAGCCCGGTACCTGCCAGTAATAATTTAGTGTTTCTATCCCCGAGTTGTCATTCTTCTACTGTTCAATTTACAGGATGTCAAACTCTAAAGAAAGCTATTAAAATATGCATAAGATTATTTGCACTTATTCCACTCATTCAGCTTGCATCATCATCCAACAGACTGACAATATTGGAGTTGTAAACTATACTTGTTATTTAGTAAGACCCAAAACTGGACAAAAGACGATGCATTAAAAAGAATGAGAGCTTTTTCATTCAGTCAACAAAGCACCATTTTTGATTCAACCAATTCAAATCATATCCAGAGTTCACATTCATCCAAAGATTCAGCAAATTATCTCTTTTTTTGGTATTTTTTTTTATTCATCGGGATGAATAGCTCTGCTCTTCTGTTCCAAAGGATGACCTCCTCCATGTTCCCTCTGCTTAATAAACTGCGGAGATTACACCATCAGTTTAAAGACCGGCAATAAAATTTTTATTAAAAAATCTTCACACTTTCAATGAATTTGAAAGATTTATATTATTCTGGCAGTGTTCTGGGAAGAGCAGGCTATTTTCTGACAGATGTGATTCTATGCTTCATCAATTCCACTCATTAAAACAAGCTTTTCCTCCCACAGTGCTGCTTTAATACTTTATGAAACTCCCCTGAAACACAGTTCCCCTTCCACACATAATTTGGGGAGGCATTAAATTCTGCCAGCCTTCATTATTGGGCACTTTCTAACATTTTTTAAAAATTTAAACCGTGTTGCACTTCTGCAGAACACAAATTTAACAGAGCAACCCGAACTTTTCGCACTTCTACTTCATTATAACAGTTTAATTCCTTCACGAGAACCCAAAAAACGATCCCACTGCAGCGGCTCATTTATATCAGTATTGGAAGTGGTACCTGCAGCTCAAAAAGTTCCTACGAAAGGAGACAAGGACGTACCCACAACCGCCACGACAGACACTACTGGAAGACCTACTGGACGCAAGTATCCTAGAGAAAGGGAACTGTAGCGACATGTATGACCGACTGGTAGAAAGGGACGACACCGTACTGGACGCAACAAGAAGGAAATGGGAGGACGACCTGGGGATGGAGATAGGGTGGGGACTCTGGAGCGAAGCACTGCATAGGGTCAACTCCACCTCCACGTGCGCAAGGCTCAGCCTGACGCAACTAAAAGTGGTATATCGAGCCCACTTAACGAGAAACCGTATGAGTAGGTTCTTCCCGGAGGTGGAGGACAGATGTGAATGGTGCCAAAGAGGCCCGGCCAACCACGCCCACATGTTCTAGTCTTGCCCCAGGCTTGTGGAGTACTGGACAGCCTTCTTCGAGGCTATGTCCAAAGTGGTGGGGGTGAGGGTGGAGCCATGCCCGATAGTGGCGGTCTTCGGGGTTTCAGACCAGCCAGATCTATTCCTGGGAAGGAGGGCGGACACCCTTGCCTTTGCCTCCCTGATCGCCCGCCATAGAATCCTGTTTGGCTGGCGGTCAGCAGCACCACTCAGAGCTGCAGACTGGCTGTCTGACCTCTCGGAATCTCTCCAAATGGAGAAAATCAAATTCGCCATCCGAGGGTCAGACAACAGCTTCCATAGAACGTGGGAGCCATTCATGCAATTGTTCCGGGACCTGTTTGTGGCCAACGTACAAAAGGACGAATAGTCGGGTGGCCAAGAATCAGGGGAAAATGGACGGGAATCGGGGGAAGGTAGCCGGGGGGGGGGGGGGGGGGGGGGGGGGGGGGGGGTTTACGGGTTCGTTATGGGGGTTTGATGGCAAGCTAAGGCCCAAAACCAAACTATAAATAAATGCCTATAAACATGTGCCTCGGCCATATTGGGGAATGTAAAATATGTATGCCGGCTAAAGGGGGCGGCCACAATTGTTGTTATGAAGATGCTTACCTGTAAATATACATGTTACATTTTTGTGTTTTCTTTTTTTCTCTCTAATAATTTGTAATTTGTCATATATGAAATATGAAAACTCAATAAAAAACATTTTGGAAGTGGTGGTAGTGGACAGATAAAATGGCATATTAAAAATCTGATACGAAATTAAGTTAATTTGGAATATGTTTTGCTGGCGAGGCCTTTGCGGCACTTCGGCCTTTTTCATTATAAAACCTGGGTCAATAAAGCATCCCACACAGAATGGACAACGTTCGTCCATCTTTTATGGCCGACAAAAGCTTGAGCTGCTTCAAACTTTGCCCTGTAGCCGAGTATTCATGGCTCAAAATTGCCCCTCGTGTGGGACTAGCTGCTACTTGTGGAGTAATCTGAATAAAAACTGAAAACAGCAGTTCCCAAAGGGAATTTGACACTGACCTTCATGTTCCGGAGTCTATCCCCAAGGACCCAGCGTCAGTGCTGCAAGAAATTCAACAGCCTCATGCAGGTGGTCAAAGTGAACAAATCTTCAAATGGGCATCTCCTACCCAGCAACCTCTTGTACTGCTCAACACAACATTCCCAAAACTCACCCGGCAGCAGTTCCTAACATTCCAAACTCGGGCCTAACATTAGGTCCGCTCATTAAAACAATCTTTTCCTCCCACAGTGCTGCTTTAGTAGTTATGAAACTCCCCTGAAACACAGTTCCTCTTCCACACATAATTTGGGGAGGAATTAAATTCTGCCAGCCTTCATTATTGGGCACTTTCTAACATTTAAAATTTTTAAAAAACGTGTTGCACTTCTGCAGAGCACAAATATAACAGAGCAACCCGAACTGTTCGCACTTCTACTTCATTATAACAGTTTAATTCTTTCATGAGAACCCAAAAAATTATCCCAAATGCACACATTTCCCACACCTTTCAATAATACCAGTTTCATAGCCTTTTTGCATTACTACCACATACCTCCAGCCATCCATAGAAGACTCATTGCCCAAACATTTAAATATTTTTATTATTTATACAAAAAAGACAGAAACTACAAACAGTAAACTATTTTTTAAATCTAGTCGATGCAACCCCCACTTCTCAAAACAAGCCCCCACCCACATTTGCTCCCTCTTCTACCTCCTCCATCCTCAAAAGCTAACAGTCATCGATTCCTTGAAATACGACATAAACAGTTGCCATCTCCAGTAGATCCCTTCAATTGATCCCCCGCACAGTGTATTTAACCGTTGATGTGCAAAAGCTCCATTAAGTCACTTAACCACACCAAGGCACTAGGTGACATCACCAGCCTCCAACTCAACAGTTCACCATATATATTAATGATCTGGATGAAGGGTCTGGGGGCATTCTAGCAAAGTTTGCCGATGATACAAAGTTAGGTGGTCAGGCAGGTAGTGCTGAGGAAGTGGGGAGGCTGCAGAAGGATCTAGACAGTTTGGGAGAGTGGTGCAGGAAATGGCTGATGCAATTCAACGTGAGAAAATGTGAGGTCTTGCACTTTGGAAAAAAGAATCCAAGCATAGACTACTTTCTAAACGGTGAGAAAATTCATAATGCCAAAGTACAAAGGGATCTGGGAGTGCTAGTCGAGGATTCCCTAAAGGTAAACATGCAGGTTGAATCTGTGATTAAGAAAGCGAATGCAATGTTGTCATTTATCTCAAGAGGGTTGGAATATAAAAGCAGCGATGTGCTACTGAGCCTTTATAAGGCTCTGGTTAGGCCCCATTTGGAGTACTGTGTCCAGTTTTGGGCCCCACATCTCAGGAAGGACATACTGGCACTGGAGCGTGTCCAGCGGAGATTCACACGGATGATCCCTGGAATGGCGGGTCTAACATATGATGAACGGCTGAGGATCCTGGGATTGTATTCATTGGAGTTTAGAAGGTTAAGGGGAGATCGAATAGAAACTTACAAGATAATACATGGCTTAGAAAGGGTGGACGCAAAGAAACTGTTTCCGTTAGGCGAGGAGACGAGGACCCGTGGGCACAGCCTTAGAATTAGAGGGGGTAAATTCAGAACAGAAATGCGGAGACATTTCTTCAGCCAGAGTGTGGTGGGCCTGTGGAATTCATTGCCGCGGAGTGCAGTGGAGGCCGGGACGCTAAATGGCTTCAAGGCAGAGATAGATACATTCTTGATGTCGCGAGGAATTAAGGGCTACGGGGAGAATGCTGGTAGGTGGAGTTGAAATGCCCATCAGCCATGATTGAATGGCGGAGTGGACTCGATGGGCCGAATGGCCTTACTTCCACTCCTATGTCTTCTGGTCTTAACAGGACTTGCCTTCTAGCCACCAGCGATGCTCAGCTAAGAATATCTATCCCGCACCTGTCCACAGCCCCGGCAAATCCGAAACCTCAATTATAGCTACTAAATGACATGGCTCCAGCTCAATGTTGAGGATCGTCGATACGTTGCTGTTAAAAAACAAGGCCCAGCAACCCACAAGCTTGGGACAAGACAAGAACATGTACAAGTGATTAGCAGGCCCAAAGAACAAAAGAACAAAGAAAAGTACAGCACAGGATCAGGCCCTTCGGCCCTCCAAGCCTGTGCCGACCATGCTGCCCATCTAAAGTAAAATCTTCTACACTTCCTGGGTCCGTAGCCCTCTATTCCCATCCTATTCATGTATTTGTCAAGATGCCCCTTAAAGAGGCCCCCTCGAACAACACTCGCAGCTACCCTCAACCCCCACAAAGGAACATCTCATTTTGATTTTAGTAAGGTTCGCCCTAAACATTACCTTAAGCTGGATCAGGCACAGCCTCGGACCCAGTGACATGGTGTTCACCCTGCAAAGGGCCTCGCTCCATACCTTCCCCTCCAGGATAGGCACCAGCTTCTCCTCCCATTAGGCTTTCACCCTTCCACCGAGACCAGATCCTCCCACAAAATCCGTTCCTATATGCTGGATGTACTACCCCCTCATATTCCCCAAACATGAGGGAGAGAGAACACTAAAGCACTGAAGAAAAGGTTCATCACAGAATCTGACACTTGTAGGCATTTCTGATACTGACCTTGCCAAAACTAAAGTATACAGCAGAGTTTCCACAGAAACCCACAGTGCAGAAGGAGACCATTCGGTCCATCGAGTCTGCACCGGCCCTCCGAAAGAGCACCCGGACCGAGGCCCACTCCCACACCCTATCCCTGGAATCTCATCTAATCTGCATATCTTTGGACAATAAAGAGCAATTTAACATGGCCAATCCACCGACTGCACATCCTCGGAATGTGGTTAGAAATTAGTGCTCCTGCACCTGGTGAGAGTCATTGGGCACAAGTGGGCTGCGGCCAGACCAAATGGAAAGGATAGTTTGCATGCCAGATCATCAGGGGGCAAGAATGCAGAGGAGTTCTGCTTCAGACTAGGACAAGTTTGATAGGCGACATAAAGGAAAATGCTGATGAACATATGGTGCATTAGTAGGAATCATACCTTAGAGACAATGTCCCAGACACCACTATCGCCATTCCTGGGTACGTCCTTTCTCACTAGCAAGACAGACCCAGAGGTGGCGGGACAGTGGTATACAGTTGGGATGGAGTCGGACATTAGACCCCATGAAGTCTCATGGCTTCAAGTTAAATGGGCAAGGAAATCTCCTGCTGATTACCAAGTACCAGCCACCATCAGCTGACAAATCAGTACTCCTCCAAGTTTTTTTTTCTAAATTTAGATTACCCAATTATTTTTTCCAATTAAGGGGCAATTTAGCATGGCCAATCCACCTACTCTGCATATTTTTGGGTTGTGGGGGCGAAACCCACGCAGACACGGGGAGAATGTGCAAACTCCACACTGACAGTGACCCAGAGCCGGGATCGAACCTGGGACCTCAGCGTCGTGAGGCGGTTGTGCTAACCACTAGGCCACCATGCTGCCCCTATACTCCTCCAAGTTAAACACCATTGGGAGGAAGCACCGAGTGTGGCAAGGGTGCAGAACATACTCTGGACTTCAATGTCCATCACCAAAATGGCTCAGTAGTACCACCCAGAACGAGCTTGCCGGGTCCTAAAGGACATAGATGCTAGGCTGGGACTGCAGCAGGTGACAGAGAAACCAACAAGAGGGAAAAACATACTTGACCTCTCCCTCATGAATCTGCCTGCTGCAGTTCCATCTGTCCATGACAGTATCAGTAGAAGTGACCACCACACGGTCCTTTTGGAAACAAAGACTCATCTTCATATTGAGGATACAGTCTATTGTGTTGTGTGGCATTGCAACCGTGCTAACTGGGATAGACTTTAAACATATCTGGCAACTCAAGACTGGACGTCCATGAGGCGCCGCGGGCCATCAGCAGCAGAATTGTATTCAACCACAATCTGCAACCTCATGGCCTGACATATCCCCCATTCTACCATTACCACCAAGTCAGGGGATTAACCCTGGTTCAGTGATGAATGCAGGAAGGCATGCCAGGAGCAACACCAGGCATACCAGTCAACCAGGTGAAGCTCCAACACAGGACAACTTGTATGCTAAACAGCAAGTATTGGCAGAGTTTTGCGATTCCACAACGAAAGCATCAGATCTAAGCTCTGCAGTCCTGCCACATCCAGCCATGAATGGTGGAGGGCAATTAAACAACTCACTGCCTGCTCCACAAATATCCTCATCCTTAATGATGGAGGAGCCCAGCACATCTGTGCAAAAGACAAGGCGGAAGCATTCACAACAATCTTCAGCCAGAAGTGCCAAGTGGATGATCCATCTCTGTCTCCTCCGTAGGTTCCCAGCATCACAGATGTCAGTCTTCAGCCAATACGGTTCACTCTACATGATATCAAGAAACGGCTGAAGGTATTGGATACTACAAAGACTGTGGGCCCTGACAATATTCCAGCAATAGAACATAGAACAGTGCAGCACAGAACAGGCCCTTCGGCCCTCGATGTTGTGCCGAGCAATGATCACCCTACTCAAACCCACGTATCCACCCTATACCCGTAGCCCAACACCCCACACCCCACAACCTTACTTTTTTAGGACACTACGGGCAATTTAGCATGGCCAATCCACCTAACCCGCACATCTTTGGACTGTGGGAGGAAACCGGAGCACCCGGAGGAAACCCACGCACACACGGGGAGGACGTGCAGACTCCGCACAGACAGTGACCCAGCCGGGAATCGAACCTGGGACCCTGGAGCTGTGAAGCATTTATGCTAACCACCATGCTACTGTGCTGCCCATTTAGTAATGAATACTAAGAATGAATAGTAATGAAGACTTGTGCTCCAGAGCTTGCCGCACCCCTAGCCAAGCTGTTCCAGCACAGCTACAACACTGGCATCTGCACAGCAATGTAGAAAGTTGCCTGGGTGTGCCTTGTATGCAAGAAACAGGACAAATCCAACCCTGCCAAATACAACCCTATCAGTCTTCCCTCCATCATCAGCAAAGTGATGGAAGGAGTCATCGACAGTGCTATCAAGCGGCACTTACTCAGCAATAACCTGATCATGGACAATCAGTTATGGTTCCTCCAGTGTCACTCAGCTCCCGACCCCATTACAGCCTTGCTTCAAACATGGACAAAAGAGCTGAATACCAGAGGCGAGGTGAGAGTGACTGCCCTTGACAGCAAGACAACATCTGACCGAGTATGGCATCAAGGAACCCTAGCAAAACTGGAGCCAATGAGAATCCGGGGGGAAACTCGGTGGTTGAAGTCATACTTGGCACTGAAGAAGATGGCTGTGATGATTGGAGGTCAATCATCTCAGCTCCAGGACAGCATTGCAGGAGTTCCCCAGGTTAGTGTCCTAGGCCCAACCATCTTCTGGTGCTTCATCAATGACCTCCCTTCCATCATAAGGTCAGAAATGGGTATGTTTGAGGACGACTGCACAATATTCAGCACCATTCGCAACTCCTCAGATAATGAAGCAGTCCTTGTCCAAATGCAGCAAGACTTGGCAATATCCAGGCTTGGGCTGACAATTTGAAAGTTACATTCACACCACACAAGTGCCAGGCAATGACCATCTCCAACAAGAGAGGATCTAACCATCGGCCCTTCAAATTCAATGGCATTACCATCGCTGAATCCCCACAATCAACATACTGGGGGTTACCATTGATCAAAAACTGAACTGGACTACCACATTAATACTGTGGCCATCAGAGCAGGTCAAAGGCTAGGAATCCGAAGGCAAGTAACTCACCTCCTGATCCCTTGAAGCCTGTCCATCATTTATAAAGCACATGTCAGGAGTGCAATGGAATACTCTCCATTTGCCTGGATGAGTGCAGCTCCAAAAACACGAAGAAGCTCAACACCAGCCAGGACAAAGCAGCCTGCTTCACTGCTTCTCTTTCCACAAACATTCACTCCCTCCACCACTGAACTGTAGCAGCCATATGTACCATCTACAAGATGCACTGCAGGAACTCACCAAGGTTCCTTCGAGAGCACTTTCCAAACCCAGAACTACTACCATCTAGAAGGACAAGAGCAGCAAATACCTGGGAACACCATCATCTGAAGGTTCCCCTCCAAGTCAGTCACCATACACCCACTTGGAAATATATCGCCGTTCCTTCACTGTCACTGGGTCAAAATCCTGGAACTCCGGGACTTCCGGTGATGGGGATGTCCTGAGAAGTCGCACATAAGATTGCTCTCCTCCCACAAACCCGAAAATAGGCACTTTCACCTGAAATAGTCCACTATTACAAAGGGAAAAACATCCCCATACCTCAACCAACAGGAACACGAAGAGAAGTACTGAACGACAGCCACTCCAGAGGCCGCGTAGTAACTGCAAGAGGAACTACAAGGAGAAGCAAATGGCTGAGCCGGCAGAAGCATGAGGCGGCGAAACCCGGGTCTCGCCAGGGTGAGGAGGACCAACACACGGTTGGTTGCAACGCAGGAGAGTCTGAAGGGGAAAAAAAAAATCAAAGACCAGGAAAACCAACCAAGGTGCCAAAACATGCAAATTGAATGAAAATGAATGAAAATCGCTTATTGTCACAAGTAGGCTTCAAATGAAGTTACTGTCAAAAGCCCCTAGTCGCCACATTCCGGCACCTGTTCGGGGAGGCTGGTATGTCAATTGAACCGTGCTGCTGGCCTGCCTTGGTCTGCTTTCAAAGCCAGCAATTTAGCCCAGTGCTAAGCCAGCCCCGAATTGTGAGCCTGTCGAAAGGGATGGAAGGTAGGAACCTCACGGACTGTGTCCCAAATGCCAGACAATTTGGTGGGAAGGGATAGCTTTCCAACCCGCCAGAAATAGTCAGAGCCGGGGAACAGCCGGGGGTAATAAATCGCTGAAATGCACCAGTACCAAGACCAAGAAAGAATCCTGCGCTGGGCGAGGCGAACAAAGAACTGGAACTGGGAAGGTCACCGAATCAGGATCTACCAGTACATTGGGGCTGACCTGGCCAACCACAGGGCAGAATTCAACAGGGCGAAAGCAGCCATGTACAAGAGCTGTGTAAAGTTTGGGATGCTGTACCCGCCAAACTCTGGATCACATTCCAGGACAGGGAGCACTCTTCGCGGACTCTGTGGACGCGGACAAGTTTGTCCTGGAGAACAGGCTGGAGAAACGGCAACAGGGACAGCAGTGAAGAGATCATCTGAACAGACTTTATTTGTTTATTCACTAAATGTTAGCCAACTTGATGAACGCTTTGTGCGGGACTACACTGCCTCGTCCTGGGGGCGAGAGATGAAATAGAAGGAAAGAAAGATAGAGGACAGCGCAGCGCAGCAAAGGGTGAGGGGAACGGCAGGTAGGGAGCGTAAAGAATGGGCGACAGGAGGACACAACAAACCCCGGGAGGGGGGGCGGGGTGTGGCACCACACTAGCGGGGAAGCTAGCATTGGGAAACGTGAAGGAAAGAGGGGCCGCCGCGCATTTTCCACAAGGGAGAAAATCCTGGGGGGGTGGGGGGGCGGAATACCATAATAAGAACATAGGAACAAAATTGCAAGGGCATTAAGCTGGCTGAGACAGGCCATATGTGGCGACTCGGAACACAAGACACTGCAAGCAGCCACTTTGGAGGGTCCCTGAACAAAGGGAAACCCCGGAATGCAAGGGCTCACTCACATGGCGTACACACAGTTGGGGGCCATGTTGGGTGGCCTCTGGGCAAAGGGAAACTCCGAAACGCAGGGGCCTCGCTTCATGGTGAAAACGGTGACCGAGTCCATTTTAGATGGCTCCCTAACAAAGGGAAACACTGGAGTGCAGGGGCGCATCCACCAGCTAAGTATGGCTCAGCCCGCAGGAGGAGAGGGACAAAAGCCCCTCATCGGGATAGTCACCTGGAATGTCAGGGGCCTTAACGGCCCAGGAAAAAAGATCCAGAGTCTTAGGCCACCTGAAAAGTTTGAAAGCCGACATAGTCTTCCTTCAAGAGACGCACCTGAGGGAGAAGGACCTACTGCGGGTAAGGAAGGGCTGTGTGGGACAGACCTACCATTCCTGCTGTGGTACGAGGGCCAGGGGGGGTAGCAATACTGATAAATAAGAGGACTGTGTTTACGGTGACAAGAGTGGTTCCGGACCCAGGGGGACGGTACGTCACAGTCAGGGGTGTCCTCGACAGGTTGTCCTGGTCAATATGTACACTCCTAACTGGAAAGTCACGGAAATCCCCGACAGAGACACGCACTGACTAATCATGTGGGGTGGAGATACCAGGTTCGATCCCGGCTCTGGGTCACTGTCCGTGTGGAGTTTGCACATTCTCCCCGTGTTTGCGTGGGTTTCGCCCTCACAACCCAAAGATGTGCAGGGTAGGTGGATTGGCCTCGGTAAATTGCCCCCTAATTGGAAAAAATGAATTGGGTACTCTAAATTTTTTTTTAAAAGAAAAACAAATGTGGGGTGGGGATGGTATTTAACTGTGTACAGGACCCACAGACAGACAGGCCAATTCCCAAAACATGAAAGACCCCCAACATGGCAAAATAACTCGGCATATTCACGGAGCAGATGGGAGGAAACCCACACAGACCACGGGGAGACACCCTCCATGGCAGTTGGGCACGGCCCTCCTGGTCAATAAGGCTTTCTGTGAGAAAATATCACAGGCCATATACAGGTATATTACTTATTCATCCACCCAGGGGAGGAGGAGATCTCCTCCTTCTCCTCAGGTACACATAATATATTCACGAATCAACTCCTTAGTGGGGAAATCGGTGCTTCCGCGATTGTAATCTCAGACCAAGCTCCACATTATATGGATGAGAGGTTGGAGACGGGCCATGCCCAATAATAATCTTTATTAGTGAAACAAGTAAGCTTACATTAATACTGCAATGAAGTTACTGTGAAAATCCTCTAGTTGCCACATTCCAGCATTTGTTCGGGTACACAGAGGGAAAATTCGGAATGTTCAATTCACCTAACAGCACATCTTTCGGGACTTGAAGGAAACCGGAGTGCCCGGAGAAAACCTATGCAGAGACAGGGAGACACCCTCCATGGGGGTTGGACAGTCATCCTGGTCAATAAGGCTTTCTGCAAGAAAACATCACAGGCCATACACAAGTATATCACTAATAACCAGAATGGGGAGGTCTCACCCTCCATGATCAGAGAGGCACTGAAGGCTGTGATCAGGGGTGAAACTACTGCTTACAAAGCATGAAGAGATAGGGAATGGAAGGTGGTTAGGGAGCAGCTAGTCGACTCCATACTGGAAGTAGACCGGCGGTACTCTGAGACTCTGACCATAGAGCTCCGGACAGAGAGGAAAAAGCTACTAATGGACTTTGACCTGCTCTCCAGAAGAAAAGCATACCAGTCGTGGGGGAGGACAGGAAACCAGGAATGGAAGCACCACTCGAGCTGGGAGAAGTCATGGAGAGCGTCAAGTCCATGCAGGCGGGGAAGGCGCCAGAATCAGACGGATTCCAAGCAGATTTCTACAAAAGATTTGCGACGCACTGGCCCCACACATTCACAGACTCTCTGACCCACGCTAGCACAAGCCTCAATCTTGCTGAGAGCCAAGAAAGACAAAGATCCAACAGAATGCAGGTCCTACAGACCCATCTTGCTCCGATATGTGGACGTGAAAGTACTGGCCAAGATCCTAGCCAAAAGGCTGGAGGACTGCATACCAGAGATAGTAGCAGAAAAACCAAACAGGCTTTGTCAAGGATAGACAGCTAACGTCGAACATCAGGCACCTGCTGAGCGTAATCAAGACCCCAGCTGAGGAGAGGACACCTGAGGTGATCATCTCCCTGGGCCCAGAAAAGGCCTTTTTCGACAGAGTCAAATGGAAGTACCTCAAGAGGGGTACTGGAGCGGTTCGGACTTCGTACGGACAAATACCACCAGCTCTAAGTACATCCAGCTGCACAGAGGCACAAGGCAGGGATGCCCATTGTCCCCACTGCTGTTCGCCCTAAAGGTCGAGCCACTGGCATTCGCGCTCAGGTCAGGAAAGAAGTGGAATGGGAGAACTTAAATCTGTGGCAGCATGAAGTGTAATAATGGCCCCATCCAGGGAGGGAACACCTGAAGTGATCGTCTCCCTAGACGCAGAAAAGGCCTTCGACAGGAGTCGAATGGAAGTGCCTCATTGAGATAATGGATTGGTGTGAACTAGGGACAGGGTTCACCTCGTGGGTGAAACTCCTGTACAACACCCTCAAGGTGAGCGCTCGGACCAACACCACCAGCTCTGAATACTTCCAGCTTCACAGAGGCACAAGGCAGAGATGCCCACTAGCCCCGCTCTTGTTCACCCTGGCAATCAAACCCCTGGTAATCAAACCCTTGGCGATCGCTCAGCGAGATGCTAAAGACTGGAAGGGCATCCGAAGAGGAGGCAGAGAGCACAGAGTCTCAGTGCGGATGACCTTGTCTTCTACATCTTGGACCCACAGATCTACCTGAAAGTAATCATAAAGTTCCTGGATGGGTTTGGGGCCTTCTCGGGCCACAAACACAAGCCAAGCGAGACATTCCCGGTGAACCCGAATGGGGGAAGGACAGAACTGGGTGTCTACAAGTAAATCCTCCTACCTGGGGATTCAGATAACCCATGGCTGGATCGGATCCATAAATGTTATCTGGCCAGTCTGGCGGAGTGAGTAAAAACGGACCGACAGAGTTGGGATGCACTCCCACTTTTCCTGGTGGGGAGGGTGCAGACAATCAAAATGAACATGCGGCAGAGGTTCCTCTTCCAGTTCAGATCCATACCAATCTTCATCTCCAAGGCCTTTTTCCAAGGGATAGACAAATTGATCATGGGATTTGTGTGATACTTGGATCCCCAAGTCTACACTGCAAAGGGGGAAAAAATGGGCAGCCTGGCCCTTCCGAACCTGCAATACTACCACTGGGCAGCCACAGCGGAAAGAGTGAGGGAACGGATAGAGAACCGAACATAGAATGAGCGAGGCTGGAGGAGTCTTCCTGCAACGGCCCTCGCCACGGCAGCGCTCCTATCCTCGTCAGCAAATACACATCCTGCCCAGTGGTGGTAGCCACATTGAGGACATGGAACCAAATGAGACAACATTTTGGTTTAGCCGAGATGTCCTCCATGGCCCCATCTGCGGTAACCACAGGTTCCCGTCAGCCATGCTTGACGCCACCTTTAACAAGTGGAGACAGGACGGAGGACGGCAGTGGTCAGGGACTTTTACATGGGGGACAGACTCACGACTCACGACAGCTACCGAAAGGACAGGAGCACCGACACCTACAAAACAAACACTTCCTCCGCAAAGAGATGACGAGGTACTCCACTTTACTGGAGGAACTACTGTGCATGGACAGCAAGAAAGGGAACTGTGGAGACATCTGTGCACGACTGCTGGAAAGGTCAAGGACGCCATTGGATGGAGCTAGGCACAAATGAGAGGACAACCCCAGGACAGAAGTGGGTTGGGGACTCTGGGACTCCACCTCCTCCTGCGCAAGGCTAAACCTCATGCAGTTTAGAGTGGTGCACAGAGCCCACCTAACCAGAACCCAAATGAACAGGTTCAGGGTAAATGTGAACAGTGCCAGGGGACATGGCCAACGACATACACATGTTCTGGGCCTGCCCCAGACTTGCCGGGTTCTGGACAGCCTTCTTCAAGGCGATGCCCAAAGTTGTGGTGGTGAGGGTGGAGCCGTGCCCGAGAGTGGCAGTCTTCGGGGTTTTGGACCAGCCAGGACTACATATGGGGTAGAGGGCCGATGTCCTGACTTTTGCTTCCTTAAATCGCATGCTGGCTGGCGATCAGCAGCACCACCCACAGCTGCAAACTGGCTGGCAGACCTGTCGGAATTTCTCCACCTGGAGAAGATTGTAATGTTCTCTACACGTACGGATGGGAGGACTTTGTAGCTGAAGTGCTAAATACAAATAACTATGGTTAACTCTTATTAATCACGGTCAACTCAGGAGCTGCTCGATATGCAACTGTGCTTGTTGTCCAGATCTGTGTTGTCCAAGAGATTACATCCCATCTCCATGAGGACTGTCTTCTAGTGACCTACTCCTGTCACCACGCCATCTGTGGTCGGTCGGATGCTGGAATCTCAGTCTATGCATACGGCGCCTATCCTAA
Source organism: Scyliorhinus canicula (assembly GCF_902713615.1). Taxonomy (NCBI): domain Eukaryota; kingdom Metazoa; phylum Chordata; class Chondrichthyes; order Carcharhiniformes; family Scyliorhinidae; genus Scyliorhinus; species Scyliorhinus canicula. The sequence continues at coordinate 73,734,069 of NC_052152.1, forward strand.
CTTACAATTCGGTTATTAAATTATAAACAAATGATATTCTACATATCATTACAAAGATCAAGTACACCATCCGAGGGTCAGACGAGGGCTTCCACAAAGCTTGGGGGCTATTCATCAGCCCTTTCCAAGACATGGTCAAAGCCAATAGTGATTAGGAAGAAAGGGGGGAGGGGGGACCGATGACGGCAGGCAAGAGCACACAAAGCAGAGGAACTGGGGGGGCACAAGGAAGAAACCATGGGGAATATCAGAGAGACGCATGGGAAAAAGAGGGAGGAGGAGAGGGGATTGGATTGGATTGGTCTATTGTCACGTGTACAGTGAAAAGTTTTTTTCTGCGAGCACCTCAACAGATCATTAAGTAAGTACATGAAAAGAAAAGGAAATAAAAGAAGATACATAATAGGCAGGGGCAGAGGCAGGGCATTTTAATTTAACACAAATAAACACATTTTGATGAGTGCTTGCTCCAGCAGCCGAGGAACCAGTTTGTAAATAACTGAAAATGGCTTTAAAGAAATGACAGAGCAATTTGTTAGTTATATTGTGGTCAATTGCTTAACATTTTCAAAAGAATTATCTTCAAAAGATTTTTATAATGTTTGCATTCCTGTAAATATTTTTAGAGCCTCTTCAAAGACTGACAAGTGAATATAATTAGCGGAAACACACCATGCTGATTAATTCAAAAGGAGATGTTGCCAGTTTGTTCGCTGGTGTTGACTTCCCATGTGATGTTTTCTAAACCAGCTCTCAGCAAATTCAATTTGCAATGAGTGACTTGTGCTTTAAAATTCTGCAATCCACTACGCTGGCTCGGCCCATTTCTGTCGGATTTTACCAAAACGAATAGCAAAATTCCAGGCCAAGGTCCTCCAGAGATGTACATGAACTTTATTTGTCCTAATTATATCAGGTTTGACTCTCCAACAAAGCACATTTCTTTTAATGCAGACATAACCATCTTTTGGAAAATGTGCTTAATACGCAGACAGGGCAATTGTAGGTTTATTTAGTAGCTGAACATCATTACAAGAAGCATCTAAATCAGAATAGATCATTGTGAGCACCCGAGAGAAAAAATACATAATGTAGTTGAAGCAATTCTCCACAGTACAGTTTCTAGTAGATCTAGTTCTACAGCCAGCTACCATCCGTCTCACATATAAGTTGACCCTCCCATCAATTCACAGTGGATGTGGCACCTAGTAGAGTTGGAAAACAAATTGAATTGAATGCTGACTATTCCATGTATGGTCAGTATTGCTCACAAGCAGACTGGAATGCTGGGAGCTTCAGGGGTGCTTGGAGATTGTGAGCCATAAAGAAGCAAGAAAAGTCCAAGTTGCTGAGTGCACCCCGCAGAATGAGTTACAACAGCATCCACCTTCACATACAAATAAACCCTTGCAACTTTTCAATTCCAAAATAATATTGTGTAGCGTATATACAATGAGATCAAATTTGCTCACCGTTACTCCCTTTGTAATTTCAGTAGGAATCTGACTAAACAAACTGAATCACCAATGGGACCTAAATACCTCCTGAAGTTCAGTAGGTCATATAATCAAACGATTAATGAAATGCATAATTATTTTTGAGAATCTAGCACTGTAACCTCTTGCACTATTGCAATATTATGAAAAATATAAATTACAGAAGATGTTATTCACTCTTCAACAGTGTTCTATTATGTGACCATCTTGGTGACCAGAGCTACCAACTTCTAATCATAGAATCCCTACTGTGCAAGAGGAAGTAATTCGGCCCATCGAGTCTACACTGACCGTGCGAAAGAGCACCCTACCCCAAGAAGCACAATCCCCCGCCTTAATCCAGTAACCCCATACCTAACCTTGGGACACGAATGGCTGGCACACTAGCACAGTGGTTAGCACTGTTGCTTCACGGCACCAGGGACCTGGGTTTAATTCCCGACTTGGGTCACTGTGTGCTTGTCTGCACGTTATCCCCATGTCTGCGTGGGTTTCCTCCAGGTACTCCAGCTTCCTCTCCCAAGACATACTTGTTAGGTGAATTGGACATTCTGAATTCTCCCTCAGTGTACCCGAACAGGCGCCTCCACCCAGACAGACACCCAAGGTCAAAATCAAACCCGGTGCTGTGATGCAGCAGTGCTAACCACTGTGCCATCCCCATCATATCAACAGGCACATCCAAGAATGTGCGTTGCAGGAGCAGGATCAGACAAAATGGTCACCAAGCTAATTAAGAACAAGTAACCAAAACCTTGGGCATAGGTGTAGTTTAAGAGACGTTTGCTGTAGTATGCCTTTAAGGGTTAGAAACATACCATCACTCAAAGGGAAGTGTGTCATATGATCCAATCTCAGTTTCACTTTGGCCTGTGAGCAGAACACATCACTGATAGCTCTGCTGCAGAGGTCTTCAAATTTTATACCTTTGTATAAATACTCTCATGAACCTCATCTTAATAAATGAACCTACAATGTATTTACCTTTCACACCTTGGGTCTGAGTGATTTCACACCTTATGAGTGATTGGTGCCTTTATACTATAATAAAAATGGCGGCGAACGGGAGAGGGAATAATTTCAAACTTCAGGGGACTGAACACCAGAAGACCCAGCCTCTGATAGGAGGAGGATGAAGCCAGGATGCATAAGGAAGCCATCAATGGAGGAGTCGTCAGAAGACTGACGGAGGTTACAAAGATAGTGAGGGGAGAGGCATTGGAGGGATTTTAATATAGGATGCGATTTTTATCTTCTCAATCTGGTCAGCACAGACAGGAGGCGGTGAGTACATATATAATAGCTAATAGAACTAGAAAGTTTAACCCAAAACACCATGACCACAGCTTTCAACATGGTTGCCAAATTTTCTGATGAAATAGAAATAGGAAGCTTTGCACTGTGTAACTAGGTATGTGAGCATTTAACTGAAACAGCCACGAAGCACAGTGGTTACAAAAATCAGTAGAATAATTGGGAGGAGGATTGGGCATGTTTATCATTTGAAAAGGATCAGAAGCCTACAGATTCAGACCCAAGGTGTGAAAGGAAGAAGAACGCAAATCCATGGTAAATCACAACTGTAAGGAGCTGGATGAACCTAATTATCTAGAACACATGCCACATAAGCTCCTGGTTAAATAAGCAAAAGCAACTTTTACTGGTTAAGTCTGCCCACATGTACTCTTAATGTAGAGTTACAATCACAGTGTGAAGTGTTCCCTTAATGTTTTTTTTTTACATTTTCAAGCATAAATGTTAAGCTAACTAATTGCAAAGCACGTATATCATAACATATATATGACTAATACTTATTTGAATAATTCCTGATGACTTTTGAGTTTTCTAGAACAAACCGTGTTTATTGAATTCCTTGAATATTGTTAGTTAGTGGAAACACTGAGGAATATAAGTAATATCATCCACTACCACGAGTGATCTGCAAAACTGAAGGCACTAAAGAATGGAACCATAGCCAGTCTACCTTTGTTGAAGTGAATCAAAAGAATGAAGGTGTAGTTAGGAGATTTTAGAAGAAACACTACTGTGTGACCCCAGCAGAAATAGTGGTGGAAGCAGAATCATTAATTTTAAAAAGGGAAGTAGATAAATATTTCGAAAGGAATAAGCGTACGGAAAAAGGGCAAATATTCCTTCACTGCTGCAATGGACAAAATTATCTCTTTCAATACTGTAGTGTTTCTCGACAAATTATCTTAATGTGGGGAATAAACTATGTGGCAAACTTTATTTCATGTGGTTTACAAACACCCAAATCCATCTGAACTTAAATATTCTATACTTCCTATCAAACGTGGATAACTTCACATACTCAAATTATACATATGCTATGTTCTGAACTGATCTATATCTCTTTGCAACCACTTTACATTCTCCCCACACTCAAATACTCCTCCAACACTCAATTAGTATTGTATCAGCAAATCTGGATATGTTACACTAGAACATCTCATCTAAGTCGTTGATGATTGTAGATTATTAAAAGCTGCCAAGCACTAAGAGTTACACCCTGCCATGCCAAAAATGACCATTTCCTCTCACTCTCTGCCCATTGACTAATTTTTAATCCATGTCAATATATTACCCACTGCCAGGAGTCCGTAGCTAGTACAACATGCCAATTGATCCTTCAACGTATCGTCCTGGAAAACAGTTCTGAATGTATTCCATGAACTCATCTTCCAAGTTAGATTTGCCAATTTATTTTACCAAGTATATACAAATATTAAAGATCTTGATAACCTGTACTCTGCCCAACACAATAATTGTAGTTTGGGAGTCTGTTAGCTCCTCCCGTCATTGTTTTCTGCCCTTAACAAACTAAAAGATCTAACTAAGAAAGATAGAATTTAGGTCCTGATGTTCTAGGTCAATACCATTTATCAGGCTACCGACCTCCTTTGCCCACTTGTTCATTTTCTATAAGAGGCAAGGACATTGGAATCTTTATTTGTAAAATCTTCTAACCTTGTCTAACCATGTGCTGATAATCACTAATGGATCAGATATACAGTGCATTAATTTGTCTACTTTGATATATAGCACCTTTAATTTGAACCTTTTTCCTTTATTTTGGTGGGGCCTTGGTCAATCCTGCCCCCATTAGCATCTTTAAACTCTTGTCCCTACCTGACACCATGCTTAAATGTTACCCACCACTTTACAGTCTTAAATTGTATGTTCAGATGAATCATTAGCTGAACCCTTGATAACATGATAGCCCAAATTGTGTCAATATGCAGCATTTCATTACTTAACCTCAACGTGACAAAATATTGATCATTCTTATTCCTCTGCCAAACAAAAACCCAAACAATTTCACTGACCTACAAAAAAAGTCCTTTAGCAGACTGAGATAAGCCAGAAAGAGCCGAGATTTATGCCAACCAAGGACAAGCAAAACTTTGAATAACAAACTCTTATAAATCAATACTCTCACAGCTACTACAGTACTGTACTACTCCAAGATAGTATGAAAATATGTATTTCTCTCTCATGCTAGCTGCTTGAATTAAGCAATGAAAGTGAATCGGAAATTCTAAGTTTATACTATGATTGTTAATTACTTCTCGATTTCTGCAAATACATCTGATGTGTGTGTTTTCATTTCGACAAACAATGACTTACATTCGACATCTCATTTCATGCAATTTCCAGCTGGTCCTCAAGAAACCATCAGTAACGTTGTTTTCACTTGTTTCCGGTCACATCCAAACAATTGTACAAATTGTGAACACATGCCTCTTGTTGATGATTGTACTCTTGGCGCCCCCATTCCCACCAGTGTTACTGTTACCAATACAGCAACGTAACTGGCCAGCCCATGAACTCACTCTAGACCAGTTAGTTACTAGTGTACAAATCAACAGACTCAACTACCAACAAAATTAAATATCTAGGGTAACCAGCTCTACTTACACCATAAGTGTTATTTCCTTTCGAAAAAGAGTGAAAAATCAGGGCTAAACGGGCAAATAAAAGAACCTGAAACAAAACGTCATTTAGCAAAGTATTTTGTTAACTTTCCACGTTTTCTCCAATAACACACTCCGCCGCTAAGTGATTTAAAGTCTTCGCGCAGTTGACACTTGGGATTGCACTTTTAAAATATATACATCTTAAACCGTACCTTCCAAACAAATGATCCAAAGACAAACACTCCACAGGTTCCACTCAGCGCGTTTCAGCACCATCTCAGGACACGGCGTCGGGAAGCAGGAATTGACCCTGGGAGTTACAGCCCTGCCTCTGGTCAAGCAAGAGCAGAGTGTTGAGCCGGGTTGCAAAGTGCTGCTGCCGAGAGGCTTTCTCCCAGTTAGTTTCACAGGGGTTTGCAGCCGTGCCCAGTGCCGGCAATGAGCTCCCACGGCACAGCCTCACACAGCGATTGATTGACAGCCGCCTCCGGGCACCCAGCAACAAACAAGCCTCACGCACTCTTCATCACTGCGCCCTCTGCGGATCCCAGGGCTAGCTACTGTCTGCAATTGGTGAATGTGTCTCAATAATGTGTCGCATAAAAATGCACCCTGTACAGACATATTGCAGTCATAATTCCTACATATTGGAGGCATAGGAAATTTTCCAAAAGCTTGGCGGACTGAATTATAATTTTGTTCACGTGCACTCAGGTTATTGCAGGAAAAAGAAAATGTAATTTTACAGGATGAGTTATTAACAATAACTGACATTTGTATGGTACTGTTTAACGAAATGAAACATCCCAAGGTGCTTCCCAGGATCGTTATAAAGCAAAGTAGGACACTGGGTCACGTAAGGGCGTATTACATCCAATCACCAAAAAACGTAGGTGTTCAGGAGTGTAGAAAAGTGAGGTAGAGAGGGGAGAGCATATGGCGCTTGGACAACCGAAGGAAAGGCCACCAGTGAGGGAACGATTAAAATCGAGGAATGACATGGAGACCAGAATTCTCTCCCGAAGGTTTGTGGGGTTGAAAGAGAATAGGAGGGGTAAGAACATTGGAGTGATGCGAATGTGATGATAGGTAGACTATCATCTGTACATATTACAAGGTCATCACCATCATGGTAGCACAGCGATTAGCAAAGTTTCTTCACAGCTCCAGGGTCCCAGGTTTGATTCCTGGCTTGGGTCACGGTCCATGCGGAGTTTGCATGCTCTCCCCGTGTGTGCGTGGGTTACCTCCAGGTGCTCCGGTTTCCTCCCACAGTCCAACGATGTGCAGGTTAGGTGGATTGGTCATGGACTAAATTGCCCTTATGTTAGATGTGGTTGCTGCGTTACAGGAATAGGGTGGAAGTATGGGCTTAAGCAGGGTGCTCTTTCCAAGAGCCGGTGCAGATTTGATGGGCCAAAATGGCCACCTTCCGCACTGTAAAAATGTTTTTATTATAAATTTTTTATATTGGGTTTTTGAACAAAGTATACTTGCCGTTATGTACACAGAATAAGACATATATATATATATATATAGAAGAGAAGAGCACACACAAACATACCAAAAAAACAAACAAAAAATAAAATAAAATAACTGGTAGGGTATGCACCAGCTCAACAGCAGCAACTCTGTACAATTGGTAATATTATTTTTAACACATAAGTAGGCATCTATTTGTGTGGGGGGTGGGGGGAACTGGGGAGGTAGATATACATTTGGGTGCCAGAGAAACAATTATAGGGGGCAATACAGGAATGGATCCGGTGTTGGTGTTGTTACTTGCTTCTCCCAAATAGATTTCGCTGCGTTATCATCTCGGCTTCGCCTCCGCCTCAGCCGTCTTTCGTCCGGATTTTCCTTGATCTCTGTCCCTCTAGATGCCAAGTTTGTTATCGTTTCCCGTGCCCTCCTTCCGGCTATCATTCCCCTGCCCCCCCCCCCCACCTTTCTGGTTCCCCTCTATTGTTCCCTGTCTCAGCATTCTTCTCGCCCCCCCCCCCCCCCCATCTCCTGTGGTTCACCTTTGTTTCCTCTTAGGTTTAGCTGCCCCCCCCTCCCCCGGTCTCTCCCTCCCTCTCATGCCTTGGCTACTGTCCCCGATTCTTGGCTACCTGGCTATTCTTCTGCTTGTTCGTTGGCCACAAACAGGTCCCGGAACAATTGGGTGAATGGCTCCCACGTTCTGTGGAAGCCGTCGTCTGACCCTCGGATGGCGAATTTGATTTTCTCCATTTGGAGAGATTCCGAGAGGACGGACAGCCAGTCTGCAGCTTTGGGTGGTGCTGCTGACTGCCAGCCTAACAGCATTTAACAGCGGGCGATCAGGGAGGCAAAGGCAAGGGTGTCTGCCCTCCTCCCCAGGAATAGATCTGGCTGGTCTGATACCCCGAAGACCGCCACTTTCGGGCATGGCTCCACCTTCATCCCCAACACTTTGGACATGGCCTTGAAGAAGGCTGTCCAGTACCCCGCAAGTCTGGGCCAAGACCAGAACATGTGGGCGCGGTTGGCCGGGCCTCTTTGGCACCGTTCACATCTATCCTCCACCTCCGGGAAGAACCTACTCATACGGGTTCTTGTTAAGTGGGCTCTATGTACCACTTTTAGTTGTGTCAGGCTGAGCCTTGTACACGTGGAGGTGGAGTTGACCCTATGCAGTGCTTCGCTCCAGAGTCCCCACCCTATCCCAATCCCCAGGTCTTCCTCCCATTTCTTTCTTGTTACGTCCAGTATGGTGTCGGCCCTTTCTACCAGTCATACATGTCGCTACAGTTTCCTTTATCTAGGATGCTTGCGTCCAGTAACTCTTCCAGTAATGTCTGTCATGGCGGTTGTGGGTACATCCTCATCTCCTTTCGTAGGAAGTTTTTGAGTTGCAGGTACCTTGCACTGTAAATTCTATGATTCTATCATCTGTATGTGTATTTTCAGTTATATGTTTTACTGTTGTAGTTCTAGCATCCAACCAGCAGGTGGTGCAAGTATATAGGCACAGGACCCACAACAACACAAAGATGTGCAGAGTAGGTGGATTGGACATGCAAATTTGCCCCTTAATTTGCAAAAAATTAATTGGGTGCACTAAATTTTTTTTTAAAGTGTAGGAATGGCATTGTAGCCCAACCAAGCAGAGGCATTGGGTGGCATGGGAGACCTCCGACCAAGCAATATTTGCCTCCGGGTTATCAGTGAGGCAAAGGTATCAACACCTGCCTCTACTTCACACTGAATCACCGACGAATCCGAAACCTCAGATATGTCAACCAGTGGACATGAGTCCAAATCCAAATGAAATATCTCCGACTGTGGTGTTAAAAGAGGCCCAGAATCCTATGGGTTTGGGACAGGACCAGAACATCATATGCGCATGGCGAGGAGGGCCAAGAGCACAGCATCTATCCTTAACGCTTTAGGAAAATCCACTCATCCTTGCCTGAGTCAAACACGTCCTGTGTGTAATACCTTAAACTGAATTAGGCTCAACCAAGCAAATGAGGTCGTGGAGCTGATCCTGTGAATGGGGCCACTCTCCAAACCGTGTGAGTAAATGTAGGGCCCAATTCACTCCCCCCCCACCCCACTTGGCAGGGAGGGATATGCAGGAGCATTTTCCAAGGCCTGAGTATTGAGCCAACCTTATCGTGGGGTTCGTCCCTCATTGTTAGGCCTTAGCCTATAAACAGAGCAGACACACAACCTGGTTAAGGTGGCTATTTATGATCCCAAACTTGGTTTCGTGTTCACGGAGATGGGCCTGGATAATGCCAAGATCGATCTGCTGAACACTGATTAAAAACACATCAATTATACAATTTCCAAAAATCAATAGCTCACCAGTTGGTCTCGATCCAATCCCTGAAGCTGTCATGTCCATACCTATCCAATAAAATTGCGATCAACCAATGATTGAGCTTCACCCTGTCACCTGTTGTTTACCAATAGCTTTATGTCAATCTTAAATTGTTTTCTCCATCTTAACATTCTGCGCACCCATTGTTTATTAGGGACAGGTTGACAGAACTGGCATCTTCTTTACTCCATGGATTGTTTCAGAGGGACAGGATATCAGAAGTGGCTTCCTTTTCAATTCCTGAAGATACTGGGGCCCACTGATAAAACTTGCTTCCCTGATCACACATCTGTGTCTCAAAAATATGGGCAAGTTAGCTCGCCTAAATCCCATCATGCATGTGGCCACTGCTTGTAGCCAGAGTTTACATGATTATCACTGCAATGTCCTAAAATACAGGTTTAATGGTTAGCAATGATTACCCAATACACTTTCTATAATTAATCTCAATCCTTCATAGACTAATTTATGTAAAACTACACTAGTGGCATCCTAGATATTCAGGTGTAAGGGGTCACATTGCTGGACACCCCCTTCAGGATACAATGAGAGAATATGGCGATATAGGTCCAAAATAGACCTCTCACTAGGTCAGTCAGGGACAGAATCCTCTACAGCAAGGAAGAAGGTGCCACCAAAGGAAAGGAATTAAAAGCTGTACACAAGAAGACATAAACTTGAAAATAACGAAAAAGGCTGGAGTTGGGTAGCTTAAATTTATCAGCTAACTCCGTAAAACTAGCAAACCTCCCCTCCACAAATCGGTCCCCAAAATACTCCAGACCCTTCATTTCCCAAGATTTAAATGTTGGGTTCAAACCAGAAGGCAGAAAAGGTCATTGTTAAGGCATGGTCAGAAAGAACAATTGCTGAGTACTCAGTCGCCACCATCAAAGGGAGGAGGACCCTATCCAAAATTTAAAAATAAATACAGGAATACACAGAGAGGACACGTGAAAAAAAAGACATCCCTATCGTTCAGGTGCAAAAAGCGCCAGGGATCCACTGCCTTCATCTGAGTCATAAAGAATACAAAGCCCTGGCCATCCCAGATGGAACAAGAGATTTAGGCTTGGAACAGTCCAATCTCGGGTCCAAAACACAATTCAGGTCACCACCTAAAATAAGCTGGTGTAAGTCGAGGTTGGGGGGAAATTAACAGGGAGTTAATAAAGATTGTTTCATCCCAGTTGGGAGGTATAAACGTTGATCATGACTACCGGGGTTATCGACAGCGAGCCACAAACAATAACATATCCCCCATTGGAGTCGGCTATATTCTGAGAGGAAGAAAAATTAACTCTTTTATTAATTAAAATCACCATACCCCTGGTCCTGCCATCGAAACTAGAATGAAAATCCTGCCCAACCCATCCCTTGTACAACCTGGTCTGATCCCTGATACGCAAGTAGGCCTCCTACAAGAAAACAACATTGGAGTTTAAGCTCTTCAAATGGACAAATGCCCTTGATCATTTTATTGGGCCATTCAAGCCTCTACTATTCTATCAGACCAAACGGATTGAAGATCTCCCATCACCCCGTACTCTGAAATCAACCATTCCCACCAAGAGAAATCAACCAAGAGACACTGAAAAGATGAAGCAAAAACATCCTCCCAAGCTGGCCACCAAGCCAAGTCAGAAGGCTGGACAAAGGAAAACTAGTAGACACTGTCAGCAGACTAGCCCCAACCCCAACTCACCCTCCCCATCCCAAAAACGTCATCACCATTGAATGTAACCACACCCAAAAACAAATAAGACTGTGGCTAACAAAAACTTACCTAAAACTAAAATCTACAGATAACAAAGCCACATCAAACAAAAACTCTAATCTCATTTTCTAAAAGCTATTATAATGAGCTGCAGCTAACCTTCCAAAACCACTCCTTTGAACTAACTCCCTCGTTAGCAGGGAGATCCCCAACTGGAGAAGTAGACATTTTTTGGAAAAAAAACATTTAACTAGCAATGCCCCAGTCAATGCCCCACCAGCAACTAAATGCCATGACAAACAATGACTTTGAAAAGAGAAAGGAAACTATATTATTGTAAAATAAAAACACGTATTAAAGTACCTCAAATCTAATCAAAGACATTAAGAACACAACCCAACCCAAAATCAAGGAAAAACAAGAAATACAAACAATACAAAACAAAATGTCCATCACCAGAGCCATAAACCATCACGAAACGTGTTCCTTTTAACAAAAGAACCCGCATCCATCAGCATGTCAAAAAAAAAAGTATTTTTCTTCAAACGTGGCTGTATAGCGAATTGGATCGAACATCTCGAATCTGACTTCCCTCTTGTACAGGGCGGGCTTCACTCCGTTAAACACGGCTTTTTTTCGCTAACTTTGCATTCTGATAGAGCCGAATGGAGTTGCCTTCACACTTGAAATCGCCGTGCTCCCTTGCCCATAGGAGAACCCTCTTTTTTCTTTAAAACTGCAGAATCTTACAATCATCGCATGTGGTGGATCTTGAGAACGAGTCTTCAGTCTAAGTGAGCGACGGGCCCGGTCTAATTCAGGCTAGGATGCAAATCCACCCTCACACACCATTTTGAGGAATATGTCCTAGAAATATTCCGTGGATGTTTAGCCCTTGGTCCCCTCAGGTGACCCCACAATCCGGATGTTCTGCCTCTTGGACCTGTTTTCCAAGTCATTCAGCTTAACAATTTATTGGTGTCAACCACCAAAGTCAGATCAGTCTCCAGAGCAGCAATCTGGGCCGTGATTCTCCCCTACCCGGCGGGGCGGGGGGTCCTGGCGTGTTGGAGTGGCGTGAACCACTCCGGCGTCGGGCCGCCCCAAAGGTGCGGAAGACTCCGCACCTTTAGGGGCCAAGCCCTCACATTGAGGGGTTAGGCCCATGCCGGAGTGGTTCCCACGCCAAAAAGCGTGAGCGGCCTTTGGCGCCACGCCAGCCGGGACCGAAAGGACTTCGGCGGCTGGCGTAAGTGCGCACATGCGCCGGAGCGTTAGCGGCTGCTGACGTCATACCGGCGCAGGGGAGGGTGCCCCCACGGCACAGGCCCGCCCACCGATCAGTGGCCCTGATCGCGGGCCAGGCCACCGTGGGGGCACCCCCCCAGGGTCAGATCGCCCCGGGGCCCCCCTTCCCCCAGGAGCCCCACGCCCGCCCGCGCCGCCAATCCCGCCGGTAAGGAGGTGGTTTAATCCACGCCGACGGGAGAGGCTAGTCAAAGGCGGGACTTCGGCCCATCGCAGGCCGGAGAATCGCCGCGGGGGCCCACCGACCGCCGTGGGGGGCCCGCCAACCGGCGCGATTCCTGCCCCTGCCGAATCTCGGGGGCGGAGATTCCGCGACACTGCGGGGGCGGGATTGACGCCGGCCCCGGGCAATTCTCCAACCCGGCCGGGGGTCGGAGAATCCCGCCCCTGATCACTATCATCTGATAATGCTGCCTCCATGCTCTTAATGGTGATTCCATAGACTTCTGCGGTCTTACTAGCTTTTTCCAGAACCTCAAGAATGAGGCCAAGGCATCATCAATGGACCTTTTAAGGTCCCCCGACACGTTTTGTCGGTGTTTCTCAAGCTCCTTACCAAAATGCTAGTGAGAGCCTTGGCCATGAGTGGAGTGGACGGAGAGGAAAAAGCCGACTCTGCCATCTTACCTCCTGCTGGGTCCTGAGAGGCTTCAGACTCCGTCAATGAGTTTCTGCTCAAATCTTTCTTGCCTTTGTTTATTCTGAGCATCTCAGCAGAGAGAGAACTCTACCCCTCAGGAGCCACCTCATGCGCGTCTTCCCCCTACATTCCACCACAGGAAGTCCCGCTCGTTTTGTATTCCTTCATGGGATGTGAGCACCACCGAAAAGACCAGCATTTGTTGCCCATCCCGAATTCACTGAATCACAATTGTTATGGCGCAGAAGGCCATTCAGCCAACTTTCCAAATGAGCGTTATGACTCAGTGCCATTCCTCTGTGTTTTCCCTTTATCCCTGCACATTGTTTCTATTCAGATGGTCATCTAATTATCTCTTGAATGCCTTGACTGACTTTGCCTCAACCATACTTCCAGGCAGAGAATTCCAGACTCGAACCACTCGTTGGGTGAGGACGTTTTTTCTCACATCACATTTGCTTCTTTTGCAAATCTGTGTCCTCTCATCCTCAATCCTTTTACAAGTGGGAACAGTTTCTCCCTATCTAGTCTGTCCACCTCATTTATGATTTTGAACATCTCTATCAAATCTCCTCTTAACCGTCATCTCTCCAAGAAGAACAGTCCCAACCTCTCCAATCTATCCTCAGAACTGAAGTTTCTCATCCCTGGAACCATTCTTGTCAACCACCTCTGCATTCTCTCCAATGTGTGCACATCCTTCCTATAATGTGGCACTAGAACTGGACACAATGGGGGCGATTCTACCATGCCACGCCGTCTGGGAGAATCGCTGTGCACGCCACTTTTTCTCGCAACGCCGGTCAGAGGCTGTTCTGCCATTCTCTCAACCGGCGAGAACGGCGTCATCGCGGTCAGCACCGCGCATGCCAGAGAATCTGTCGAGCAGGCAGTAGAGGCGATTCTCCCAGCCCCCCGCTATTCTCTGGTCCAGATGGGCCGATGTCCCAATGGCGTGACCTCGGGTCATGCCGTCGCTGTTCACCCCTGCTAAATAAACGTGGATGAGGGAGGTGAGTGGGCAGGCCCATCCCAGGAAGCAGGAAGTTGCGTCCACCGCCGGTGATGAACGGGGGGAGGTCTGTCTGAAGCGTTTGCCACGAACCCCATGGGGGGGGGAGAGGTGAAGGGGGTTGGGGGGAAGGGTGTTGCAGGGGAGAGTGTTGGGGGTTAAGGGGGATGGGGAGAGGGAGTTGGGTGAGGAGGGGGTTGGGGGGAAGGGGTTGGGGCAGGGGGTTGTGGGGGGAAGGGGTTTGGGGGGGTGAAGGGGTTGGGGGGAGGGGGATTGGGGGAAGGGGGTGGGGGAAGGGGTTTGGGGAAAGGAGGTTGGGGAAGAGGGTTGGGGGGAAGGGGGTAGAGGGGAGGGGTAGGTGGGGTTGGGATGGGCGACGATGGGGCTAAGGAGGATGGGATGTGGAAAGGAGTAGAGGGAAGGGGTTGGGGTCGGAGAAGGGGGAGGGGGTGGGGGGCAGGGGGTTGTGGGGGTAAGGGGAAGGGGGTTGGGGGTGGGGAGGGGGTGTTGGGGGGATGAAGGGGGTGGGGAGGGGGTGTTGGGGGGATGAAGGGGTTGGGAGGAAGGGGGTGGGGGGGAAGGAGTTTGGGGGGAAGGAGGTTGGGGAAGAGGGTTGGGGGGAAGGAGGTAGAGGGGAGGGGTAGGTGGGGTTGGGATGGGCGACGATGGGGCTAAGGAAGATGGGATGTGTAAAGGAGTAGAGGGAAGGGGGTTGGGGTCGGAGAAGGGGGAGGGGGGTGGGGAAATAAGTAGGGGGAAGGAGGGGGGTGGTGCAAATGATGCCACTGCCTGTCGGCTTGGGGGGGGGGGGGGGGGCCTCCATGGTTGCCCGCGGGACTAAGAACCCCAGCTGGAGTGCCATGGCAGGAAGGTGGCGAAGACACACTTCTAATTCGAGGGCATGGTGAAGGGCTGTGTCCACTGGCGCTGCGATGAGGAGGGACGGGGTAAACTGTGCAGGAAACGGATACTGTGGGCAGGTGTGATGGTGCATGCCTGAATAAACTGTGACCAGGCAGCCGGGGCACCCATTCATCGAAAGGCCCCTGGCTGTCTACATGCCAAAGCGCCCTCTTAACAAATCTTGTTGCCTCTCCCTCACAACCCCCCCCCCCCCCCCTCAAGTTCATGATGTATTCACACCAGCCATCGATGTTCGCCGCCATGGCGGCAGCAGCAGCCATGCAGATTGGGATTCGTCGCGGGTGAGCCAGGTGGCTCAGTGAGGGTGCTGTAGAGGTGGATGCAGCAGAGGGAGTGGCCGTGGAGGGCCCCATGCCTGGCGCTCCTGCTGCAGGCCATCACGCCCGACAGGTCCAAGAGGAGGCGGATGATGCGAATCACCACCACGTTGTCTGCCAGGAAGAGGGCGATGACTCCGATCCTGATGGGGCACCAGGGGAGGAGCACGGGTAGGTGGTCCAAGGCGGCGGAGGCGTCCTACACGTCACCGTGTCTACCGGGACCGCATTTCCTTCGAGGACCTAACGGAAGCAGCATGCAGGAGGAGACATGAGATGGTGGCCCATATATGCCACCAAATGGCGCACCTGGCACCACGTGGAACGGGGGGAGGACATGCCCCCTCACAGTCCCAGTGAGAGTGACTGTCACGGTCGCCCTAAATTTTTTAGCGACTGGCTCCTCCCAGCCGCCGAGCTGGGCCCTTTGTGGAATCAGTCAGGCCTCAGTGCTCCGGTGCATCCAGGCCATTACCGATGGCCTTTATGCCGTCGCGGGACGATACATCAATTTCACGGAGGACCACGTGCACTAGGCTGCCAGGGCAGTGCAATTCGCCTCAATAGTCGGGATCCCGATGGTCCAAGGCATCGTGGATGGGGTGTACGTCAACCTGCGCGCACAGGCGCGGAACAGGGACGTCTTCCTGAACAGGAAGGGGACATATTTGATGAACGTCCAGGTGGTATGCGACCACTGAATGCGAATAATGCACGTGTGCGCCCAATACCCGGGCAGCGTGCATGACGCCTTTGTACTGGCGCATCCTTCATCCCTGCAATTTTCAAGGGCCACCCAACCCTTCCGATATGGGGATGGTTGCTGGGCGACAGGGGTTATCCGTTGCGGCCATCGCTGATGACGCCTATACGGAGGCCACAGACCAACGTGGAGACCCGCAACAATGAGGCCCATGCTGCAACCAGGGGTGCCTGGACAGCTCTGGAGGGGCTCTACAGTATGACCCCGCCAGGGTCGGAAGAGTCGTTGTTGCATGCTGCGTCTTGCACAACATTGCCCAACAAAGGGGCAATGTAATGGAGGAGAAAGAAGCAGGTGAGCCCGATGAGGGCATCAACTCTGAACATGAGGTGGAGGATGAGGAGGGTAAGGATGGGAGGGCGGCGGGGCACGGACACCATCGGGGTGCGGGATATTTCCCGGAGGCCACACGACACCACCGTTTGGGACAGTGAGCACGCGAGGCGTTGATGACCACACGTTTCGCACATTAGGGGGAGGGCATCGTTGTTGAGGGCACTCACACATTTGACCGTGCTCACAGGCACCACCCAGCACCCCCTCCCCCACCTCCCGCACCATCGCACAACCCTACCACACATGGCACCACTCTCACGCAATCCTACACCTGCGGCACCTGCGCTACCTCCTGCTGGGTCTGTTTGACGCCATCCATGGACAAGGCCGCCGATGCTCTCAGCGATGGCCTGCTGGGACTGGGCCATGGCCTGCTGGGACAGGGCCATGGCCTGATGAGACTGAGCCAGACCCCGGAGAGCGGTGGCAATGTCCATGTCGCTCTGGCGCATGGATGCCCATGAGAGGGCAGCCCTGCTGTCAGCCACGGATGACGCGTGCACACTGAGCCCCACGCCCTGAAGAACCTGACCCATGCCCGAAACCATTTTCCCCATTGCCTCTATCGCGGACGCCACTCGTGCGGTGTCGGCCTGGGTGGCAGCCATGACTGGCACCACTCCCTACTCGTGGACGCGGATGGGCTCCTCCAGCTGCGTCTGCAGTTGCTGAAAGACAGCCGTCATCCCGTTGTCTGGTCCCTGGGGTTGCAAATGCATCGGGTCTATGGGTGGGCCTGGAAAGCCCAGTAACGGGGAGCCATCTGGGCAGCAGCTGGGTGCTTAGCCTGGTCTGCCCTCTGACTGTCCAGCCCCTCGGCTGTTCCTACCTCCACCTGCTGTACCAGTTCGCACCAGTCTGTGACCCAGAAGCCTCGTCACTTACTTGCCCAACCGAGGTGAGTGTATCTGCGATGGCTGAAGTGGTAGGTGACAGCAGTGCCGAAGCTGCTAGGTCCTCGTCTGTACCCAGGGCTGGGGTCTCCTGGCTGGAAACTTGGCCCGGTGCACTAAGTCCACGGCCCATGCCAGGTGCCGTGCCCCGTGCCTCGAATGTTGCAATGTCCTCTGTGCGTCACTGACCTGAGGGTCTGTCCTGTCGCCGTCACTGTCCTGGCTCGCTGTACCCTCCTCGTCCGTCTCACTGTCATATGTGTCATGCCTGTCCGTCCTGATGCCTCTGTCTGTCATCTGTGCATAACCTCTCGGTGGCCCGGCCTCAGAGGAGGGCCCTCCTG
Organism: Scyliorhinus canicula; assembly: GCF_902713615.1. NCBI lineage: Eukaryota > Metazoa > Chordata > Chondrichthyes > Carcharhiniformes > Scyliorhinidae > Scyliorhinus > Scyliorhinus canicula. The sequence continues at coordinate 73,751,610 of NC_052152.1, forward strand.
CCCGTGATCCTTCCCCACTGTCCCATGCGTCCCTGTGGCCAGAAGAGGTTGGAGCTGGACGGCGGCGGGGTGACCGTGCAGTTCCACAGCGGTGCTCCTCTGGCCCTGGAGAACACAGTAAGGCACGTCTCGTTAGGCAAGCAGGGTCGTATGTGAGGGCGTGGAGGGGGCAGTCTGAGGGTGTGGACTGTGGGGATGGTGCAGTGTCAGGCGGTGGGGTGTGAGGGGGTGGACTGTGGGGATGGTGCAGTGTCAGGCGCTGGGGTGTGAGGGGGTGGACTGTGGGGATGGTACAGTGTCAAGCGCTGGGGTGTGAGGGGTGGACTGTGGGGGTGGACTGTGGGGGTGGTGCAGTGTCAGGTGGTGGGGCGTGAGGGTGTGGACTGTGGGGATGGTGCAGTGTCAGGCGGTGGGGTGTGAGGGGGTGGACTGTGGGGATGGTGCAGTGTCAGGCGCTGGGGTGTGAGGGGGTGGACTGTGGGGATGGTGCAGTGTCAGGCGCTGGGGTGTGAGGGGGTGGACTGTGGGGATGGTGCAGTGTCAAGCGCTGGGGTGTGAGGGGTGGACTGTGGGGGTGGTGCAGTGTCAGTTGGTGGAGTGTGAGGGAGTGGACTGTGCGGGTGGTGCAGTGTCAGGAGGTGGGGCGTGAGGGTGTGGACTGTGGGGATGGTGCAGTGTCAGGTGGTGGAGTGTGAGGGGGTGGACTGTGGGGATGGTGCAGTGTCAGGTGGTGGAGTGTGAGGGGGTGGACTGTGCGGGTGGTGCAGTGTCAGGAGGTGGGGTGTGAGGGGTGGACTGTGGGGGTGGTGCAGTTTCAGGTGGTGGAGTGTGAGGGGGTGGACTGTGCGGGTGGTGCAGTGTCAGGCGCTGGGGTGTGAGGGGGTGGACTGTGGGGATGGTGCAATGTCAAGCGCTGGGGTGTGAGGTGTGGACTGTGGGGATGGTGCAGTGTCAGGTGGTGGAGTGTGAGGGGGTGGACTGTGGGGATGGTGCAGTGTCAGGTGGTGGAGTGTGAGGGGGTGGACTGTGGGGGTGGTGCTGTGTCAGGTGGTGGAGTGTGAGGGGGTGGACTGTGGGGGTGGTGCAGTGTCAGGAGGTGGGGCGTGAGGATGTGGACTGTGGGGATGGTGTAGTGTCAGGTGGTGGAGTGTGAGGAGGTGGGCTGTGGGGGTGGTGCAGTGTCAGGAGGTGGGGCGTGAGGATGTGGACTGTGGGGATGGTGCAGTGTCAGGCGGGTGGGGTGTGAGGGGGTGGACTGTGGGGATGGTGCAGTGTCAAGCGCTGGAGTGTGAGGGGGTGGACTGTGCGGGTGGTGCAGTGTCAGGCGGTGGGGTGTGAGGGGGTGGACTATGGGGAAGGTGCAGTGTCAGGTGGTGGGGTGTGAGGGGGTGGACTATGGGGATGGTGCAGTGTCAGGTGGTGGAGTGTGAGGGGGTGGACTATGGGGAAGGTGCAGTGTCAGGTGGTGGGGTGTGAGGGGGTGGACTGTGGGGGTGGTGCAGTGTCAGGCGCTGGGGTGTGAGGGGGTGGACTGTGGGGGTGGTGCAGTGTCAGGTGGTGGGGTGTGAGGGGGTGGACTGTGGGGAAGGTGCAGTGTCAGGTGGTGGAGTGTGAGGGGGTGGACTGTGGGGGTGGTGCAGTGTCAGGCGCTGGGGTGTGAGGGGGTGGACTGTGGGGGTGGTGCAGTGTCAGGTGGTGGGGTGTGAGGGGGTGGACTGTGGGGAAGGTGCAGTGTCAGGTGGTGGAGTGTGAGGGGGTGGACTGTGGGGGTGGTGCAGTGTCAGGTGGTGGAGTGTGAGGGGGTGGACTGTGGGGGTGGTGCAGTGTCAGGCGGTGGGGTGTGAGGGGGTGGACTGTGGGGATGGTGCAGTGTCAGGTGGTGGAGTGTGAGGGGGTGGACTGTGGGGGTGGTGCAGTGTCGGGTGTGAGGGGGTGGACTGTGGGGGTGGTGCTGTGTCAGGCGGTCCAGAGCCCTTTGCTCATAGACGTTAAGGGGGTGCAGCTCAGGTGACCCCCCTCCGGTTTTTGAACATTCCCTCTGATTGTGAGCTGGGGGGGGGGGGGGGGGGGGGGGTGCTGGTGGTGGAATGAACCTCAGGGTTAGGTGGTCATTAGCAGGACGCACGCATGTGAGCACCATTATCACAAGGTGGAGACACTGGGACCCACGCCATGGCACCTACCCAAGGAGTGGGGTGGAGGGTTCCACACGTGTCGCGGGTGCAACATGGGGCCCCACCCCCCCACCCCGGCATGGGCGGGGGGGGGGGGGGCGTAGCCCGGGGGGAGTGTCAGCGTACTTACCCTCACTGCCCTTGTGAGGTTGATCAAGCCATCAAACTCTTCAACTCATTTAACTTCACCGAAGGCCAGGACAAGACAAAGTTTCAGACCATCCTGGACAAGTTCGAGAGTTACTGTGAGGTGGACACCAATGAACTCTTCGAGCGCTACATATTCAAAAACGTCTTCAAGGTAAAGATGAATCTTTCAATGCCTTCTTAACTAGCCTCCGCCTGCTAGCGCTGTCCTGCAACTTTGGTGATATTGCTGACTCCATGATCAGAGACCAAATCGTGTTTGGAGTTCACTCTGATCGTCTGAGAGAGCAGCTCTTCAAAATCAAGCATATGACCCTGCCAGTCGCGATTGAAACATGTACAGTGCATGAGTATGCAAAAAATCGGTATTCTCATTACAAATCTGTTGAAAATTAGAAAATTGCCTCCTATGAGGCAGTGAGTGTGCAGGCCATCTCCCGGATGCATCGCCTCAGCATTGAAGACAGCGGCCATTGCACGCGCTTTTCCCGGAGCCCCGCGCATGCGCGATGCAAACGGGATAACGAAGCAGCCGACACCCACATTGCGCAGGTGCAGACATCTGCCGATCGCACTGCGCATGTGCGAAGGCGTACACCGCGTCACGACACATGTCGACACTCAAGCTCCTAGGAGACCACATCTCTCAGACAAGGTCAAGATCATCGCAGCCATGAAGGTCCCATAAGACAAAAAGGTGGTATTGCGCTTCCTGGGCATGGTTAGTTTTCTGGGCACGTTCATCCCAAACATGGCCTCACACACCACTGCTCTATGAAACCTTATGAAGAAGTCCACTGCCTTCGAGTGGAAGGCGGCCTATCAGGCAGAGTGGTTGGAGCTGAAAGCCAAGCTCACCACTGCACCCGTATTGGCATTTTTCGACCCAGACAGGGAAACGAAAATCTCGACAGATGCGAGCCAGGATGGCATCGGTGCGGTCCTGCTGCATCTAGTTGTAGCCAGTGTTAGACCAGTGTACCTTACATGACACTTATTAAAGTCTCTCCACTCTCTCTCTGTTCTTTATTAAAGTCACACTTCTCCTTCCACACTCTCTATTAAAGTATCACATCTCTCTCCACTCTTCATTAAACACACAGCTCTCTCTCTGTGCTCTTTATTAGTCTCACCTCTCACTCCGCTCTTTATTAAAGTCTCCCCTCTTTCTCTGTGCTCTTTATTTAAGTCTCGCCTCTCTCTCCAGGCTCCTTATTAAAGTCTCACCTCTCTCTCCACGCTCTTTATTAAAGTCTCGCCTCTTTCTCTGTGCTCTTTATTAAAGTCTTACCTGGGCAGCACGGTGGCCTAGTGGTTAGCACAACCGCCTCACGGCGCTGAGGTCCCAGGTTCGATCCCGGCTCTGGGTCACTGTCCGTGTGGAGTTTGCACATTCTCCCCGTGTCTGCGTGGGTTTAGCCCCCACAACCCAAAAAATGTGCAGAGTAGGTGGATTGGCCACGCTAAATTGCCCCTTAATTGGAAAAAATAATTGGGTAATCTAAATTTTTAAAGAAAAAAAAATTTAAAAAATTAAAGTCTTACCTCTCTCTCTGCACTCTTTGTTAAAGTCTCACTTCTCTCCACGCTCTTTATTAAAGCCTTGCCTTTCTCTCTACGCTCTTTATTAAAGTCTCACCTCTCTCCGCTCTTTATTAAAGTCTCGCCTCTCTCTCTCTGCTCTTTATTGAAGTCTCACCTCTCTCTCTCTGCTCTTTATTAAAGTCTCGCCTCTCTCTCTCTGCTCTTTATTGAAGTCTCACCTCTCTCTCTGTGCCCTTTATTAAAGTCTCACCTCTCTCTCTCTGCGCTTTATTGAAGTCTCACCTCTCTCTCTCTCTGCTCTTTATTAAAGTCTCACCTCTCTCTCTGCTCTTCCTTAAAGTTTTGCCTCTCTCTCTGTTCTTTTTTTAAGGTCTCCACTTTCTCTCCACACACTTTATTAAAGTCTCACCATTCTCTCTACGCTCTTTATTAAAGTTTCACCTCTCTCCCTGTGCTCTTTATTAAAGTCTCAACTCTCTCTCCACGCTCTTTATTAAAGTCTCACCATTCTCTCTGCACTCTTTATTAAAGTCTCGCCTCTCTCTCTCTGTGCTCATTAATAAAGCCTTGCCTTTCTCTCCACACTCTTTATTAAAGTCACACCTCTCTCTATGCTCTTTATTGAAGTCTCACCTCTCTGTGCCCTTTATTAAAGTCTCACCTGTCTCTATTGCACTCTTTATTAAAGTCTCACCTCACTCTCTCTGCTCTTCATTAAAGTCTCATCTGTCTTTATGTGCTCTTTATTGAAGTCTCACCTCTCTGTGCCCTTTATTAAAGTGTTGCCTGTCTTTATGTGCTCTTTATTAAAGTCACACCTCTCTCTCTGTGCTCTTTATAGAAGTCTCGCCTGTCTTTATGTGCTCTTTATTAAAGTCTCACCTCTCTGTGCTCTTCATTAAAATCTCGACTCTCTGTGCTCATTAATAAAGCTTCACCTTTCTCTCTATGTTCTTTATTAAAGTCACACCTCCCTCCCTGTGCTCTTTATTAAAGTCCTGCCTCTCTCTCTCCACGTCCTTTATTGAAGTCTCATCTCTCTCTCCACTCTCTTTAGTCCATGAACCTTGATTATTACATGATTCCCTTATTTCTTGAATTGAGAGGCTTGCCACACCATTTCACAAAGCATTTAAGGGCCAACCACATAGCTGTGGGTCTAGAGTCACATGTAGGCCAAACCAGGTTAGGAACGCAGATTTCCTTCTCTAAAATGAATTTAAATTTCACCAGCTACCATGGTGGGACTTGAATCTGTGACCCTAGCCATTACCACTATGTCACCATCTCCTCCTAATTCACATCTCAGGATCAAATGTGACATCAGGGATCTGAACAAACTGACTTAACCCAAGACTGCTAAAGGGAGACAGTTGAAGTCAGTAGCTAGGATATGGAGTTTAGAGCAAGGACTGAAAACAATGATGTCAACCTTCTCAATATTTAATTGGAGGAAATTGGTGCTCCTCAAGTACCGGAGGCAAGATCTTGAGGCTTTTTCTAATTTTATTAATTCATGCCATGTGGGCATTGTTAGCTAGACCAGTAATTATTGCCCATCCCAAACTGCCTTTGAGAAAAGAATGGTGAGATACCGCCTTGGATCATTGCAGTCCATGTGGTGTAGGTACACCCACAGTATTGTTAGAAGAGAGTTCCAGGATTCTAACCTAGTGACCGTGAAGGAGCGACAAATTAGGTCCAAGTCAATGGTGCTTGGCTGGGAGGGAATCTAGGTGTCCTTTACCTATGTGGTCAAGGTCACTGGTTTGGATGGTGATGTTGAAGGAGCCTTGGCTAGTTACTGCAGTGTATCTTCTAGATGGTGTAGGGAGTGAATGCTTAAGGTGGTGGATGATTTGTCCTGGAGGAGACCAAGGATAGATCCTTGTCACTGTGACAGACTGAATAAATTATGTCTATTTTATGTTCTTGTTCAGAAAATTGCTGTGGACAATCTGGAGGCTGCTCACTTGGGCCAGAATTAAACGTCTCCACTGCTGGTCCTGCCACCTAGTTGGAGAACTGATAGGAAGGCCACTTGGTTCTTTGGGGTAGTCTGACTGAATTAGATGCTTTCAGGTACTTAACTGCTGACATCAGGCATTCCTCGTAATTTAGGATCCTGGCAAGAGATTGGCTCTCCTTACTGATAACGCTACTAGAAGACGTGACTGCTGCCAGTAATAATAATAATCTTTACAAGTAGCCATACATTAACCCTGCAATTAAGTTACTGTGAAAGGCCCCTAAATGCCACACTCCGGCGCCTATTCGGGTACACTGAGGGAGAATTCAGACTGTCCAATTCACCGAACAAGCACATATTTCGGGACTTGTGGGAGAAAACCGAGCACCCGGAGGAAACCCAGCAGACACAGGGAGAATGTGCACCCAAGCCAGGAATCGAACCCTGGTCCCTGCCGCTGAGATGCAACAGTGCTATCCACTGTGCTATCGTGCCACCTAATGCTGAAGAGACTTAATCAGGGCTTAATAATTGGTCCCTGCACTCTGAAATAACTATCCCCGCATACTCTGCCCCCTCCACCCCAACCAAAATCTCCCGACTCACTACAAAGTAATCAATCCTCGAATACACCTTATAGCCGTGTGAAAAGAAGGAATACTCCCTTCCCCCTGGGTTCTGAACGCGCCATGGAACCACCATACCCATCCTCTCCATAAACCACCCCCCCAGCTCCCTTGCCATTCATACCTTACCCATTGACCTGGGGCTCGATCTATCCACCCTCGAGAGTGAGAATGGGAGAGGAAAGGAAAGGTTGGTTTTCGGCCTTTCGACCCCCCCCCCCCCCCCCCCCCCCCCCCCCACACTCTCCACCACCGAATGCCAGGGCCAGATTGCGCACGTGGTGCGGGGCAACAAGGCTCACTTCCCTCCCACATAGGTTATTGGGAACCATCAAGAGGCACGAGAAAGGTCGTATGACTCCCATTTAATCCCTGTACCGTAACTAAATTGGGCTCAGGGAAAATTGGAGTCAGTTGGCTCATTCATGACATCAAGCCATGAGCAGCCAAGTTTCTTCCTTCCCAGAGTGGCATGGTGGCACAGTGGTTAGCACTGCTGCCTCATGGTGGCGAGGATCCGGGTTCGAAGTTGGCCCCACTGAAGTTGGATGTTCCCATCCCCCCTCCTGTTTTATGGGACTGTTTGTGTTTAACATCTGTTTGTTTGCTTTTGGAGAAGGCTACCTGGAGTTCAGGAGAAGTCCTTGTTTGGGTGGGGGAGGGTAAGGCCAGCAGGAGGACTTCTTCTTTGAGCTGAGGAGTGGGGGGCGGGGAGAGGGAGGAGGAGGTCATTAGGATGTGCCTTTGGGCAGGGGCAGCCGTGCTAGCAGGTTATGCTGGTGAATGGAAGTGAGGTGGTGTGGGAGAAGGCCAAGAGAGGTGGCCTGGGGGAGGGGGTAAAGGGGAAGTGGGGGGGGGGGGGAAAGGGGAAGGAGAAAAGCGGGGGCTGGGGTTCTGCAACGTGACAAGGTGTGAGAGATGACATGGCCAAGGGCAAAGAAAGGGGCCATCTGGGATGGGGAAGATGATGGACGGTAGAGGGGATTGGAGGCGCAAGCCTCCAGTAAGGTTGGTAGAATGGAACATCCGTGGACTGAATGGGCCAGTTAAAAGGTCGTGGGTGTTCGCGCACCTCAGGAGGTTGAAAGCAGGGGTTGTTTTTTTTGCAGGAGACACACCTCCGTGTGAAGGACCAGGTTAGGTTAAGGAAGGGGTGGGTCAGGCAGGTTTTTCATTCGGGGTTTGATTTGAAATCGAGGGATGTGGTGATTTTAATGAACAAAAAAGTGGGATTTGTGAGTGCGAAGGAGGTGAGGGATCCGGGTGGGAGAAATGTGATTGTGAGTGGGGTATTGGAAGGGGCACCGGTAGTGTTGGTAAATGTGTATGCCCTAAATTGGGATGATGTGGGTTTTATGAGGGGGTTGCTGGCAGCAAATCCAGATTTGGCCACATACCAGTTGATCATGGGAGGAGATTTGAACTGTGGCCTGGAGCCGAGGGTGGATAGATCGAGGCCCAGGTGTATTCGAGGATTGATTACTTTGTAGTGAGTCGAGAGATTTTGGTTGGGGTGCAGAGGGCAGAGTACGCGGGAATAGTTATTTCAGACCATGCACCCCACTGGCTCGATATTCATTTCAGTACGGGACGAGAGCAGAGGCCGGGATGGAGGTTTGACTCGGGTTGTTGGTGGATGGATGTTTTTGTGATAAGGTGCGAATGGCGATGAGAGATTCTGTGGAGTTCAATCAGAATGGGGAGGTGTCAGCAGGCATTTTTTGGGAAGCACTGGAGGCAGTGGTCCGGGGAGAACTTATCTCGGGCGGGATTCTCTCGTCCCCGGCGGGGCGGGGGGGTCGACACGGCCGGCATGTAGGAAAAGAGTGCCCCTACGGCACAGGCCCGCCCGCGGATCGGTGGGCCCTGATCGCGGGCCAGGCCACCATGGGGGCACCCTCCGGGGCCAGATCGCCCCCACGCCCCCCCAAGGACCCCGGAGCCCGCCCGCGCCGCCGGGTCCCACCGGTAAGGGACCTAGTTTAATTTACGCCGGCGGGACTGGCAAAGAAACAGTGGGACTTCGGCCTATCGCGGGCCAGAGAATCGCTGGGGGGGGTGCGCTATGAGCCGGCCGCCGACCGGCGCGGCCCGATTCCCGCCCCCGCCGTACCTCCGGTGCCCTCATTTACACCCCTCATTTACGGTTTGTGTGAATAAGGAAAGGAGGGTGGAACATGACCATCTAGTGAGCGAGATAGTGGAGGTGGACAGGGAATATTCGAGGGTGCCCACCGTGGAGGGATTTGCTAGAAGAAAAACGTTACAGGAGCAATTTGACAGGCTGACAATGGGGAGGGCGGTAGGGCAACTGTGTCGGGCAAGAGGGGTGCAATACGAGTATGGGAAGAAGGTGAGCCGCATGCTGGCCCACCCAAGTGGTGAAAATGAATATTCTGCCGAGGTTCTTGTTTATCTTTCAGATTCTCCTGATCTTTATACCAAAGGCCTTTTTTCGGAAAGTGGACACAATCATCTCTGACTTTGTATGGGCGGGGAAGGTGCCGAGGGTGGGGAGGACCCTGCTACAGGAGCAGAGGCAGCAGGGGGGGTTCGCGCTGCCAAACTTGCTTCATTATTATTGGGCGGCGAATGTGGACAAGGTACGGCGATGGTGGGAAGGAGAAGGGGTAGAGTGGGTTTGGATGAAGGAGGAATCTTGTAAGGGGTCTAGTTTGAGGGCTATGGTGACGGCAGCATTGCCAATGGCTCCGAATAGGTATTCAGGGAACCCAGTGGTGCAGTCCACGGTGAAGATATGGAATCAGCTGAGGAGGCATTTTAGGGTGGAAGGGATGTTGGTGCTAACGCCATTGTGCGAGAATCATGGGTTTGAGCCGGGGGGGGGGGGGGGATGGATAGTGTATACAGGAGGTGAAGGGAAGTGGGGTTGGTCAAGGTGAGGGATTTGTATTTAGAGGGAGGGTTCGCCACGCGGGAGGAGCTAAGGGTAGAGCTGCTGAGGGGTAGTGAGTTCAGGTATCTACAGGTTAGAAACAAAAGGTCTGGAAGGGGTTCCCTGGAATGCCGGGATACACCCTGCTGGAGCGACTGCTGCTTCCAGATGTGGAAGGGGAGGGAATAATTGGGGATATGTATAAGTGGCTGGGGTAGCAGGGAGGCGAGCAGGTGGTGAAGATCAAGGAGAAATGGGAAGCGGAGTTGGGAATGGAGATCAACTGGGGAGTATGGAGTGAGGCACTGCAAAGGGTAAACGGGACCTTCTCATGTGCAAGGATGAGCCTGACACAGTTTAAGATGGTGCACAGGGTGCGAGAATGAGTGGGTTCTTTCAGGGGGTAGCAGATGAGTGTGAGAGGTGTGGGCGGGGGCCAGCGAATCATATGCACCTGTTTTGGGTTTGTGAAAAATTGAGAAGATTCTGGGCGGGAGTGTTCGCGTTCTTAGCCAGGATAGTGGAGGAGGGAGTGGACCTTTGGTGGTGATATTTGGGGTTTCAGAGAAGCCAGAGCTCATGGTGAGGAGGAAGGCCGATGTCTTGGTCTTCGCCTCTCTGATTGCACAGCGACAAATTTTGCTGGAGTGGCAGTCGGCATCGCCACCGGGGGTAGCAGCATGGTTGGGTGACCTGGATGACTTCCTGCAGTTAGAGAAGATAAAGTATGAGTTAAGGGGCTCAGCAGGGGAGTTTGAGAAAAGGTGGGGGATGTTTGTGACCGTGTTTGAGGAAGCTGCTCGTCGCAAGTGGGTGGGGAGGGGGTTGAAAAAGGAGAAAAATCTGTTGATTGTTGGGAAGAATGTTTCCCGAGGTGTTTATTTGCTGTAGCCTACTTTGATACAAGTTTGAATAAAATGCGTTTTTAAAAAAAGTTTTCTCCTTCCCCACTCCCACCTTTATTGCAGGAGATTTAACTACCGGCGGGAGATTGATGCGCAGTCTCTCCAGTGATGAAGTCACCTGGGTGCCATGTTTCCCACCGCAATGGGCGAGGTTAAATCCCATCCATATTCTGTGGAAAGGGTCACATATCTTTAGTTGGGAAATCAATGAGGGTATTCCAATGATTCCAATGACTGAACAACAGATTTTAAAGATGGCAAAGTATGTACTTTGGCAGATAGAAATGTAATTTCTTCACAAAGATGATACTTTTACATCAATTCAAAAGTGCCCTATAAACCAGAATACTTTCTGAATCTTCCGTTTTTATTTCACTTGCCTGTTTTGTGCAAGGAAATGCCTTATTTATGTACCAGCTGTCATGCTAATGATGTATTAAAAGGTACCATTAAAAGGAGAATTATGGACTGTTTCATTGTTTGCATTTATCCTATAATCTTGATTTTCATCAATCCCCAGAAAGCCATTCCATTTTTTTTTTTGCTTTTTTTCAAAAAATTTTGAGTACCCAATTATTTTTTTTTCCAATTAAGGAGCAATTTAGCATGGCCAATCCACCAAACCTGCACATCTTTGGGTTGTGGGGGTGAAACCCATGCAGACACGGGAAGAATGTGCAAACTCCACATGTTCAATGACCCAGAGCCAGGATTCGAACCCGGGTCCTCAGCGACGTAATCCCAGTGCTAACCACTGCGCCATGTGCCGCCCTTAGAAAGCCATTCCTGAAAGTTGTCACCTTCTGGTTATTGAACGAATCCATTTTTTAGGTTCAAATTTCAAATTGTTAAATTAAAACAGAGCAAGTGGATCCAAAATATTCTTCATAAACTAGGATTTGCATATAAAGGATCCAAAGAGGCTTACAGTTAAGTCAGTCAAATTGAATATTATTGTTACCTGCTGTGCCTGACACAATCACATTCTGTATTTGCTGCTCTTCATACTTTGTGCTTCACCAAATTTGTAACTCAAGTACTGACACTCCTGCCTCCTTCCGAACTGGATGTATCTATAATTGTCCTGACACTTACGAATGAATACATGGTTCTCTAAATTTCTGTGGTGAGTTTTTACATTGAGCATTTCCAACAATCTCCAGCTTAACTTCTATTCAACGAGGGAGGTTATGTCCTTATATGATTTAAGTGTTCAGACTAAATGGCCTGTTTGCTACATATATAAGTACGCTGTGTCGGCCAAAAAAAAGACAACTTCTATTTTTAGGTCTAGGGGCCTTGAGTGGTGGATAAGAACAAGGATCCAGACAGCCTTATGGCTGAGGACATTGTGTACTGAGCATTCTTGACTGTTATCAGTGCAGCATGCTATTTTACTAAATTTCCCACATATTGACAGCTGCACATTTCCAAGCCATGTGTTTAAGTGACACATTAGAAATGATCTAAAAAGCTAGCATTTTCTCCCCATGTAATTTAAGGTATTCCAAGTTAAATTCCATTTATCTAAGGCTTTAAAGGTTACAAAATGAAAGATTTGGATAGTGAAAAAGACATTGAAGGTTTTCACTGTGGTTTGAAGGGTCGCTAATTTTTTTTTGTGAGAGAATTTACCAATGTATAGTTGTACAGCATATGAATGACATTTCAACAGCATACATCTCTAAGTACTGAAAATACAATGTGACAGCCAAAAAAGAAAACTAACAGAATACTCCAGGTTAGCTAATTAGAAATATAGCCCAGGAAAGTCATTAAATGGTAAAACCCAGTCTAATTTACCTGATCCTCTTCTACTACTTTAGGCTGCTGATGTATTGGCTAGTGTAGGTTTGAGAGATGAACAGACACTTCCAACACTGATGAAGGTTCAACTTGATTTTATTAACTACTTCTAACTAACTAACACATGATGAATGTGGGTCTAAATAATGCTAACTTGAACTAGAGACCTAAGCCTTGTCCAAACCAGTTGATTGTCTCAGCATGTGTTGTGAGTCCGTGCTGGGCTGAATAAGTTCCTGTTACACTCAGAGGCAGCACCCAGAATGAGCGGGAACCGTGGTGACCGCTGCCTTTATAGTGTGTGTATTCTAACTGGTGATTGGCTGCGGTGTTTGTACATGTTGATTGGTCCCTGTGTGTGTCCATCAGTGTGTGTCTGCACCATGATATATTGGTGCATATTATGACATCCCCCTTTTATAAAAAATGTTGATCTAGGCATGTGATAATAAATAGTGTGGGTGTGTGGAGAATGTACCTAGCTACGTGAGGTGCGAAGACATATGTACAAAGCTATATACAGGGAACAAGACTATTTACAGAGGAAGGTGCCTGGTGCAGATGACTACCATGAACTGGAACAACCATCAAATCTATTTACAAATCACTGGATGACGAATGCAACAATAAAGGATATAGGAAAAAAAACATTTCAGAGAGTCCACATGTATGCAGAGTTCATAAGTTCAGTCTCTGAGGTGGGCGACGAACTCTGGTTGACCGCCTCAAGGATGGGGCAATGGCTGGCGCCTCAGGAGCCGGGAGGGCTGCAGCACTGTCGGGCAGGCAGAGTGACCGGAAGCGTCACACAGTCCATGGCGGGATCAGTAGAAGAGCTGGTCGGAGGATCCCGTGACGACCCTGGAACCAGGCAAAGAGCACGCCTGTTGCGGCGCCGAATGGATCTATCCAGTAGGCGGACCAGGAAGGAGTGGGGGGCCACCTGCTTTAGAACGACAGCAGGCGCAGACCAGCCACCATCCGGGAGGTGGAAGCAATCCTTGTCGCGTGGATGGATGTCAGGAAGGTCAGCAGCCCGTGAGTCGTAGGAAGTTTTCTGCTGCAGTTGAGACATGTGCATGCGGTGGAGCACGGGGACATAATCGAGGTTGGGAGCAAGAATTGATGGCACCGTCGTTCTGAGGGTGCGGTTCATTAACAGCTGAGCAGGCAACAGGCCGGTGGAGAGCGGGGCGGAGCGATAGGCCAGCAGAGCAAGATGGAAATCTGAGCCGGCGTCGGCGGCCTTGCTGAGGAGCCGCTTAGCGATGTGGATCCCCTTTCAGCCTTCCCACTGGATTGGGGGTATAGGGGACTGGACGTAATGTGCTCGAAATTGTAGTGTCGGGCGAAGCCCGCCCATTCCTTGCTCTCGAAACAGGGGCCATTGTCTGACATGACCGTCAGTGGAATGCCATGTCGGGCAAATGTCTCCTCACAAGACCTGATCACAGCCGAGCATGTGAGGTCGTGCAGCCTGAGGACCTCCGGGTAACTGGAGAAGTAGTCGATGATGATGACGTAGTCCCTGCCCAATGCATGGAACAAGTCGATGTCCACTTTGGTCCAAGGCGATGTGACGAGCTCATGGGGCATCAGGGTCTCCCGTGGTTGGGCGGGCTGAAAACGCTGGCAGGTAGAGCAGTTAAGCACCACATTGGTGATGTCATCATTGATGCCCGGCCAGTAGACGACTTCTCTGGCCCTGCGGCGGCACTTCTCGATGCCTAAGTGCCCTTCATGGAGTTGCTCCAACACTAGCTGGCGCATGCTTTGTGGGACAACGATGCGATCCAATTTCAGGAGCACCCCGTTGACAACCGCCAGGTCATTGCGGATGTTGTAAAATTACGGGCATTGGCCCTTGAGCCACCCGTCTGACATGATCACATGGGGTTGTGATCGACCTTGATAGAGCATCGGCAACGGCAAGGTCCTTGCCAGGGGTATAGATCAGTTGAAAGTCGTACCTGCGCAGCTTGAGTAGGATACGCTGGAGGCGAGGCGTCATGTCATTCAAGTCCTTTTTGATAATATTTACAAGGGGGCGGTGGTCGGTTTCAACCGTGAACTGCGGAAGTCCATAGGCGTAGTCGTGGAACTTCACGACTCCAGTGAGAAGGCCGAGACACTCTTTCTCGATTTGCGTATAGCACTGCTCTGTGGGCGTCATCGCCCGCGACGCATATGCAACGGGGGCCCATGACGAGGCCTTGTCTTGTTGCAGGAGCACGGCGCCAATCCCCAACTGACTGGCATCTGTAGAGATTTTGGTCTCTTTGGTCGGGTCGAAAAAAGCCAACACTGGGGCCGTTGAAAGCTTGGCCTTCAGCTCCTGCCATTCACGCTCATGAGCAGGGAGCCATCGGAAATCTGTGGTTTTGCGAATCAGGTCTCTGAGGGCCATGGTGTGTGAGGCGAGATTCGGGGTGAACTTCCCGAGGAAATTCATCATACCCAGGAACCGGAGGACCGCTTTCTTTTCCTCGAGCGTCTTCATGGACGTGATCGCTGCAATCTTGTCCTCGTCCGGACGCACCCCCTGGTGGGAGATGTGATCCTCCAGAAACTTGATACTTGGCTGACTGAAGGAGCATTTGGCCCTATTGAGGCGGAGACCCTGTTCGTGGATGCGCCTGAAAACACGCTGAAGGCGGGCAATGTGCTCCTGCGGGGTGGTTGACTAGATAATAATGTCGTCGGCATATACCCAGACGTCTTCGATCCCCTCCATCATCTGCTCCATGTTCCGGTGGAAAACTTCCGACGCAGAGATGTTGCCGAATGGCATCCGGTTATAGCAGTACCTGCTAAAGGGTGTGTTGAACGTACACAGCTTCCTGCTTGACTCATCTAGTTGGATCTGCCAGAAATCCTTCGAGGCATCCAGTTTTGAGAATAGTTTGGTGTGGGCCATCTCGGATGTGAGCTCCTCACGTTTCGGTATCGGGTAGTGTTCCCGCATGATATTCTGATTTAGATCTTCAGGATCAATACAGATCCGCAGCTCGCCGGACGGCTTCTTGACACAGACCGTGGAGCTTACAAGTCTGCTTACTCATCATCCTAGCTGACGCTGTGGACGTTGGCAGGTTCAGTGCCACGGTTGGGGGACATCCTGTTGGTAGTAATGACGCCGATTTGGAACGGGACCTGTGGGTCATTGCAGGCACAGTCGGAGTCAAGGTGTAGAGTAGGTTCATTGATGGCAGGCTGGATAGCTCTGACGTCTCTGTGGGGCTGGGTGGACCTTCGAAAAGCAGCAGACATGGAAGATCTGTACAAGGGGGCAGCAGGGTAGCATGGTGGTTAGCATAAATGCTTCACAGCTCCAGGGTCCCAGGTTCGGTTCCCAGCTGGGTCACTGTCTGTGCAGAGTCTGCACGTCCTCCCCGTGTGTGCGTGGGTTTCCTCCGGGTGCTCCGGTTTCCTCCCACAGTCCAAAGGTGTGCAGGTTAGGAGGATTGGCCATGATAAATTGCCCTTAGTGTCCAAAATTGCCCTTAGTGTTGGGTGGGGTTACTGGGTTATGGGGATAGGGTGGAGGTGTTGACCTTGGGTAGGGTGCTCTTTCCAAGAGCCGGTGCAGACTCGATGGGCCGAATGGCCTCCTTCTGCACTGTAAATTCTATGATATAATATAGGACTGGAAAGGCTCGTCCTTACCCTGAATTCGCTGCTGAAACATGTATCTCTCGAAGCTCTCGTTGACCTCGACCGCGCAGTGGCTGTCGAACTTCAGAATTATGGTCTTGAACTTCGATTTGTCCTCCCCCTCATCGAAGGTGAGCGAGTTGTAAATGTGCAGAGCATGGTCACCGGCTGTGAAGAGGAAGAGAGCAATCTTACGTGCTTCCGAGGCAGCTTCCAGGTCCCTGGCTTCGAGGTACAGCTGGAAGCGCTGTTTGAAAAGTTTCCAGTTGGAGCCCAGATTCCCTGCAATGCGGAGAGGCGGCGGCGGGCGAACGGAGTCCATTCTGTAGGATGGCGCGAGACTGGTGGAAGACAGATCACTGAAGGGTAGGTCTCAGAAGTGCGAGCATTCCACAACTCCTGGTATCATGATGTGTTGGCTAGTGTCGGCTTGAGAGATGAACAGACACTTCCAACACTGATGAAGGTTCAACTCAATTTTATTAACTACTTCTAACTAACTAACACACGATGAATGTGGGTCTAAATAATGCTAACTTAAACTAGAGACCTAAGCCTTGTCCAAACCAGTTGATTCTCTCAGCTCGTGTTGTGAGTCCGTGCTGGGCTGTATGAGTTCTTGTTACACTCCAGAGGCAGCACCCAGAATGAACGGGAACCGTGGTGCCCTCTGCCTTTATAGTGTGTGTATTCTAACTGGTGATTGGCTGCGGTATTTGTACATGTTGATTGGTCCCTGTGTGTGTCCATCAGTGTGTGTCTGCACCATGATATATTGGTGTATATTATGACAGCTGCATGCTGTTTTGGAATGTTATTGTGTCAAATTTGGTATTCACATTCATGATAGAATTCAGGAAGCAGGAGAATACTGGCAATATGACAGCCATTACAGGGCAAGACTTTCAAATCTGTTATGTTCCATTGTTTCTGTGCACACCTATGAATCAGTCAATGAATAAAGAGATAACAAATGAGCGACAAAGGATGATCATAGGTGTGAACAAGAGGAGACCCCAAATTCAAACTGCCCACTTCCTCTATCTGCTATTTTTGAGATCTTCTCCGAATAAAGGAGCAATAATAATAATCTTTATTAGTAGCACAAGTAGGCTTACATTAACACTGCAATGAAGTTACTGTAAAATATATGTTTGGCGTTTAGCCTCCACCCTCTGTTGTTTGCATGCACTGCTTCCTCTGATGTACCAAATAAAAAACAATTCTATATAGACACCTGAAAATGTCAACGAGAAAGGATCAGCTAGTCCAACTAGCTTATCCCCTACAATTATGAACCAGGCTAAAAGACCCCCATATCCTCCAGGTGCTATGTTGTTGTCTCTTGAATGATCAAGCCCAGTAGACAACATAGACAGACAGCAGAGAGAGGCAAAACTGAAGTCTTTTAATCTCTTGCTGTCTGTCCCATGGTGGCACAGTGGTTAGCACTGTTGCCTCATGGTGCCGAGGATCCGGGTTCGATCTCGGCCCCGGGTCACTGTCCGTGTGGAGTTTGCATATTCTCCCTGAGTCTGTGTGTCACAATCTAAAGATGTACAGGGTAGGTGGATTGGCCACGCTAAATTGCCCCTTAATTGGGAAAAAAAATTGGATATTCTAAATTTATTTTAAAAAAGGATTAAATTAGGGCAGTACGGTGGCGCAGTGGTTAGTGCTGCTCCCTCACGGCGCTGAGGTCCCAGGTTTGATCCCGGCCCTGGGTCACTGTCCGTGTGGAGTTTGCACACTGTCCCCATGTTTGTGTGGGTTTCACCCCCACAACCCAAAGATGTGCAGGATAGGTGGATTGGCCATGCTAAATTGCCCCTTAATTGGAAAAAATGAATTGGGTACGCTGCATTTATTGAAAAAAAATGATCGAAATCAGAAGGTTAAGTTACTCACGCATTCAAACCCGGGGGAAGATTGCAACTTCACACACACACACACAATAAAGGGGATAAGAAAAAGAGATTTATAATAATGAATAATTTAACAGTAAAAAGAATGACAAAAATGGATATCAGTTCACATGATTGCCAGAATTCAGAAAGTCCGAATCCAGAGGGGATTCCCTCACTGAGAAATCCCAGTTCAGGTGGGTTCCTGACTGAAGGCAGAAGTTCAGAATTCCATGAAACGCGATTGTGACGCAGTGAGATGAGGTGATATTTACAGACTTTGGCCCATTTTTTTGTCCACCCACCCTCCGCTGCATTCTTTTGGGCATCAGAGGCCGCCCCTCATTAGCCACCGGCATGATCTTCCAGTTCCACTGATGTCATTGGTGATATGCTTTACTTGCCCACCCCACTGCCGAGGAGCCCACCACAGGGAGTCACCTTTAGCAGGACTGAAAGATCCTGCTGGTGGGAAGGGCCAGCAAATCCCACCCTTGGTCCCCTTGGGCAGGAGGTAGCTAATGACTTCCAGATAAGCAGGCTTTAAGGAGGGCTTGTTGCAGACTGCTTGGCCAGCCTGGAGTACTGCTATCACAAATTACATCAGCAGACTTACTAGCTCCTGAGTTCTCAACAGTATATCGCGATTTCGAAATGGTCACTCGAGTTATGTGACCTTCTTCCTTCACAATGATTTCATGGAGGGTTGTTTATCTTGTATCTTGATCTGGTTTTTGTTTTGTGGCTTATAACATCCCAGTCACTAGCCTCTGAAGAGTCAATATCCATATTGTTGACCCTGTTCCGGTAGCTCGTGTGTTGGTCGACCCACGGACTCCACGAGAGGGATAAGCTTATCAAAATGCAAATTTCCTTTCAATGGTTCCTTTTTGAAATAGACCATGACAGTCTCTGGTGTGTGATTCCATGAGCAACATGTCAGGGCATGTCTCCCGTCCAATCCATATGTCTTAGTGGTCACCTTACAATTCCAGACATCAGATGACTTGCAGTGGCCATCATTTGGTTCAGCAAACTCAATTTTTAAATAAGTGAAAAGGAAAAAATGTTGATTTCCATTGCTTATGATTTCTTTCATGCCTTCTGGACATATCACTTACATTAAATCATGGCTACATCTACCATGATGTGATCTCTGCTGCTGCCACAAACTGATTCCTCACCCACTGCCTCTCAAAGTACTTAGTTAATCAGCACATCCAGCACAGGCAGGTAAACTGTTCATGAGTTCTCTGGGAAAAGATAAACTGCCTATCATCTTATATATCTTTAGGGCAGCGTGATAGCACAAATGGATAGCACTGTGTCTTCACAGCGCCAGGATCCCAGGTTCGATTCCCGGCTTGGGTCACTGTCTGTGCGGAGTCTGCACGTTCTCCCCGTGTCTGCGTGGGTTTCCACCGGGTGCTCCAGTTTCCTCCCACAGTCCAAAGACATGCAGGTTAGGTGGATTGGCTATGATAAATTTCCCTTAGTGACCAAAAAGGTTGGAGGGGTTATTGGGTTCTGGGGATAGGGTGGAATTGAGGGCTTAAGTGGGTCGGTGCAGACTCGATGGGCCGAATGGCCTCCTTCTGCACCATATGTTCTATGTTGGACAGAAGAAATTGAGAACAATTTGTGACACTCAAGTGACAAGGTCAGTTGTCACTTTGCATGATTCTGTAGGAATGCCAAATGTTCGCATAGGGAAATGCTGGATAGCCTTTCCTTGACAGTCTTAATGAGGATGTCACACCTTTTTCCCATCTGGTCAATTTGTGGGATGTTGGAGACCAGATATAGCTCTTCTTCACCATCTTCATCCATGCAGTGTTGACGTCTTTTCTGGGGACAGTATTCACTTCCTTCAACAGCAGGTCAAAGGGTTACATCAGAAGTGTAGAAATATTGGATGCGTATGGAGGCGGCTTCATTGAAAGGGCACCAGTCTGGGGGCGTTGGTAACTGCGCCTCTGCCGTTCCCGCCGGCACAGTACTCCACCAGTCCAGTGGTGGTGGTGGCCCTGAAAGTTTGGGGCCAGTGGAGGCGGCATGTGGGAGCAGTGGGAGCACTGATCTGGGCCCCAATCTGTGATAATCACCGGTTTGCCTCGGGGAGTATGGACAGGGGGTTCCGGTTATGGCGGAGAGCGGGGATTGAGAGGCTGGGGGATATGTTCATAGACGGGAGCTTTCCGAGTATGAGGGCGTTGGAGGAAAAGTTTGGGTTGGCGAGGGGAAACTAATTCAGGTATCTGCAGGTGCGGGACTTCCTTCATAAACAGGTGTCAACCTTCCTGCTCCTACCGCTAAAGGGTATTCCGGACAGGGTAGTTTCAGAGGGTGGGTAAGAGAAGTAAGTGTCTCGGACATTTATAAGGAGCTTATGGGGTCGGAGGAGATGCAGACCGAGGAGCTGAAGCACAAGTGGGAGGAGGAGCTGGAAGGAGTGATAGAGGATGGTCTATGGGCAGACGCGCCTAGTCGAGTCAACATGTCTGCAACATGTGCCAGGCTCAGACTGATGCAATTTAAGGTTGTTCACTGGGCTCACATGACAGTGGCCTGGATGAGCAGATTCTTTGGGGTGGGAGGACAGGTGCGCAAAATGTGTGGGAGGACCGGCGAACCATGTCCACATGCTTTGGACATGTCCAAAGCTTACGGGATTTTGGCTGGGGTTTCCGGACATCATGTCAATAGTGTTAAAAACAAGGGTGGCACTGAGTCCAGAGGTGGCGATTTTTGGGGTGTCAGAAGACCCGGGAATCCAGGAGGAGAAAGAGGCAGATGTTCTGGCCTTTGCTTCCCTGGCCCGGAGACGGATACAATTAGCATGGAGGGGCTCAAAGCCCCCAAAGTCGGAGACCTGGCTATCGGACATGGCTAGCTTTCTTTGGAGAAAATCAAGTTCACCTTGAGAGGATCACTGTTAGGGTTCACCCAGAGGTGCCACCGTTCGTCGACTTCTTTGCGGGAAATTAATCGTCAGCAGGCGGGGGGAGGGGGGGGGAGGAGTAGTTTAGATTAGAGTAGGAGGTGAATAAGGGTGGGATCTGTACGAAAGGTAAATGGCTTTTGCACTTTTTTTATGGTTTCATGTATATTGTTTATTTTGTTGTTGTTACTATACCAAAAATACCTCAATAAAATGTTTATTAAAAAATAAGAAATGTAGAAATATTTCTTCTGTGCAGCTCAACTAAACTGAAAGGATTGCAGCAATAGACTTTCCTCTGGTCAAGTGTAAAATAACATAATTTCACACAGAACCTGCAGTCCTTTAATAGCTGCTGTTATCCAGAAAGTCATCCTGTGCCTGTAATCAACAAAACCACACCATCAGTGTCAATTCAGAATGAAAAATTGCTTGAAAAAATGTTTGACTGAGTTGACTGCAAAAGTCTCTATGAGATCAGCTGTTATAACCCACAAGTATCTTATGGGGTGGGAACAATTAATTTCCCCGTGAATCTTGCAGAATACAAGCCCATCCCTAAGGGGACGGGGATCTCTGAACAATGTTTAGTTGTAAGATATATAAAGCCGGCCAGTTAGGCACCGGCAAGGCAGACCCAGTTGGGACCTAATGATAGGGCGGCACAGTACCACATTGGTTAGCACTGTTGCTTCACAGCGCCGGGGTCCAGGTTTGATTCCCGGTTGGGTGACTGTCTGTGGGGAGTCTGCACGTTCACCCTCTGCATGGGTTTCCTCCAGTACTCCGGTTTCCTCCCACAGGTCCAGAAATACATGCTGTTAGGTCATTTGGACATTCTGAATTCTCCCTTAGTGTACCCGAACAGGCACCGGAACGTGGCGAGTAGGGGATTTTCACAGTAACTTAATTGTAGTGTTAATGTAAGCCTACTTGTGACACTAAAAAAGATTTTTTTTTAAAGATTAACGTGTGATATATATAATTGTTATTGTAAATAAACAAAGTTTCTTTGAGCTACTCGTGTGGACTCCTTCATGGTCCTATAAAACTGGCGACGAGGGTCAAACTGGATAGATATAGACACTGCTACACCATCAGATAAGCCATCTCCTGGTCCCTGTTGGATAAAGGTTGGAATGTTCTCTTCATTACGGCTCTATTCGGACAATTAGATACCTTTGACACCAGCTTGGAAGACTGAATCAGTATGCGGAGCGAATGGGCAACTTACCTCACCAATAGCCAAGGCTAGGTTGGCCACCTACTCTGGTGACCCATTGGATATTGCAGGTACCACCATGACTCCGGTGGTTTATGGGCGCCAATCGGCGTACCTCCCACTTATTGTGGTCAGGGTACAAGGCCCCAGTTTGTTGAGCCATGATTGGTTGAACCATTAACAGCTAAATTGGCAGCATATCCTCCAGATGGGGTCCGTAGCTTAAGCGAGGTGTTAGGCAAGTACCCCCAAAGTGTTTCAAACTGGACTGAGGAAGATAAAAGGGCCATTGCTCATATTCCTGTCGACTCGGGAGTCCAACCTCGGTATTTCTAGGCACACCCAGTCCCCTATGCATTGTTGGAAATAGTCAAAACTGAACCCAGTCGGTTGGAGAATCTGGGTATTATCAGTCCTGTTTGTTTTGTGGAATGCGCAGCACCAGTGTTGTCGGTGTTAAAGCCAGACAAAACAATCCAGTTATGTGGTGGCTATAAGCTCACTGTGAATATGGCTATACGGCTTCAAGGTTGGATCGCTACCCCATGCCCCGCATTGAAGATCATTTTTAAAATAAATTTAAAGTGCCCAATTCTTTTTTTCCAATTAAGGGGCAATTTAGCGTGGCCAATCCACCTAACATGCACATCTTTAGGTTGTGGGGGTGAAACCCACGCAGACAGAGGGAAGAATGTGCAAACTCTACATGGACAATGATCCAGGGCCAGGATCAAACCCAGTCCTCAGAGCCATGAGGCAGCAGTGCTAACCACTGCGCCACCGTGCCCACATTGAAGATCTTTACATGAAGCTGGCGGGTGGGCATTTGTTCATTTAGCCATACATATTTACAGCTTGCATTGGATGCACTTCCCAGAAATATGTTGCAATAAACAAACCTAGAGGACTGGACGAGGACACCTTTCGGGGTGTCCTCTGCCTGTGTTATATTTCAACAAGTCTTGGTCTTTGCCTCTCTGGTAGCCCGGAGAGGTATCCTGTTGGAATGGAGGGACTCGGGGCTGCCGGAACTGGGGGTGTGGGTGAGTGACCTAGTGGAATTCCTTAGGTTGAACATCCTGAGGGGGTTGCTCTACATGGCAGTTTATTTAGACAACGTGCTGTTCACAGGAGAAATCAAACAAGAGCATCTGGAGACATTTGAGGGAGCACTGAAACGTTTATCTGAGTCTGGTGGAGGTTGCGGCGGGTGAAGTGTGTCTTCAATGCAAGGGAGGTGGTCTACCTCAGTTACTGGGTGGACCACAAAGGCTTACACCCTATAACAGTCAAGGTGTGCGCCATTCTGTCCCCACTCCAACGTTCGCCTCAGAACATTGTTCAGTTTTAGGAATATTACAGCAAGTTTATCCCAAACCTTGCAATCCTGTTGGCCCCCTTACATCTGTTGAAGAAGAACAAAGTATGAGCGTGGAGGAAGCCGCAGGAAACAATTTTTCAGCAGGGGAAGAAGCAGTTATCATTTTCTGGGCTACAGACCCATTACGATCCCACCGAACCCTTACTCGTCAAGTATTGGGGTCATCCTGTCACACCAAATGGAGAACGGCGTGGAGCGGCCAATCGATTCCACCTCTCGGGAGCTGGTTACGGCACAACAGAAATATGCGCAGATCGAAAAGATGGGTCTGGCGGTGGCCTACGCAGTGAAAAGATTTCACCAGTATGTTTGATTTCACTATTATTATGGACGATAAGCCTTTATTTGGTCTTTTAAAGGAGGACAAGGCCATCCTGGCCCGTGTGAAATCCTGATAGGCCAGAGGCTTCGAACCCGCCTGAGTATGATTTTCCCCAACCCAGGTGCGAAAGTGCTTCGGGTGCAAGAGCTGCAAGGGCTTTGTCCCGTTCGACGTCGACCACCCAGACGCTTTGTATCAGGTGATTCGATGTATATTCAAATCCTTGCAGACAGTATCCAATGGGTCTTCGGGACTATCCTCCGCCAGACAGGGCCGGTTTCCTACCAAGTACAAGTCCAAGGTCAGATCATGCGAAAGCACTTTGATCATATTGTGTCCAGATGACCAATTCTTCAAAAGTTTGCTTGTGAGGATAAGGTTCTCATCCAGCCGCCTCTGATGCCGCAGCAGCTCGTAACAGGGCCCCAAGGGGTCAAGGCGCCAAGATGACTGAGGTTTTAGACCAGGGGTGGGCAAACTTTTCCGTGCAAGGGCCACATTCAGAAATTCACAATTCACAAAGGGCCGCATAGTATATTAAGTAAAATAATTACTTCACCCGGTTATGGTTCTGGGCGCCTCATATAGAACATAGAACAGTACAGCACAGAACAGGCCCTTCGGCCCTCGACGTTGTGCCGAGCAATGATCACCCTACTCAAGTCAACGTATCCACCCTATACCAGTAAGTAACCCAACAGCCCCCCCCCCCATTAACCTTAAAAAAAAATTTTTTTTAAAAAAAATTTTTTTTAAAAATTATTATTTTATTTTTTTTTAATGACTTGGTGGGCCGCAGAAATACCTTTGGCGGGCCGCATGCGGCCCGCGGGCCGTAGTTTGCCCACCCCTGTTTTAGACAAATTCAAAAATGGAAACTCAAGATTCGGAGATCTCCGATGGGATGTCAGCAGTACAGCCGCCACCGGTGGAGCAGCCACTGCAACATTCCACTTGGAAGCGGTGTTCGCCTTCCAGGTGGAGGAATGTTATAACCCACAAGTATCTTACAGGGTGGGAACACTTAACTTCCTCATGAACCTTGCAGAATGCGAATTCCCCCATTATGATGATGGGGGACCACTAAACAATGTCTATTTCTATGATATATAAGCTGGCCAGTTAAGCACCAGCAAGGCAGAGCTGGGATCTATTGTATGATGAATATGATGGTTATTGTAATTACACTAAGTTTCTTTGCACTACCCGCTGTGGACTCCTTCGTAGCCGTAGAAAATCAAACTTCTTCAACATTAGGTAGTGAAGCATGGTTTGCGATCATTTGCCACAATTAGAAAATACATCCTCAAAAGTAGCAAGAACATTTATTTTTATTTAATTTGATGAGTTTGCTGTGAATCATCACATATGCAAATTACCTTTCTAACATAATAGTCTATTATAAAATTGTAAATATAATTTATATAATATAATATAATATAATTTAATTTATGCTAAGATATAATATAATTTATGCTAATTACTCTCTTGTCTCCACTTCTCCTAGCTAGCATGCTTTGCTCTTTAGACTTTGATGTATTGTGTGTTCCTACTCCACCACTTCACAATCCGTGATCATGCCTTCAGCCACCTGAATCTGCACACTGCAATTTTCTTTCCAAACGTGTTTGCCTTGTTTACTGTCCACCAACCTGCTAAAGAATGCTCTATCTCTTCAATCCTTGTTTCAGTCAGCCCCCCAAATTTCAGCCTGCATGGCATCCAACATTGCCTTGATCTGCACGGTGACACATAATGTTTTGGAGAAGTGCTTTAAAATACAAATGACTATATTAATGGTATGCCGTACTTTAACACTATAGTCTATTTATGATTCCTTTTAGTATTTTGCAGAAAAAATATTTGACACCATAATATAGCATACCTTTGTCTTCTATTTAAACAGAGAGATTAATCCATTTATTTTAAATAGGTTAACACCTCCATGATAATCACATCAAATGAATATTGTATGGACACGTGAGGCATTTATACGCTAATACCACCAACAAAGATTTCTAATTTATGAAATTACGGGTATTTTTGGCCAGCTAAAGTAACCGACTCTGCAATAAATGCATGTACGTCTCCAATATTGAATGTTTCAGACTGAAATTAGAGAACACACTGAACATTTATTTATTTGCAATATATTTTGAATAATCAACTTTTCAAATGAATATAATCATAGGTGTTTAAAGTGTTTCATAAATGTAGTTAAAAATCATTCTGCAGTCCTCCATGAGTTAAACCCTGTGAGAAGCCTATGCAAGGAGATAATAAATGACTTTATTGAATTAATAAACTTGAATTAAGCTTTGGTGATGCCTGAAATTGGTCCCAAGTTCACACAGTGGCCTCTGTTGCACACATTCAGAACTGCAGTCTCTGCAAAAACATATTTTCAGTTTAAGTGCAGCTGCAAAATGGTTGCAGATGTCCAAAATCCTTTGATTCTTTTACCTTTAGCGATACATGCTATGGGCGGGATTCTCCGAGCCGAAATTGCCTTCGGCGCGGGGACGGAGAATGGGTCATCAGACCCGCAATTGGGTCCGACACCTTCCCGCGATTCACCGCTGACCAGAGAATCGCCGCCGGTCGGGGGCAATTGAAAGAGGTCCCTGAAGCTAGCACCCCTCAACTTCTGGTACCATGAGGTGTTGGCTAGTGTAGACTTGAGAGATGAACAGACACTTCCAACACTGATGAAGGTTCAACTCAATTTTATTAACTACTTCTAACTAACTAATACACGATGACTATGGGTCTAAATGATGCTAACTTAAACTAGAGACCTAAGCCTTGTCCAAACCAGTTGATTCTCTCAGCACGTGGTGTGAGTCCGTGCTGGGCTGGATGAGTTCTTGTTACACTGAGAGGCAGCACCCAGAATGAGCGGGAACCGTGGTGCCCTCTGCCTTTATAGTGTGTGTATTCTAACTGGTGATTGGCTGTGGTGTTTGTACATGTTGATTGGTCCCTGTGTGTATACATCAGTGTGTGTCTGCACCATGATATACTGGTGTATATTATGACAGTCCCCACAGCGATTCTCCGCCGGCAGCTGGCCGAGTTCCTGCTGGCGTTGTTCACTCATGGTTCCACCTGGCGGGAGTTCGGAGTGGCGGCTGCGGACCCAGTCCACGTCCGCCCTGGTGGGCGGTGGGGGGATCCGTCACCGGGGGGCCTCCAAGACAGTCAGGTTCATGATCAGGGGCCACCGATCGGCGTGCATGCACATTCTGGGGGGGGGGGGCCTATATTGTTGGGGCGGCTTGCTGTGTGGGTCTGCCATGTTGCATGCGCGGACCCGCGGCCGGAAGCGCAGGGCCCCGTATCGGCAGCCGGAGCTGCGTGGAGTACTCCTGGGCGCTGCTAGACCCCTTCAAAATGGAGAATCCCATTTTTTCTAGAAAGTCCAGAGTGATTTGCGCCCGTTTTCTCACGGGTGTGGGGACATAGCCCCATTTTCAGAGAATTCCGCCCTGTATGTTTAAATATATAGGGCTGGATTCTTCTGCCCTGCCCGCTACAAAAATGCCATGGGTGAGCGCGGATAATGGAGAAGTCCATTGACCTCGGGTGGGAATCTCCCGTCGGTGGGCGGACGCAACCGGAGAATCCCACCCATAGTATAAATAATTAAAAGTATATATCTGTAGATCAGAATAATAGTACTTGCATTTATATGGTACAATATGTCAGGAATGTGGGAAGTTGACATGATTAACAGTGAGCTTGAGATGAATCAGGAATCTAGAATAATTGAGGTGCGGATGGCCATATCAGAAACATTGTTCACTGAAAGGGTTAAAAATCACACATGTTAGAAATCACTTAAGCTGCTAGATGCTAAATTCTTAAAGACAGAAAATGTGTGATCAGAAACCAGTTACATCAGCTCAGAACATTGAAAGTTACAACTCAAGGACCCTTTCTATATTGTGTGCTCATGTG
Source organism: Scyliorhinus canicula (assembly GCF_902713615.1). NCBI lineage: Eukaryota > Metazoa > Chordata > Chondrichthyes > Carcharhiniformes > Scyliorhinidae > Scyliorhinus > Scyliorhinus canicula. The sequence continues at coordinate 73,779,062 of NC_052152.1, forward strand.
TGCCCAACGAACACACAATTTGGTACACCATTGGGCAGGCATATTTTTTATCTTACCGGTGTCGAGAAGTTACGAGATAGGTAGAGACAAATACGTACTTGGTGATTTTATAATTAAGTATATGTGCCCAAATTGTGATTTGATAATTATACCCATATATTATACATTATGAAATCCTAATTATTAGTTGTGAATGGATATAGATAATTCCTAATCAAATGTAGTCTTTGATTGGTATATGCTAATTTCTTGCAATCAAATCTGAACTATAATGGTACAATTTTTGAATCAGGGCTCTCTGGTGTGCCAGCTTGGAATGTCGTCAGCCCAGCTTTAGCTGTAATAAAGGCCTTATTCATAGCTCTAAGAGTCTTCGTCTGGTCTCTCATTAGCGTGAGGGTGAAATACACTAAGGTCGAACAGCTGTATAATTTCCCCATAACATTTACCAAAGATCAGTGGGGGCTATATAAATGGTATACACAAGGCAAAACATTTGAGCGGGCTAGACAGCAGAATCGACAGAGGGGAATATCAAAGAGATTGATCGATATAACTGCTAGCACACTCATTGGAGAACGAGGCTAGTTCTCCATCTAACAGCCAGACAAGCAAGTTGCATCAACGATTTGAGCCACGAACGCCTGGTCCAGTTAACATTTAGAGCCACAGCAGATTGCAGATATTCTCCACAGTTTCATGCCTTCGCTGAACTAGGAAGAGACATTTTAATGGACTTGGCCACCTAAGTGTATTGTGTGGTACTATTACCTGGATTTGACCAATAGATTACTAAAATTGGATGTTGCTTGGGAAAAGGCGTGTCTCAGAGAGTTCAGAGAACATGGATATATTTTGAGAACAAGAGACAACTTCAAACAATACAGTGCGTTTAGTTATTAATATACTTCAGCATCGTAGTGTATCTTAGTATTTTCCCAAATGTTTTTTTCTTTTCTTTTACTTTAATAATTATTATTTATTAATTGTTTACACAACAACTGGTCTTCTTCATTGGGCTGTACATTGTTTCCTCACATTATTCCAAACAAAGATACGCCACTAAGAACCAGTGTTTCAAGTTAGTCTTCGGGGTTTTGAAGCACTCTCACAGGTAACATCAGCAGAGCTCTCATGCCAAAAAGTTCAGTGAATTATTTCTGAAGTTCAGTGACTGTTTCATTAGTAAACACTACAATTCTTTCACACCAGCATAATTCCACAGACAAAGGCGATTTAACTACCCAGTCTCTTTCATTATTGTGTTCATTGATAATGGAATATTAGCCAGAAGACAAGGAGAGTTACCAGCTCTTATTCAAGTGCAACCCAACTTGAGCACGAAAACAGCTGTACAGATGGCTGAAGACTGACTCCAGCCAAAAAATGGTGACCTAATAGCCGATAGTTTGTGGAGAAAGCGCATGACATCCAAAAGTTAGCCTAGAACCATGAGGCATGAGGTTTCTTCAACTCAGTCAAACACCCAAGACCCCACTCCACTGCTGGCCAAGAATGGTGAGGTGCCCATCAAGAACAGAGAAGCAGTCAGTGCCCACTGGAAAGAGCACTGTAATGACGTCCTTAACATTTCCCTAATCTGGCAGGAGGAGAACATGCCACGAGAACCAAGAGATGCTGTAATCGTAATCATCATCAAGAAAAGTGACATATGTGGCTGCAGTAACTACAGAGGACCCTCCCTGTTGTTGACCACAGGAATGGTCATCAAAAGAATTCTCCTTAATCGCCTTCTCCCTGTGACTGAAGTGCTCCTCCCTGAGTTGCAATGTGGATTCCACCTACTAAGGGGCACATTGGACATGGGGCAGAATTCTGTGATAATGGGGCTATGTCCCCACGACCACAAGAAAATGGGTGCGAATCACTCTGGACTTCCGTTTTGAATGGGGCTAACAGGGCCCCGGAGCGCTCCTCCCAGCTCCCGCTGCCAATACGGGGTCCTGCACTTCTGGCTGCGGGATCGTGCATACGCGTGGCGGCTGCCCCACACAGAGGGTTGGACCCGACAATATAGGCCCCCCCACTAGATCTTGTGCGCCCGCCAACCGGTGGCCCCCAATCGCGAGCCTGGCCGTCCTGGAAGCCCCCCCGGTGACGGTTACCCCCACCAGGGCGGCCACGGACTGACTCTGCAGCCACCACTCCAAGCTCCTGCCGTGTGGAACCCTGTGTGAACCACGCCAGTGGAAATCCGGCCAGTTGTCGGCGGAGAATCGCCCAGGGGCCTCTTTCAATGGCCCCCGACCGGCGCCCCGTCAACCACGCAGGGGCGACTGGCGGCAATTCTCCGGTCCCCGGAGAATCACGGGAAGGCGTTGGACCCGATCGTGGGTCTGATGCCCCCATGCCGAGCGTGATTGCGCCGCGGAGGCTTGGAGAATGCCAGCCATGATCTTCATTGCGCAGCAACTACAAGGGAAATGCAGGGAGCAGCACTAACCCTTGTACATGGCCTGCTTTGACCTCATAAAGCCCTTTGGCACTGTCAACCGCAAGGGATTATGGAGCGTCCCCCTCCGTTTTAGTTGCCCCCAAAACATTTCACCATCATCCGGCTGCTCCTGACCTAACCGTGGTTCTGACCAGTGGATCCACCACAGATCCAATTCATGTTCAGACTGGGGTCAAGTAAGGCCGTGTCATCGCACAAATGCTCTTTTCAATCTTCCTTGTTGCAATGCTCCACCACACCCTCAGCAAGCTCCCCACTGGAATGAAGCTAAACTGCAGAACAAGCTCTGCCACCTGCAGGCCAAATCCAAGGTCATCCCATCCTCTGTCATTGAACTACAGTATGTGGACGATGCTGGCATCTGCACGCACTCGGAGGCTGAGCACCAAGCCGTCATCAATACCTTCACAGGCATATGAGAGCATGGGACCCTGGTTATCAAAATCCACAAGAAGGCCTTGGGTAAAGTGGACCACTCTCCAGACTGTGGGAGCCTAATGTCAACAAGAGCAGACTTTGACAATGAGATTCAACATCGCCTTCAGTGTGCCAGCACAGCCTTCTGTTGCCCTGAGGAAGAAAGTGTTTGAAGTCCAGGATCTCCAACCCTGCACCAAGCTCATGGTCTACACAACAGCAGTGATCCCCACCCTCCTATATGGCTCAGAGACGTGTACAATGCACAGCAGGTAAATCCTGGTGAGGTACCACCAGCACTACCTCCACAAGATCGTGCAAATACATTGGCAAGATAGGTGCATCAAAGTCACCATTCTCATTCCAACATCAAAGTTTTGACCATGCTCGATCAACTCCGCTGGGCGGGTCATATCGCCCGCATGCCTGACACGAGACTCCTGACACAGATACTCTACTCAGAGATTTGTCACGGAGAGCGGGCACCAGGAAGGCAGAGGAAACACTTCACGGACATCCTCAAAGCCTCCTTGAAAAAGTGAAACATCCTCAAGACTGTCCGATGTGGAGGAAAGGGATCTGGGTAGGAGTTCAGCACCTCTAACTTCATCGGCCAGAGCAAGCTGAAGCCAAGCCGACAGAGAAAGTAGCGCATGGCAACCCGGACAGTCCAACCACCCACTCCTCCAATCACTGTCTCCCCCATCTGTGACAGAGAGTGTAGGTTGGACTCCTCCGTCACTTGAAAACTAATTTTCAGTGTGGAAGCAAGTCATCCTTGACTTCGAAGGACTGCCAAAGAAGAAGAGATAATAGGGAATCAACAGATAAGCCCAAAATGTTCCTTGTCCAACTCCACACTCAAGCATCTTTCAAAACGGGTCGTGGACACTGATCATTCGGGGAAATCCTGGCTGATTCTTGAGGACAATGAAGCACTCCAACCGCTGGTCCAAAAACACCCAAGGCAACAGAGGCTGTTGATCAAAACTGTGGCTTCTGCCAAGCCAGACAGAAAATCAATCCATGAGGTAATTGAAATAGCTGTGTATCTATAGTATTGAAATTTTTTAAAACAGTTGACTGGTTCGATTTTATATTATACTGGGTTGGTTGTGCTACATAGCTTGAATTTAATTCTCACATTTGCAAATAACAGTATTGAAATAGTCTGTGAGGCGAACTTTAAAAAGTTCACAAGGGAATTTCTGAACTGTTTAGCATTTAAGTGACTCAAGTACAATGCTGTGATAGCTCAAATTGAACAATTTCTTTTGGTACACCCTTTTTGATAGGACTTCAGATTGATTCATGCAAATTAAAATTGATGTTTTATGCAAATTAAAATTTACATTTTATAACTATAATTGAAACAAAATGATAAATTTACTGATTGTGTGACCTCATCAAAAAGATTTGCCTGTCAGGTGTGCATATCAGTTAGGAAACCACAGAATATAATCTTCCATCCATCAATTTTAATTAATGTAATTGAGGGGTTTAAAATGATTACAGCAGTTGATAAGAGTGGAGAGAGAGAAATAATTTCCTCTGACGTAAAAGTCCAGGACGAGGTAGCGTAGTCGTAAAATTACCGCTCGGTGACATCATGATAGAGTTAAGATAGAGATCTACTATGATCTAAGTGGTTGGCAGAACAGGCTCGAGGGGCTGAATGGCCCACTCTTAGTCCTATGTTTCTCGGTATATTCGTATGTTCCTAATTCCGAGGACGCACACATGGGCTCCATAGTTCCAATGTGGTCACTCCATTGTCAGAGCAGGGCCTAAGTCTGGCAATGCAGGAATATAAGAACTGAAAAAAATAGGAGCAAGAGGAGACCATATAGCCCCTTAATCCTGCACTGTAATTTAATATGACAGTTCAGGGTTAAATGATTTAAATGATAATTGCCACACAAAAGGTTGCTGCATCGGATAAAGATGCATGGCGTTAAGGGTAAAGTAGTAGCAACGATAGAGGATTGGTCAATTCATAGAAAGCAAAGAGTGGGGATTAATGGGTGTTTTTCTGATTGGCAATCAGAAGCTAGTGGTATCCCTCAGGGATCAGAGTTGGGCCCACAATTGTTCACAATTTACATGGATGATTTGGAGTTGGGGACCAAGTGCAATGTGTCCAGGTTTGCAGACGACACTAAGTGTGGTGGTATGATTAGCATAGCTGCCTGCCATTGGTGCAGAACACCGGCTTACCATTGGCCCTGGTCGATCATGTGTCTCTCGACCGATTGGTTGAGACCAGTCATGTGATGGCTCCCCGATTGGTCGAGAGGCTGAGTTAACCACGCCTCCAGGGCGGGGTATAAATACCCAGTACTCCCAGCGGTCGTCCATATACTGTAATCGACCGCAGGGCTAACATCTAGCTGATTAAAGCCATACTTTTGTACAGCAACTCGTCTCGCGTTCAATTGAAATGAAATGAAAATCGCTTATTGTCACGAGTAGGCTTCAATGAAGTTACTGTGAAAAGCCCCTAGTCGCCACATTCCGTCGCCTGTCCGGGGAGGCTGGTACGGGAATCGAACCGTGCTGCTGGCCTGCTTGGTACACTCACTAAGATGAGTGGTAAAGCAAAAAGTGCAGAGGATACCGGAAGTCTGCAGAGGGATTTGGATAGGTTAAGTGAATGGGCTAGGGTCTGGCAGATGGAATACAATGTTGACAAATGTGAGATTATCCATTTTAGTCGAAATAACAGCCAAAGGGATTATTATTTAAATGATAAAATATTAAAATTTGCTGCTGTGCAGAGAGACCTGGGTGTCCTAGTGCATGAGTCACAAAATGTTGGTTTACAGGTGCAACAGGTGATTAAGAAGGCGAATGGAGTTTTGTCCTTCATTGCTAGAGGGATGGAGTTGAAGACTAGGGAGGTTTTGCTGCAATTGTATAAGGTGTTAGAGAGGCCACACCTGGAGTATTGTGTTCAGTTTTGGTCTCCTTACCTGAGAAAGGGTGTGCAGAGGAGATTCACTAGGTTAATCCCAGAGTTGAGGGGGTTGGATTACGAGGGGAGGTTGAGTAGACTGGGACAGTACTGGGAATTTAGAAGGATGCGGGGGGAGGATCTTATAGAAACATATAAAATTATGAATGGAATAGATAGGATAGATGTGGGGAGGTTTTTCCACTGGCGGGTGAAAGCAGAACTAGGGGGCATAGCCTCAAAATAAGGGGAAGTAGAATTAAGACTGAGCTTCGGAGGAACTTCTTCACCCAAAGTGTTGTGAATCGATGGAATTCCCTGCCCAGTGAAGCAGTTGAGGCTCCTTCATTAAATGTTTTCAAGATAAAGATCGATAGTCTTTTGAAGAATAAAGGAATAAGGGGTTATGGTGTTCGGGCAGGAAAGTGAAGCTGAGTCCACAAAACATCAGCCATGATCTCATTGAATGGTGGAGCAGGCTTGAAGGGCTAGATGGCCTACTCCTGCTCCTAGTTCTTATGTTCATATGTTATGTTATGGCTAATCCACGCTGTTAAGTCTACTTTCCTGCCTGATCCTAATATTCCTTCATTCGCCTAGAGTCCAAAAATCTAGCGGTCTCAGCTTTGAATATACTCAATGAATATAATCCTTAGTTCTTGACTTTCCAACCAGGGAAACAGCTTTTCAACACTTATCCTGTCAAGCCTGCTCAGAATCTTATATGCGTTTCAATGAGATACCCCATCAAAAATCATAGGAATAAGGACATCTGCATACTTGAAGCGGACAGGTGGTCCATAGCTGGAAGTTTGCTTCAGTAATGCCTGAATTGATGTCAGCCCTGAAAATATTTTGAAGTGAGCAACTTTATAGCGCATGCACCCCCTCCCCAACAATAAAAGAGTAATAGCTACCATGATTTCTCCATCACATCAAGCAGGTTATTTGCTTCAGCCGAATGGAGATACAGCTCTGCCTATGAACATGCTTATTTACTGTGACGATGTGTTAACAGTGTTGAGGGAAAACACAAATTGTAACAGTTAGCAACCACATGCCACTATTTGTGACCAGAAAACAGTGTATTGGCAGCATTATAACAAAACTCCAAGCTGGTGCCTGTCTCAATCTGGTGCCTTATAAAAGCACCATTAACCTCTAGTAAATATTCAGCAGATGTTACAAAGAGACAGAAATTATTAATGGTGGTGGTTCACAATTAGTAGAGAAGCTCATTACTAGTGCCATTGTTTGTATTGTTCTGCCAGTTGTTTTCAGCTATTTTCTTTCCCAATCCTCTAGTCCACAGTTTTGAAACAACCCCAGTGGAGCAACAATTCATACCTAAAGGGTTGTGCTTTTTCCAGTTAAACACATACCAAATGCAAATTCTACAGGTGGGTTGAAAAAATAATCACAACGATATATTTTATTTGCACTAGTGGAAATGCTTGTCAGAGAAGGCAAGCTTGGAATATCATCAGTTGATTCTGTGCCATGTCCTTAGAAGATAGCAAAGGTATTGTGAACAATTCATGATGCCAACTGGAAAATCAAAAGAACATAAATTGCTCTTAACCAACAAGTACATAAGCTCCAGGTGAAGTTCAGGGTGTCAGAAATTAATACTGCCCAAAAGGGCTGCTGTTGGATTGTTGTTGCAAAAGTCAATGATAGAAGCTGAAATGAAAATGAAATGAAATGAAAAATGGGTGCATCTGCCCCTGATTCCATGAATCCCAGGAATACTCAAAAGCATGAACAGAATAAAATTTACATCAGATGAAGTAAACTTGGAGATGCCATTGTGGAATTGCTCAGATCTTAGATCCAAGGTCAAAGCAGAGGCAATGGTAGGTGCACAGGTCAGTGGAACTACCTTCAAAGTGAGCGCAATGGAGTAACAGCACCATGCATACTAACCCCAGTAACTTTGCATTCACTGGTGGAAGGGGATTGGGAAGGAGGATATCTGCATCTCAGTGGTTTAAAGTCTGAACTGAATGCCTTTGTTTCAGAGTCCAGCAAATCATAGGATCACAGGATGTTTACAACAAAGGAGGAGGTCATTTGGCCCATTGCGCTGGCTGTCCGAGGGGGCAACTTAATTGATGAGTGCCACTCCCCGGCTTACTCCCCATAGCCTTCATTGCATATAATAATCCAATTAGGGGAGGTGGTGATTTAGTGGTATTGGCAGTAGACCAAACATTCAGACTCCCAGGATAATAATTTGGAACTCAGTTTCGAATCCCACCATGGCAGATGATGGCATTTGAATTCAAAAAGTCTGAAATTAGAAGTCTAATGATGATTGCTCATTAATGTCCTTGAGGACATCTCCTTGAGGAAAATAAATCTGCTTTACCTGGCCTGGCTTACATGTCACTCCACAGCAATGTGGTTGACTATTAAATACCCTCTGAAATAGCCCTGGGATGACCCAGCCAGCGATGCCCAAATCCAATGAATAAACAAAATTCTCTCTGACATGTCTCGATTGATCTCAAGGAGTGCATTCCAGATCTGAACCACTTGCTGAATGAAAAACATTTTCTCCTGTCACCATTGCTTACTTGCTAATTACCTTAAATTTTTTATTCTCTATCCTTACACTAATGGGAACATCAGGTCCCTCATGATTTTGTATCCCTCTATTAAATTAACCTTCTCCAAGGCAAACAGCCCCAACTTCTCAGTCTTTCTACGTGACTGCAAACATTTCTGTGAATTGTTTCTGCACTCTCACTAATGCGTTTCCTAAAGTGTGAAGCCCAGAACTGAACACTATACTCCCATTGAGGCCAAACCAATGTTCTATACAAATTTAGCATAACCTCAGCTATAAAAACATTAAGTGCTGGAAAAACTCTGCAGATATCTCAGCATCTGTGGAGAGAGAAACATAGAGCTGTAATGTCCAAGCTCCCCCGAGTTGGACTGGAGGCTACTCCATAGATGCACTGAGGAACCCCACTTGGACAGTTAGAGGTTTGCAGGGCAATTTCCCAGAAGTGCAAACTTCCCCTGGGCAATTGTCCTGGGCTGGAAACAATCCAAAAATGTGGTTTAAATCACAAACTTTGGATGGTTGCAGCTGTCTTACAGCAATAGTTACCAAGAAAAAATTTGAATGAAAATCAAACCAACTTCTGGATAACTGTCGCACAGACCCAGACTGAACCCCAGGGTACTATCCACACCTCCCCCATGGAACTCCTCATTCTCCCATGGAGCTCCCCCAACCCCTGACCACCTGCCCATGGGATCTTGCACCCCCCCCCCCCAGGTAACCTATCCCCACCCCTCTGATTACCCCAATCACTGGACTCCACCATGACCCAGACCATCCCCAGGGGATTCCCCCCCCCCACCCAAAATCCCTGACTACCCCCTCACTGGATTCCTAGGAGTCTCTGCCAACCCACCAAGATATCTCCCATTGGTGCAGGACTCCTACACCTCAAGCCCAGGCTCAACCGGGCCAATGCAAGACCCCACACCCCACCTCCAAGGCCCCCAGGCCCAACCCAACCTGACCCTCACGCCCGCCAAGAGCTGACACCAACCCCTAAATCCCTAGGCCTTACTCGGTTCTGCTCTTCTCTCCCCCGCAGGGATCCCTCTGTAGGGACTGATTGGTTTCATCCTGACACTCCACTGTCCAGCAAGGTTGCTAATACCACCAATGTTCTCTTTGGTCTCCAGTCATACAAAAGGGCGGGATTCTCGAACCCGCCAGTCGCCAATGGGGTTTCCCATTATGGATAATCCCACACCATCGGGAAATCCTCGGGCGTGGGTACGCTGCCAGCATAACGGAGAATCCCGACAGCGGAGAATCCAGCACAGAGTCTTTCATGAATGCCAATACTAACAGAAGCGGAGCACAGGGATATAAGCACTGGGGATCTGAACTCAGATATTCGGCCACCAGCACTCCAGACAGCTTGGCAGTGCCACCTGGGCATCTTGGCCGTGCCAGGGTGGCAGTGCCAAGGTGCCAGCTGGGCGGTGCCAAGGTGCTTCTGGGGAGGGGCAGGTGGGCCACACTGCACTGACCCTGATGACCCAGGGGTCTCCGATTGCCAGGCAGACCTCTCCGGGTGCTGTTCTGCCTGGTCCACGTTTGTGTGGACCAGCACTGATCGGTGCCCGGCTGCAGCTTCCCTGGGGAGGCCGGCAAATCGATGGAGCATGTATATCCCAGATAAGTAGGTCTTAAGTAGGTTTAAGAACTACTTCTGGAGTGCCGTTTGGACCCGCCCCTTTTGGGCTGACTTCCAACTCCAATGCCTCATGGGATTTGGGTGAATCCCGCAAGGCATGGACGCTGCCAGGAGGCCCACGAGAGAGGGCTCTCCTAGGATTCTCCAGCAACGTTGTGCTCTCGCTCAAGCGCAACGTGGCCACAGAATCGCACCCAGAGACTGCTACTACCACCTTCTGAGAAAGAAAGTCTCAAAGAGAGCGGATTGAAGAAGGTAGCACCTTTATGCCCATTTTGTCACAGTTTTATGAGACTCCATTTATTCTCTTCCTCAAAGACACGCTGCCCTGAATGAGACATTTCTATTTAAGTTAGATTAAACTGGTCATTCAAAGTCATCATGAGTGCCGACCCAAGCTTTCCTCTACTTACATTGGGTACAGCTTAGAATGCAAGTCAGGTACAGGCTGACCGTATAAAAGAATGGGCAAAGTAGAGAGCAAGCAGGAACATTTCATCACTGAGTTTCTGACCTTTATGCTGACAGAGCAGAGTGTTTCTATTATGTAACTGGGGCATACTGATCAAGTGTGTCCCTCACATCAGGATCTGTAATGTCCAATACTATTGTGTTCTCAGGAGGAGGAGAAGGATAAGGACATGCAGGAAGCTCATACTGATGAGAAGTAGCACAGCGACCATGGGTAAATAGGAATGGCAAAAATATTGTCATATCATAGTCACTCACATCCCGCGAACATACTTTACTAAAAGGAAAGGGGCTGGATTCTCCGTGGGATGGATCCTCTGTTTCGCCGGCAGCGCGCTCACCCCTGTAGATTTCCCGATGGCGTGGGGTACCCACAATGGGAAACCCCATTGGCCGGCTGCCGGAATGGAGAATCCCGCTGCCGGCGGGGCGCGCCACACCAGAAAACGGGTGCGGCGGAACAGAGAACCCGCCCAAGAACTTTTAGTTCAACAACAACCTTAAACCCAGTAAAAAACTTACACTCTCAAAGGTACCAAAATTGCAGGGGGCCTGCTCTATTAGTGAAAGACATGGATCCCATACCAAATCTCAAGAATAAGTATATTCATTTGTCCGGAAGACCCACACCAGTAAGGGCACAGCAGAGCTGTCGATTAGAAAATTGACTTTGACACTCTGCCACTTTGATGGTGACTCTGAGACCCCTTTAGGGCTGAAGAGAATGCCAAATTATTCTTCTGCAAAGGAAAATATCACCATTAATTGAACAATAGTTCATCACAAAGGGGATTAATTAGGTATGCCATCCGAAAGACATGCTTGTTAGGTGAATTGGACATTCTGAATTCTCCCACAGTGTACCCGAACAGGCGCCCGAGTTTGGCAATTAGGGGATTTTCACAGTAAATTCAATGCAATGTTAATGTAAGCTATTCCTCAAACCTTGGGGGGGGGGGGCTTTTCAAATGCATTTTGTGGAATGCATGCCAGCTGTCAGTTGATATGGCTTTGACTGGGCCTAAATGTTGCTGCAAAAGTCTTGCATAGCTTTGCAAGGACACTCCAAGACATGGGGAGGATTCTCCATTAGCCGGCGCCAAAATCGGAAAAGGCGATTGGGCCGAGAATCAGTTCTAATGCCAAAATTGCGGTTGGCGCCAATTTACCACCGAATCACAATGCTCCAGCACTTCGACAGCTGTGTCAATGCGTTCTGGAACGTGCGTACAGTAGACACCGTTTGCATATCATTAGCGGGCTCGACCCGGTATTCTCCAGGGCATCCGCGATTTTCCGCCTCCAATGGGCCGAGTTTCCAACAGCGTGGTTCACTTGTGCTTTTAAAAATCGTGAAACCAGCGTGGCGACTGCTGAGAGAGAGAGAGAGAAGGGGTGCGGAAGGTGTCCAACCATAATTTTCTCACAGTTGTTCCACTGGCCGGAGGGCTTCTGTCAGGGTCGGGGAAAGTAGTGGGGGTGGCCAGGAGGTGGGCTGTGAGGTTGTGGTGGACAGGCATGGAACACCAGTGCCGCAGCCGCCGAGGCAGCCATGTTGCTGCGCACATCGCTAAGAGCCCACTTTGAACTTAGTCATGGGCCGCACAGGTGTCCCCCCGGGGTCACCCCCCCCCCCCCCCCCCCCCGCCCCACCTCCCCAGGTGCCCTCTGGCCCCAGCCGACCCATTAGCTGTATGGGCATGCTCCAGAACAACCAGTGCCATCTTATTAGCTGGAATAAGTGGGAGTGCGGATTAAAATGTGTATGTGTGGCTGAATTGGGATACTAAAAATGCAAAAGATGTGAGGAGCTAATTTGTTTCCGAGGCTGTCCCCAGGAAATTTCCCTGACAAAAGGGCTGTGTTGGGGAGCCTTCCCAATGTGGCTGTCCCCTATTCCACCCCTCCCCTCCCCCCACTATTCCGCCCCACACCTCTACCCTTGCCACTATGCAACCAGAAAAATTCTGCCCATCATGTCCCCAAACATGATTGTTTTCCATGGGGCACCGGTGCTAGCCCCTCAATATTCTGTACCAAGAAGATCATTCACCAACATAAACACTGATGTCCCTGAATCTGTTGTTTGCTCTCATGATGCTTCTATTGAGATAACCATTCAGATGTTCCCTTGGCCCCTGTCCAAATCACAGTTCCCCGTAGCTATCTCCAGACTAACTGCTACAAAAGGTCAAATCCAAATCAATTACTTTCTTCCAGGCCATTGCTGTCATCCAGGATCTGTATCTCCTTATTCAGCTCAAGAATGAGATCCTTTTACTGTCCACCAGCTTTTTACACTTTCAAAAGTCATGCCCCCAATCAGGGGTGCTCGACACTATCAGCCCAGTTGAATAAAATTACCACCTCTGCTCTCTGCTTTGCAGCAGCATGCTTCTGTTGGACCCTGCTGAGTCTGTGTGCATGCACAGTCCCCAAAGCAATATTGATGGCTCAGAAATTCATTCAGGTTGGTGTGAACTGAGCACAGAAATCGATTCCAGCACCCGAATGGTTAGGCCCAAGGCTCCCCTGATATTGGATCTTCAGTCTCAGTTACATAAAAGCAATGAGTGACCAGCACCTGCTGTGCATCCCCAGGCAGCAGAGGCAATGAATCTTGGGCCACTGTGTTGCCAGTAGTGACTTTGTAAGTCACTGAAGAGGGAAAAAAGTGAAAAGAAAAGATGGAACCCCGAAGGAAAGCAATTAGGAGGTCAACAACGAAACATGGACAAGGGTCAAGGTCGGAATCTGGAGAAGGGTCAGGGTGGAAATCAAGAATGGGGTGTCAAGCCATTGATTGGGATAGTGGTGGCGTAGATTGGGGAAACATGCTGGCCAGCAGGAGTCCATGCTTCTAATATAGAGCTGGCAGGAGAGCGTTTGTTCCTCCTGACTCAGGTGACAGCCCCGAGGTTAATTTGGGAGAAGGTCAAGAGATTAATTGTCGGTGCAGTCCCAATTTATCATCAAACATCCCGGTGTCCCAACAGTTTTCCCCATATTGCTTAAATGTCCCAGTTGTGTCTCCTCATTTTCTCTCCCCAGAGTTCCCTCCCCTTTACCCCATCCCTTGTGTCAACAAAAACCAAAAGATTTCCTCTCATGCTGCACTGCACCCCTGGGAATTGAAATGATGCCCACTTACCAGCCACTCCCTTCCACTTCCACGGAAAACCTTCTCTTCGGAAAACATAGCCAGGTGAAACTCTTTGCCCCTTATTTGTTTTCCAGTGTCCTAAATTTGCCCTTCCATCAGAATGCTCCAATTGGCGAATCAGGAATTCCATGAGACGTGGTGGTGTGAAGGTACACACCTGTCCTAATGGAGATTAATGTTTCAAAGAATTGGACTTTTACAAAACTATACCATATGTAAACTCTCACTGTTTTGAACTGTTTGGCTAAGAGGAAAAATCAACTCCGAAAATAAATTGCTCTGAAGGCAACTTTCAATGCAAAATGTCTGAAATATTCAGGGTTAAAGATCATTTATAGGAGGTCTTGGGGTAATTTGTCGGAGGTCGCTGTAATAACTAGCACGGAACATACGATGTGGGGGTAATTGTTTCCCTGTGCTCCTCGGGAGGTATGACCTCCCCAGTAGGGGCGGGGTAGCTTATTTGTCCCTGTGTATAAGGTCGGCCAGTGTAGAATTGACCGAGAAAAGAGAGAGTAGCAGATGAGGTTAATCAGGCCTCATGTATGTAATAAATGTCTTTACTTCAACTCACTGTGGACTTCTTGTGCTTTACTAAACTGGCGACGAGGGTTAAACTGGAGCTTGTGACGTGTAACTTTTCCAGCTGAGCCACCTCCCCAAATTTGTTTTTTGGACTATGGTACAGAGTTGGTTTGGTTCACGTTGTTCCTGTTTGGGCAGTTGGATGCTTTTGACCCAAGTATGGACAGCTGGAATCGGTGCGCAGAGTAACTGCAGTGCTTTTTAAGGTCCAGTAATGTCGTAGAAAATGAGCACTGGGCCAAGGTATGCAGCTACCAGCCTGTGGAGCACATACGTTAGGAGTGGTCCCTGGGGGGCCTCACGTTTCCGGCAGCACCAGATAAGGTACTTTTTGATTCGCTCATCACATTGGGGCCGCCACGTTTCAACCCAACTCCGTCTAACATCGTTTGGCAATATAGGTTCCATATGGTGAAGCGGTTGGCCCGAGAGTCCATTGCAGAGTTTGGTGCTAGGCTTCGGAACTTCGCCGGACTTTGTGAGCGCGGAATTGTATTGACTGACATGCTCCACAATCGATTGGTCTGTGGGATGAACAACAGTGACATTTGAAAGGCATTATGGAGATTACAGTGTGGCTGGGAGCCTTGCAAATTTAGATGCTAACGGGTTGTTCGCTACAGGAGACGGCAAATGGGGATCCGATGTGTGCGACAACATTCGTTAAAGTATTTTGGAGGCGGAGCTTTGCTCATCTGTGAAGAAGCCTAACTAGAATATTGCAGACACCATTTATGGTGTATTGTCTGGCACATTCCAAATAGGCATGCTAATCCTGGGGCAATATGCACAGAATTCAGCAAATTTGTTTTGTTTGCCACAGAGTTTAGTGAAGAAAAATGGGAGAAAAAACAGGAAAAATCCCTTCTGGGCGAAAGTTCCCTAGCAGTTCGGTAGGTGCTGCAGATTTCCCTTTTCCAGGATAGCGCTGCATGGAGCATTCGGAAGATTCAGGTTATGGAGCTGAGCATTGTCGGGTGCTCCCTCCTAGCGTGATCTCTAGGTGGATTGGAAGGAACGCCATGGCGATGCTATCCTTAGGTTGATGGGCTAGGTACCATCCGTGGGCTCGGCTGATGGTGACTCCACCCCTGTGTGACATGTGGGGGTGTCCAAAGCATTTTCGAAGGGAGAGATTTTCCTGAGGAGACACAGCGGGGGCATTGTTTACCACACGCATAGTTCACAGTGGTGGGGGGAAGGGGGGGGTTGAAGGAAGGGTTGGGAGGGTTGAAGGGAGAGGGGGTGGAGGGAGGGTTGGGGGGTCACATGGAGAGTTGGGGTGTGGATGCTCCCATGGGGCGGAAAGGCCTCGGGGTGGGACGGGGTGCGTTGGTGTCCACTCACTCGTGCTGCCTGGTGTAGGTGGTTGACCTTTTTCCGGCACTGGAGGCCAGTCCTCCTGATCACACTCCCGGCGCTCACAGCTTTGGCCACCTCATCCCAGGCAGCACTGGCTGCCCTATGGCTGATCCTGCTGAACCCTTGGGCGAACAGGTCACCCTTCCTGGCCTCCACAGCATCTAGCAGCCTCCCCAGGTCTGCATCCCCGAATCTTGGGGCTGGTTTCCTGGGCACCATTGTTTCAAACTGGCTGGGTTGCCTGTCCAAATGCTGCTCGACCTTGTTAGCGGTGGACTGGCGAGCGTGGTGCCGGGGAATCAGCAGGTGAGCCTTCTTCGCGGCTAGAAGCCTGTGAAGCCTCGTTAAGTGGACCAATTAGCGTTGAACCACATTGCTGGCCTCACTGGGCTGGGCGCCAGGAAGCTTGTGGCAGTTCTTGCTTGCTACACATTTAGAAATCTTTCCAGTGAATCGGGCCCTGAGCTACTTTTGTGGACCCGAGGGAAACTCCCTGGTTCAGCCCATACTTAGGGTCCGATTCTCCCCAAAAATTTCGAAGTTCATTTTTGGCGGGTTTTTCAGGGAGTTTCCCGCTCTGCTGGCGAGTTCCCCACCGCTATTCAATGACACTTAATCACTTTTTTGGGCCCTGAGGAGTTTCTCACCGGTTTAGGCCACACTTTTTATTTGCACTGGGGGAGCTGACCTCAGAGATCGGCCGCCAATTTTGAAAGGGTGTCACAATCTCTAAGTGAGCTTGTGGATACCCTACACCCCCCACCCATGGGCAATGTCAACCTCCCACACAAATGAACACTACCCCATACACCCCAAGTGGGGACACCCCTCTATGCGGTCCCCCAAGCCCCTTACAGCACTCCCTTCCTTCTGGGACCCCACCCACCACCCACCCAACCTCCTGGAGGCCCCGATTTACCTGCCCTGCACTTCCCCACCCTTCAAACCTCCCCCCCCCACCCTCATTTCATGAACATGGCTTCGCTTGGCCCCTAACCCGTGGCAGTGCCACCCTAGTACTTGAGCACGCTTGCACTGCCACTCTGGCACCTGGGCCGTGCTGCTGCCAACTTAGTAGTGCCAAGGTGCCAGCAGGGCAGTGCCAAGGTACCTGGATTCCAGGGAGAGGCACAGGAGCCAGCCTGCACTGACCCTGACTACCCACCGGACTCCGATAGCCCGGGAGACCCCCCCCCCCTCCCCCCCCCCCACTACAGGTCCGCTTGGGTCACGTTTGTGTGGACCAGTGCTGAATGGCGCCCGGCAGCGGCCTCTTTGGGGAGGCCGGTAGATTCCATAAAACCATAAGACATAGGAGCAGAATTATGCCACTCTGCCCATCGAGTCTGCTCCGCTATTCAATCATGACTGATATTTTTCTCATCCTCATTCTCCTGCCTTCTCCCCATAACCCTTGAGCCCCTCATTGATCAAGAACCTATCTATCTCTGACTTAAAGACACTCAGTGATTTGGCCTGCACAGCCTTCTGCGGCAAAGAGTTCCGCAGATTTACCACCCTCTGGCTGAAGAAATACCTCCTCATCTCTGTTTTAATGGATCGTCCCTTTAGTCTGAGATGATGTACTCTGCTTCTAATTTTTCCTACAAGTGGAAACATCCTCTCCAAATCCACTCTATCCAGGCCTCGCAGTATCCTGTAAGTTCCAATAAGATCCCCCTTCATCCTTCTAAGCTCCAACAAATATGGACCCACAGTCCTCCACCGTTCCTCATACAACAAGCTCTTCATTCCAGGGATCATTCTTGTGAACTTCCTCTGGACCCTTTCCAAGGCCAGCACATCCATCCATGGATACGGGGCCCAAAACTGCTCCCAATACTCCAAATGGGGTCTGACCAGAGCCTTATATCGCCTCAGAGGTGCATCCCTGGTCTTATATTCTAGCCCTCTCGACATTGCATTTGTCTTCCTAACTGCCGACTGAACCTGCACGTTAACCTTAAGAGAATCATGAACAAGGACTCCCAAGTCCCTTTGTGCTTCTGATTTCCTCAGCATCTCCCCATTTAGAAAATAGTCTATGCCTCCATTCCTCCTTCCAAAGTGCATGACCTCACACTTTCCCACATTGTATTCCATCTGCCACTTCATTGCCCACTCTCCGAGCCTGTCCAAGTTCTTCTGAAGCCCGCCTGCTTCCTCAATACTACCTGTCCCTCTGCACATCTTTGTTATCATCTGCAAACTTAACAACAGTGCCTTCAGTTCCTTCTTCCCGATCATTAATGTATATTGTGAAAAGTTGTGGTCCCAGCACAGAGCCCTGAGGCACACTGCTAGTCACCGGCTGCCATCCTGAAAACAACCCCTTTATCCCCCCTCTCTGCCTTCTGCCAGTCAGCCAATCCTCTACCCATGCCAGGATCTTACCGTTTACACCATGGGCTCTTAACTTATTTAACAGTCTCCTATGCGGCACCTTGACAAAAGTCCACTGGAAATCTAAATAAATCACGTCCACTGATTGTCCCTTGTTTAACTTCCGTGTTATTTCCTCAAAGAATTCTAGCAGATGTGTCAGACATGACCTCCCCTTGACGAAGCCGTGCTAACTCAGTCCTATTTTACCATGCACTTCCAAGTACTCCGTGATCTCATCTTTAATAATAGACTCTAAAATCTCCCCAATGACTGGTGTTCAGGCCAACTGGCCTATAATTTCTCACCTTCTGCCTCCCTCCCTTCTTAAACAGCGGTGTTACATTAGCCACTTTCCAGTCCTCTGGGACCCTTCCTGCATCCAGTGATTCCTTAAAGATCACCACCAATACCTCCCCAATCTCCTCAGCTATCTCTTTTAGAAACCTGGGGTGTAGTCCATCCGGTCCAGGTGATTTATCCAACTTCAGACCTTTCAGTTTCCCCAAAACCTTTTCCGTAGTAATGGTCACTGCATTGACCTCTGCCCCCTGATTCTCCTGGACCTCTGGCATCCCACTGGTGTCCTCCACCATGAAGACTGATGTAAAGTAACTATTCAGTTCCTCTGCCATTTCTTTGTTTCCTATTATTACTTATCCAGCCACATTTTCCAGGGTCCAATGTCTATTTTTGCCTCTCTCTTACCTTTTATGTCTTGAAAAAACTCTTCCTATCTTCCTTTATATTACTAGCTAGCTTGCACTCATATTTCATCTTCTTCCCCCCCTCCCTCCTCCTATTGCTTTTTTAGTTGTCCTCTGGTTGTTTTTAAAGGCTTCCCAATCCTCTGGCTTCCCACTAATCCTCGCCACTTTGTATTTTGTTTTAATGCTGTCCTTGACTTCCCTAGTCAGCCATGGATGCCTTGTCGTCCCCTTAGCATGTTTCTTTCTCCTTGCGATTAATTTCTGTTGTGCCTACTGAATAATCCCCAAAAACTCCTGCCATTGCTGTTCCACTGTCTTCCCTGCGAGGCTCCTTTTCCAATCAACTCTCGCCAGCTCCTCCCTCATGTCTTTGTAGTTACACTTATTTAATTGTAATACCGTTACATCTGATTGCAGCTTCTCCCTCTCAAACTGCAGGATAAATTCCATCATATTGTGGACACTGCTTCCTAAGGGTTCCTTCATCTCAGGCTCCCTGATCAAGTCTGCCTCATTAAACATCACCAAATCCAGAATTGCCTGTTCCCTAGTCAGCTCTGTCACAAGCTGCTCAAAAAACCATCTCTTAGACATTCCACAAATTCCTTTTCTTGGGATCCACTACCAACCTGATTTTCACAGTCCACCTACATATTGAAGTCCCCCATGATTATTGTAATATTGCCTTATTACATGCCTTTTCTATCTCCTGATTTTTCTGTCCCACATCCTGACTACTGTTAGGGGGCCTGTACAAACTCCCATCGGGGTCTTTTTACCTTTGCAATTCCTCAACTCTACCCACAGAGATTCTATGCCTTCTGATCCTATATCACTCCTTGCTATCGATGTAACTTCATTCCTTGCTGCAACCCCGCCTCCTTTGCCCATCTGCCTGTCCTTTCAATAGGACACATATCCTTGGATATTTAGATCCCAGCCCTGATCCCTTTGCAGCCACGTCTCTGTGATGCCCACAACATCGTACCGGCCAAATCAATGTGCGAAACAAGCTCATTCACCTTGTTCCGAATACTGCGCGCATTTAGGTACAACACCCTCAATCCTGCATTGACCACCTCCCTTCTCACACTTGTCACCTTTTTTGCTCTGCCTAAGGGTGATGTTGTTCTCTTATTTGGTTCGCTATTTCCCTTTCAGTTATTACACCTTCTAAGCTCACATTCTGGTTCCCACCCCCCGCCATACTAGTTTAAATCCTCCCAAGTGACTCTAGATAAGTTCGCCGATCAGTTTAAAACCGGCTTCGGCGCGTGCCATTTGGTCCAGTCCCTTTTGGGTGGGATCCTGACTCCGTAGCTTGGGTGGAACCCGCAAAGCGTGATAGCTGCCGGGAAACCTGGGAGGCATCTCCAGGAATTCACTGGCCACACCGTGCTCAACCGAGAGCCCAACGCAGCCGGTGGATTGCGCCGTCAGTGTTCAAATGAAAATAAATGAGGGGCGGGATTCTCCGTTAGCCACACCAAAATCGTGGCATGTGATCTGGCGGAGAATATCTCCCAACACTGAAATCGGGGCAGACGCCGGTTTGGTGCCGAATCGTGATGCTCCACCTCCTCGAAAATGGCATCAATGCGTCTCTTTTGCATCTCATTAGCGGGCCCACCCGTGATTCTCCGCCTCCGATGGGCCGAGTTTCCGTCAGCGCCGTCCACAAATCGTGAACCTGGCATGGTGGCTGCTGAGCGAGAGAGAGGACATATGGACAGTGTCCAGCACCGCCATACTTCGCTGACAGCCGTGCCGCTGGCCAAAGGGCTTCTGCCAGGGCCAGGGGGGTAGTAGTCAGAGGTGGGCGGGTACGTAACACCATTACCGCAGCCGGCAAGGCAGCCACACAGTTGCACGTGCCGCTGACAGCCCGCTTTCAACCTGGTGTCCTGGGTCGTGTAGGTGAACTTCCCTGAGTGCCCTCTGGCCCCAGCCGACCCATCAGCTGTATGAGCGCTACAGCACAACCTGTCCCATCTTTTCAGCTCTGATCAGCGTGTGTGTGTGTGGGGGGTGTATTGTTTAAGCGCGCCTGCGAGTGTCCATCACGGATCCGGCGATTCCCGCACCGCTTTTTGTGGTTTTCAGTGGTGTTCCACCCAGTGCCGGTGCTCGCCCCTCACCGGTAGTAAAATCGGTGTAGGTTGGCACCAACGTTTCTGACGTGAAAGTTCACAAATTCTCTGTTGGCGACAACGCTTAGACTCAGAAACGGAGAATCCAGACCGAGGTTTTTAAATCAAGTTTGATCTTGATATTGTTCATTGCGCAGTAAAGTTAGGGCAGAATAGGGGATTCGGGGATTTTGTGACAAGCAACGTCTTGGTTCTGATTTTTTAAGAAAATGAGGTACAAATATCATCGAAACAAAATTAAGTCAGTGGTTCAAAACTGCTATCTTTAGTAATTTTTAATAGGTTTGCCAACTCTGGCTTGGCATGTTCTGGGAGATGTCACCACATTGCCTCCGACTCTCAACTTTCCTTCCATCAGATTCCTGCCATTGGTTGCCCAACAGGTGAATCAATCATCATGCAGCCCCACTCACCAAAGGTTTTTCAACATGTCTCAGTTCTGACTTTTGAAAATCTGGTCATCAGACACCTGGCTCCACATTCAGGTTAGGAATTTTTTCAATCTTACATTTTTTATGTCAGCCTGCACTGGTCCTTCTTAAAGACTGCTGGCTACATGAAACTGACTTTCCAGAACACAGCCATTCCAATGCCACCTGCATTCAGGGCAAACCTCAGAGGGCCTCAAACAGATGTTGGGCCCTTACTTGTGTAAAAGTGGGTCCTTCGCCTATTTTGATGATAGGAACAACATGGTGGTCGGCATAGATCAGGCTCACATTGAGCACCACTTGTCCATATTGGAGGTTTAGGTACCTTGAGTCCAAAAAACAGGCACAATGCAATTAAATTTCTAGATCAATGTCTTCAGATAGTCAAATTAATATGAAATGTTGACCCCTACTTAAATTAATCAGGAAGGGCTATTCCTTCATGCTTAGTTACATTTTTGTTCCACTTTGTTCACCGTTCATCATCTAATATGTGGGAAAGTCAGGTAAATTCCATTCTTGTGTCTAGCAAAATCTACACCTGCCACATATATGGAGGTGGTTATGTTGAGTTTGAAAAATACTTCAGCACCTTAGTACTAGTTCTTAGGTGGAATTTCTGCTCATTTGCATGTAGTTCTGCATTGTATGCAAAAACGTCAAATTGGCTCTTTAATTGAATCCCTTCTCCCCTCCAGTTAATTAATTAGTGTTCATAAACAAATTTGGCAACTTGCTTCGTACTTATAATCTTGTAATTCCGTATAGTTATATGATCCTTACAGCAGAGCAAATAACATATATCCTACAGTTGCCAGAAAAATATTCAAGTATGAGGAATTCTAACCCCATTAATTGCAGTTTTCAAGATCTAACTATAAATATATGGATTTAACATTGTTGATGGTGCCATATTCCCCGAAACAGAAGGTTATATATCTCTGAAATGGATAGAGTGGTAGTTTACTTACAGGGTGAAAACTGCAGTATTACAACACTGGAATTACTGGTGTATTTACAAAGCTCTGCAGAGAACAAGAACTGGCGGGTCGAAAGAGCAAGCCAACTTCTCCAAAACAGGATTAGACTGTAAAATTAAGAGATTGTGAATTAATTTTCACAGCATGCTGAATGATTCACGCTATAACTTCTTCCTGTTTTTTTGCATGCTGTGCACTATGTTGTCAGCGGCCAATAGTCTTGGTTTTATACTCCACTCATGTCCGTTCTGAAATTGATGGCTGCTGACATCAGGAAATAATGAAAGCTCTTTTCTCACATGTCATGACACAAACCAATCACAATCAAGGTTTTTAATAGCTTTGTACACAGTTTGACTTCCACAGTATACAAAATAATTACATTTTAATAAGTGCAATTTATGGTAATGATATCAGCACTTTAATTAATCTAATTTATGCTAGTTACATTACTTTCATTAATCTAATTCATGCCCATAATATCAGCATTTTAATGATCCTCATTTATCAGGAAACATTTTAAAAATCATTTTCAAAGAATCTTGGTTATCTTTGGTTTCCTTTTTTCCCATCTACCTCAGCTAATTTATTTCAATACTTTTAATTAATGAGTGAGTGACAATGGCATCATCCTGGACAATGGTATGAGGGTTACTAAATTCAGAATTACAGAAATGAGTGTGAGTGAGGAACTAGTACTGGAGAAATTAGTAGGACTAAGAGACAACAAATCTCATGGACCAAATGGCCTGCATCCTAGGGTTTTAAGAGGCAACTGCAGGGAGTTGAATAAACATTGCACAATTTAAAATGCACCATTAGTAAAGCAACAGGATCATTTATTATATCTAATAATATTATTCAGTGTATTGACACTGGTATTCAGCAAGTTTTCGAGTCAATTCTTTAATAGAAAATAAATACTCAAATAAAAATGGACAAAAAATGTAAATACAGTAACGTTGATCTTCATAACTTCTTTTTAAAAGAAGAATTACAGAAATACCTCTTGTTTCCTTACATAAGTCTCACAGACTCACATCTCCTTCCAGGATGAAGTCATGGTGGCTACTCTGAGCATTGATAGTTGAAGGTAGCAAGCTACCTGTTGGAACCTACACAAGATATACAACACCAGGCCGATTAGGCTCCGCGTGAGTCTTGTGGAGTGCGAGCTTTCCCACTGAGGGGTGGAGCACCCTCAACAACAGGGGAGCAAATGAGGTCATGAAATGCCAGCCCGAGTGTGGGCCAGGCGTGGGTAATCCCTTCCGGGACCAGTGTACATAGAGTTATCATTCTACGTTAATAAACCTTTCATTTCCTTACGCTCCTGTTTGGCCATTTTCTCACGTTTAACACTGGCGACGAGGATGAAGTGGAGCCGCCGACAGTGTCCTTTTCACTGTGCTTGGCCACTTCTCTAAAGGCCTCTGGGGTTTTTTTCACCTTTCACAAAAGTGTCGCATTTTGGGAACCCAGAATTCATGCAGGTACTGAGGACTGGTCCAATATTTCAAACAAATGCTTTATTTGTTTCGGGCCAACGGCATTGTTGGGATGAATGCCAGACTGTGATTGTGATCCTGTTAACAGGCTTGTGGCACGCCCACTTTTTGTGTGATAAAGAGCTTGACATACACTGCTGCACCAGACTGAAAGTTATTTGTGGATCTAGTCATGCTTGTGGGTAAGCACTATTGATTCAATACGGCTGAATGGACCCCTGGGGAGTCCATAATGGAATTTTCGGCACCTCTCTGGAAACTCATGGAGTCCTGCGAATATAGTGATGTCCTCTCTGAGATGTTGTGAGATAGATTGGTCTGCGGTGTCCGTAACACAGCAACCCAGCGGAAGTTACTCAGTGAAACCCAGCTGGAATTCAAGTGGACCGTGGATATCGTCTTGTCATGGGAAAGTGCAAGAAGTACAGAGATTGGAGATCCTCAGGTTCGGTGGGGTTCAGACCAATGGCTAAAGGCCCCGGCGACCGGACGGTACCCTTCCCCTGATCCAGACTATGCAGACCCTGGGTACTGTGGGATGTGTGCTCGGCATAGTCGCAGCGAGCGGTGTCCACGGGATGGTCCCTCCACTTGTCGCCCAGCTAAGCCTGGCCGCCCCAGTTGCTGGGAGAGGCACTTTCAAAAATCTCCGGGCAGGATTACAGTGCCTGTCTTTGCAGGACACCGATGCTCGATTGGGAACATACACTGGGAGCTGCTGGTGATAGCTGGAACTACCATGACCCCAGTAGCCTATGGGCAGCTATCTGCCTGCCTACCCCTGGTCGTGGTACAAGGCAACAGCCCCAGTTTGGGCGGCTGCGCCTCCGCCTTGACTAGCAGCAGGTGTTCCAGATGAGCTCGGGTGGCCTCCAAACAGTATTGGTAAAGTACTCCACTGTTCTCAAAACTGGGCTAGTCCGCTGGGCCGCAGCGAAGATCCACGTAGACCCTGAAGCATAGCCACGGTATTACTGTGCTCGCCCAGTTCCTTACATACGGATGCCTAAAGTGGATGCATAACTCGCTCCCCTCAAAGGCTTAGAGATCCACCCAGTAACGTTTTCGGATTGGGAAGCATTAGTCGTCCCCTTCATGAAACCTGATGGCACCGTGCACCTTTGTGGCGACTATAAGATGACCATGAACAAGGCCTCCAGGCTGGACCGTTATCCCATGTGATGGATCAAGGAACTTATGCCAAACTGAGCGAGGTCACTCATTCACTAAGCTTGACATGAGCCATGTGTACCACCAGGTGGTGCTGGACCCAGAGTCTCGGAATTACGTGACAGTAAACATACTTCGGGGGCAGTATGGCTACACCAGGTTGCCTTTCGGAGTGTCATCAGCCTGCGCCATTTTCCAGTGTCTGATGGAAAACATATTGTGGGGCATACCGTGTGTAGCGGCTTATCTAGATTATCTATTAATCACCGGAATATCAGACCAAGACCACTTCAATACCCTGGCCGAGATACTGCATTGCTTCGCGGACTCCGACATTCGCCTCCGTAGGAAGAAATGCATTTTTCACGCCTGTGAGGTGACCTGTCTAGGCTAACACGTGGACCAGGAGGGCCTGCACCCGGTTGAAGATAAGGTAGGGCCTGACTTCCGGTGGCAGCCATGGAGTGTACGGTTGCACATTTGGTGGCTCCGCTCAAGGCGGATTTCTTTGGTCTTTTCCCCGCCCGAACGGCGAAGTGCTTGAGTGCAAGAGGTGGAGGAGTGCCTGGGGAAGATTTTTCTCCTCTGGTGTGGCTGGCGGATGGATCCACAAACTAGGAGTGGGGCAAGGAGAAAAGAGCTGCTGGAACAGGAGTCTTCGTGGTGTGCCACAGGATAAGATGGTGGTGGGCAAGGGAGCTGTCCTGCCCGTCCAGTGGTCAATGGAGCAGCTAACAGAGTTCCTAAATGGAAAGTTCTGTCAGCAGAAGAAAGATTCCCTGGGAGACCTGGCCAAGGCAATTAAGTCGGGGATTGAGAGAGTGGAGCAGAGGCTGGAGTCCCAGAGCCGAGCGATCCAGAAAGCGGAGGAGGTGTGGGGGAACATGAACATCGAACATAGAAAATACAGCACAGAATAGGCCCTTCGGCCCACGATGTTGTGCCAAACTTGAGGAGCAGCTGACCTCATTGTGGCCGAGGGAGTAGTAATGCAGGCGACCCAAAAGAGGTTGAAGGAGAACGGCCGCCATTCGAGGACGTGGTGAAATGGCACAGGGGAAGTCATGACTGCCACCATGTAGGAGGCGCTCAAGGCGGTGGTTAGGGGGGATTTTATTTCAATTTGGACACATAGAGAGAAAGCAGAGCGGGGGGGGGGGGGAGAGATGGCAAGGCTGGTAGATGAGATCCTGAGGGTGTATAGGAGGTATTCCGAGATCCCGGAGGCAGGGCTGTTGAAGGAGAGGCAGAGGCTCCAGATGTAGTTTGGGTTAGCATCCACAGGGAAGGGAAAGTTACGGAGGGCCAGAGGGGTAGTGTACGAGTACGGGGAGAAGGTGAGCAGGATGCTAGCCCACCAGCTGAGGCAGCAAGAGGCAGCGTGGGCGATTGGCAGAATAAAGGACAATAAGGGCAGGGTGGTGTTAAACCCAGAGGGGTGAATGGCATGTTTGAGGCGTTTTAGAGGGGGGTTTTACAAGTCGGAGCCCCCGGGCAGGGGGGAGGGGATGCATCGGTTTTTGGATGGGCTGGAGTTTCCCAAGGTGGAGAGGAGCTGGCTCAGGGATTGGACACCCCAATTGGGTTGAGGAATTGATGGACAGTATGGGGGCAATGCAGGCAGGGAAGCCCCTGGGTCCGGATGGGTTCTCAGTGGAGTTTTCTAAACAGTTGGTGAGGGCATATAATGAGGCTAGGGAGAGGGGGGACCTCCCCGCTAAACTATCGCAAGCTTCCATCTCCCTGATATTGAAAAAGGACAAGGGTCAGGTACAGTGTGTGTCGTACCACCTGATATCGTTACTGAACATGGATGCCAAGTTGTTGGTGAAGGTGCTGGCCTCTCAAATCGAGGACTATGTCCCGGGGGTGATCGGCGAGGACCCAACGGGTTTTGTGAAGGGGAGGCAGTTGACGGCAAACATGAGGGGGTTGCTTAACGTAATTGTGATGCCTTCAACGGGGCGAGAGGTGGAGATAGTGGTGGCGATTAATACGGAGAAGGCGTTTGATCAGGTACACTGGGAGTATTTATGGGAGGTATTGGGACGGTACCAGTTTGAGCGGGGGCTTGTGGACTGGGTCCGGTTGCTATATAAGATGCCGGTCGCAAGTGTGCGAATGAACCGAGTGAGTGGGACGCGAGGTTTCATGGGTGGCGGCAGGCGGGGATAGAGGGGTAGAGCTTTTTGGTGACCTGTTTATAGGGGACAAGTTTGTGAGGTTGGAGGACCTGGAGGAAGAATACGAGCTACCCCGGGGAAATAGTTTCAAGTACCTGCAGGTCCGGGATTTTGTAATGAGGGAGGTGCCATCCTTCCCTCGGCTGCCGCCCTGGGGTTGCAGGATAAGGTGCTGTCAAGGGATGAGATAGCGGAAGGTGTCCGAGGTCTACAAGGAGTTGATGGACTGGGAGGGGACCCTGGTAGGAGACATACAGCATGAATGGGAGGAGGATCTGGGAGGGAAGGTGGAGGCCGGAATGTGGACTGAGGCCCTACGAAGGTTGAATGCGTCCTCGTTGTGTGTGAGGTTCAACCTTATTCAGTTTAAAGTAGTCATAGGTAGATATAATGGTAGCTCAGATGAATAGGTTCTTTGAGGTGGTAGAGGATAGGCGTGGGCAGTGCATGGGGGGCCCACAAATCACATCTACATGTTTTGGGCATATCCAAGGTTGAAGGGGTTCTGGCAGGGGTTCGCAGACACAGTGTCCGAGGTGCTGGAAGTGAAGGTGGCCCGAGTCCAGCAGTGACGCTATTCGAGGTGTCAGAAGAGCCGGGTGTTCAGGGGGCAAGAGAAGCCAATGTTTTGGCCTTTGGCTCCCTGATAGCCCAGAGATGGATTTTGCTTGGATGGAGGGACTCAGAGCCACCGAAAGCAGGGGTGTGGGTAAGCTGGAGAAGGTCAAGTTCATTTTGAGGGGTTCGGTCAATAGGTTCACTCGGAGGTGGAAGCCATTTATTGATTTCTTTAAGAAGGTCTGTGCGGTTCAGCAAAGCAGGAGAGGATGGGAGTGTAGGGGTTACAATGGGGAAGGCAGGATGGGAGAAGGGGCGGTATTGGGGAGCAGGGAAGGGAGTGGGTGTTGGTTGTTTATAATGTTGTATGGTTGTTCTTCTGTTTTTGTTTGTTTACATGAAAATGCCTTGAATAAAATACTTGTTTAAAAAGATAAGGTACGGGCTATCTGACAGGCCTTGTGCCGGAGGGAGCGACAGTACTCTGTTCATTCCTGGGGTTCGTCAATTACTGTGGCAAATTCATCCCGGGCCTAGCGACAATGTTGGTTCCCCTGTATATTCACCTCATGAAGGGCACAATGTGGGCATGGACTAATTTACACCCTCACTCAGAGAAACATAAGATGATAATAGGTAGGAGCTGGAGCAGCCCCTTGAGTCTGCTTCACCATTCAATGCAATTGAGGTTGGTCTTCTGCCACAATTCCACTTTCCCACGCACTCCACCATACCATTCCCTGAGAGACCAAAAATCTGTCTATCTCAGTCTTATCTTCATTGCAGTCCAAAACTACAGCATCCTACTTGTTGGAAATATAAGCAATAACGCATTTGCCCTCACAAGGGACATTAAAAAAATCACAAGGCACTATCCGTTGAAGAACAGAGACGGCCTGGCCAATATTTATCCCCACCCACTGCTGTTTGTCAGGTCTTGCTTTGCAGAGATTGGCTGCTGTGTTTCCCGCATTACAAATGAGCTTCAAAAGGTACTCCATTGACTGTGAAGCACATTGGGATGGCCCAAGGTCATGAAAGGTGCTATATGAATTCAAGTCCCTTCTTAGTATTAAACCCATCATCGCCCACTGAGCAAGGTTATGCACCATACTGATGTCAATGAACAGTAACATAAGCTACTTTGTTTATAATTCCAGTGAGGCAAGATGTGACTGAAGAGAGAGAGAGAGAGACAGAGAGGAGGTGGTGAAGCATAAAGACTGAAACCACACTCCCATCTAGAGGACAAATTGATTCTTACCCATGAGCTGTAAGTGTGAGCAGAGATTCAGCACAGATACAAGGCTAGGAGGTTTGCTTACATTTCATTGTATTTGATGAAGGCTTGACAGGAGGACCGAAAGCCATTGTCAACAACGTCAAGCTGGGAGCTTAGCACACATCACAGACTGCGCATCAACACTTTGTGGGAAATAATCTCAAGAAATAATTGCAACCAAAACTAAATTTACATTTGAAACTAATACTTTCTGTAAGCAAAGAAGAGTTGGAATAGGAAATTGTTGTGAGTTTACAATGATTGAAATAAACAAGACTGCAGTCATAGACTTATAGAATTCCTACAATGTAGGAAGAGGCCATTTGGCCCATCGAGTCTGCACCGACCCTCTGAAAGATCACCCTACCTTGGCTCACTCCCCCACCCTGTCCCGGTAATCCCACTTAACCTGCACATCTTTGGACACTAAAGGGGAATTTAGCATGGCCAATCCACCTAACCTGCACATCTTTGGACTGTGGGAGGAAACCGCAGCACCCGGAGGAAACCCACGCACACATAGGGAGAAGGTGCAAACTCCACACACACAGTTACCCAAGGCCAGAATTGAACACGGGTCTCTGGCACTGTGAGGCAGTGTCGCTAACCACTGTACCATCGTGCCGCCCTGTCAAAGAAACTTCCAACCACTAAACTGTGAGGATTTACTGGCGATTCTGAAGAAAGACACAATCTCAAGGATTGATTATTACAAGTCTCGAGAAACACCCGCCTCTGGCCACCGATCATTAGCTAACTTACCAGGAACTACTTTCAATGAAATATTGAAATAACTGTAACAGAATAGAATTAGAACTAACAACAGTTAAATATGAATATCCACTTTGTTATTTATTTAATATCAAGAATTTCCTTCTTTTAAACAACCCATTTGACTACCTACATTGTGGTCTCAAGTTATTATGGCCTCAAGTTACTACAGGAACAATACAACTGAACAAAATATTACTCTCTCTGAAGCTCACATATGCTCACTTCATTTTATTTTTATTTTTGAAGTACCCAATTAGTTTTTATCCAATTAAACGGCAATTTAACATTGCCAATCCACCAATCCTGAACTTTTTTTTTGGGTAGTGGGGGTGAGACCCACGCAGACATGGGGAGAATGTGCAAGCTCCACACAGACAGTTACCCAGGGCCGGGATCGAACCCGGGTCCTCGGCACCGTGAGGCAGCAGTGCTAACCACTGTGCCTTCCAACAAAATCGTCTGCCATTGATCTGTAGCAAGTTAATTGCTTACTTACCACTTCCTAAACCATTTACATTACTATCAGTTGTGTGTCATTAGACATGTACAGCTGAGATCAGCCAACTCATCAAAGGTCTGCGATTTCAAACCAGGCAGGGTCCCAACCTCACTGACACTCTGCTATTTAATATGCAAGATCTCTAATTGGATTGGATACAGGCTCAATGCCCATTGAGTGGCGTCAGGCACTGCCTGGGGTCCAAAATCGCCTCTGGAGTGCAATGTTCAAGAGCAGATGGACACCTTGACTAGGCTTGGAGTTTCCTTGCAGGTTGCAGTGGAGGACCAGCAGCAATGCATCCAAGTTAGCAAACGGTTACCCACAAGGTACTTGACCTGCTCTGATCAAGTGACAGGAGCATTGCTTGAGCATTTCAATTTCAATAACCCTTTTGTCAAAAATGTTAGTTCAGCAGCAAAATTGACTTTATCGCTCCCCACAATGCTCCTGGCTGGTGTGCACTACAGTGCAGCAAACTATTCACTTTTCAAGCTCCCTGCTTTGGAAATTTCCTTCTGGATTTCTCCACGCCATTGACAAATTCATCAATGTGCTTAATTGGAGACAATTGGGTTTCTGGCTTCCCCACTCAAGCCTTGCTTTGAAAATTGCAACACATTGCGGATGACACAGAAGACTAACATGCCAACTGCCATTAACCCCAGGGGTGATTGAAAATCTGACATACAGACTGATTTGAAACCAGTATTATTCAGCTGCTCTGATGACTTTGTAAGCTACCCATGTAACTACAGACAGGGCTAAATTCAATAGTTGCTGAAATGGCAGTAATGCACCTGTTGACTGCAACACAGGCAGCATGCTAACTTCATGCGGCATGTTGTCTTTACATTATCCATCACCCAGACAGTGTTAACTGCACTGTTGAATGGCTGGATGCCTGGTTGCAGAGAGATGGTGCAGTACTATGGCTAGCACCAGTTAAAGCAAGCCTGCTCTTAGAGAGGAGTTTTTGTGGTTAGATAAGGTGTTGGGAGTCATGTGTAAGCTGAATCTTATCCAGGAAAGACAGAGAATGGCACAATATATGGGAGCAAGTGGGCTTCAGGTTTTTTTCTGTACACTGCATTTGAGGCCTTAGTGCAGGAGGTGGAAAAGAAGAGAGATGTCTTGCATCCACAGAGGGTCAGTAGGCCCTTCAGCCAGATGCTCAAAAGACAGTGAGAGCAGGTATCCATGGAGAGTATCTCAGAAATAATCTTTCATTATTTAGCAGTAATATAATTAAACTGACAAAAATGCAACTGACTACCTAATTACTTTGTAGCTTAGTTATAGACATTAATCAAATAATCAAAGTATGTTGTGGTGACTGTACCTATAACGGCAACACAGCAGAGTAAGGATCATGTCGCCTGTGCGTAGATATTCATCCCAGGGGGCGAAGTCTGCTCTAAGCCTGGAGACATGTAGGGAGCTAGATGAAGCCATGATGCTGCTGTTCTCTTATTGATACATCCTTTTTGTGTTCACAAATTAAGTCTGTGAAAGTGCACAATTACAAATGTCAACCCAATATTATCTTATGCTGAATTCTGCGACATTAGCTCATCACATAATTTGATATTTTTTGGCATCACACTCACACTTGACAAGGGGGAAAATCCATGGGCGCGATTCTCCGCAACGGCCGATGCCGGAGTGAAACCCGGAGTGTTTCACTCTGGCATCGGAGGCCGCTCCTCGCCGGGGAGCTAGGAGCTAGGAGCGGCGTTGCGAAAAACTCGGCCGCCGGGCCTTGACGCTTGCGTCAAAGCGGCGCGCCGAGAATAACACAGCCGGCGGCGCCTAAGTGACATCAGCCGCGCATGCGCAGGTTGACCGGCGCCAACCCGCACATGCGCGGTTGCCGTCTTCCCCTCTGCTGCCCCGCAAGACATGGCGGCTTGATCATGCAGGGCGGCGGAGGGAAAAGAGTGCGTCTCTTAGAGACGCCGGCCCGACGATCGGTGGGCACCGATCGCGGGCGAGACATCTGACGAGCACGCCCATGTTGCTCGATCCTCTCTCCGCCCCACACAAGCCCCACACTTACCTGTCGCGTGCTGTTCACGCTGGCAGCGACCAGGTGTGGTTGACGCCGGCGTGAACAGGTCGGGGTCGTCAGGCCGCTCAGCCCATCCGGGCCAGAGAATCGCCGGTCGCTGTGAGAAACGGCGAGCGGCGATTCTCCGAGCGGCGTGTCGCAAAACACGACACGCCATTTTGGGGGGGGGGGGGGTGGGAGAATCGCAGGGGGTGCCAGAGCGCCCCCCCCCCCCCTGCGATTCTCCCACCCGGCGTGGGGAGCGGAGAATCGCGCCTCATATGGCCCAAACTAGTGATGCAACATATCAAGGTTGAACAGTTCTGGGCTGGGATCATAAACCTAGCCAGCAATTAGAACCTATCAGTTGTGTTCCCTAAATTCAAAGACACATTGTGCGAAGAAAAATAGGTGTTAAAACATTCAACTATGTGCATTAAATTAGTGCAGTTTAACTTGTGATGTTTAAAAGAAGAAATCACTTTCTTTCACAGTCTGTAACCATCGTTGACTTCATAAGTTTAGAACTAAGTTCTGTAATTAGCTTTGTAACTCTACAGTTCTTTTAACTTTAATTACTCGGAAATATGTATTTGTTCAATGTGTCATGTTATACTTGGCACACCAAGCACTTTCAAGCATTGATTCTGCATGTATTATAAAAAGACTTTATATAATTTCTGTAACTTTGTGATTTTTGTAAAGCTATTCTTTATTGCCATTTACTTGTCTCTGTCAGTGCGTGATATTACAAAAACATACTTTGGCATTGCACTACTCTGATGAAAAACACATTGATGAGTGTTCTGTTTTAATGAGGTTCTGTGGGACATACTCATACTTATAGATCATTTAGGGGCATATGTGCGGATGTGTGCTTTTCCCGATATCTCAAACAAAGCCAACATCAAAACCATTCTAAGGACCCATTATCTTAGAAGAAATTGATCAAACTGACTGTAAAAGGAGATGTTAAAGACTGATGATGGCTATGCACTGGGGCATACAGCTGTCACAACGAAGGGTTAAAATTATTTATATGGTTTCCCAGCACAAAGGAAGGTTTGGGGATTGGTGATAATTAGTTTAAATCTCTATCTGGGATGTTCTAGGACTGCCATATTGCCATGGGGATGGATTGCACAGTTTTGTTTTGGTTTTAGGTTTTACCTGGGTGATTTTTAATCGAAACAGGCAGTGGGCCTGGGAGCAGCTTTGAGACAGGCAGAGAGAGAATCCGGTAAATGCAGCTGGAACCAGCAGCAGTGGGATTTCAGAAGCAGGATATTTCTGATTTGGAGTCACGAAGCAGGAATGCAATTAGGCCTATGTTTAAGCTTGGGAATCCACAATCATTAAGTATTGAAGGAGAGGGGGGGTGGGGGGGTGGGGGGGGGGGGGGTAGGGTGGGGTGGGGGGGGGGGTAGGGTGGGGTGGGGGGAGGGGTTGGTTTCCAGCTGGATACTAGTGGAAGGACCTCATGAAATCTAATACTTCAGGGAACACCGGGGAGAATCAAAGCGAATTTCTAAGAGCTGTGGCACACCTTGGTTTTGGTCTGAGAAGAAATGAAGGAACCCTCAAGATCCTGTAAAGCAGAGGGAAAATCTTGGGTGGAAATAAAAATAGGAGTGTTCTGTCAAGATTCTGTCAACTGAACAAGTTGGGCAGCACGGTAGCATGGTGGTTAGCATAAATGCTTCACAGCTCCAGGGTCCCAGGTTCGGTTCCCGGCTGGGTCACTGTCTGTGCGGAGTCTGCACGTCCTCCCCGTGTGTGCGTGGGTTTCCTCAGGGTGCTCCGGTTTCCTCCCACAGTCCAGATGTGCGGGTTAGGTGGATTGGCCATGCTAAATTGCCCGTAGTGTCCTTAAAAGTAAGGTTAAGTGGGGGTTGTTGGGTTACGGGTATAGGGTGGATACGTGGGTTTGAGTAGGGTGATCATTGCTCGGCACAACATTGAGGGCCGAAGGGCCTGTTCTGTGCTGTACTGTTCTATGTTCTATGTTCTATTTCCAGGTTTAAAATGTGTGTTTATGAAATATAGTGGTAAGCTAGTAGTACTAACTTTTAACTCTTGTACAGTAAAAGATTTTGCTTTGAACTTTCTCTGAGGTAATTCTTTTAATTTATAACTGAGAGGTTGAATTTCTTTTCTATAAGATACTAGCCTCTACCGAGGTCTTAGCAAAATGAATTAAGGTTCAGGGGAATAATGTATTACGGTAGAGTTGGGGTAGAAGTTCAGCGATGATCGTATTGAAAGGTAAAAGATGCTTGAAGGGTCAAATTTCCTGCTCCTGCTACTATTTTACATGATTCACAAGAATGGTTCCAGAGATGAGGAACTTCAGTTCCATGAATAGATTGGAGAAGTTGGGGCCTTCTCTTCAAAGAAGATAAGTTTGAAAGATTTGACGAAGGCGTTCAAAATCACGAGGGGCCTGAACAGAGCAGGTAGGGCAAAGCCATTCCATAAGTGGAAGGATTGAGAACCAGAGGACACCAATTTAAAGTGATTGGCAAAAAACAATCACACATGAGTAAAATGTTTTTACGTAGAGAGTGGCTAGGACAGGAATGCACTGCCTGAGAATGTGATGAAGGAAAATTCCATTGTGACTTTCAAAAGAAAATTGGATCATTATATGAAAAGGAAAAAATGCAAGGGTCTGGGGAGAAAGCATTAGATCAGGGGTGGGCAAACTTTTCCGTGCAAGGGCCGCATTCAGAAATTCACAATTCACAAAGGGCCGCATAGTATATTAAGTAAAATAATTACTTCACCCGGTTATGATTGTGGGCGCCTCATATAGAACATAGAACAGTACAGCACAGAACAGGCCCTTCGGCCCTCGACGTTGTGCCAAGCAATGATCACCCTACTCAAGTCAACGTATCCACCCTATACCAGTAAGTAACCCAACAGCCCCCCCACCCATTAACCTTTAAAAAAAAATTTTAAAAAAAAAAAAAAAAAAATTTTTTTTTTTAATTTTTTTTTTTTTTTAATGACTTGGTGGGCCGCAGAAATACCTTTGGCGGGCCGCATGCGGCCCGCGGGCCGTAGTTTGCCCACCCCTGCATTAGATGAATTGCACATGCAGAGAGCTGGCACCAACACAATGGGTCAAATAGCCTCCCATGTTTTAACTATTCTATGTTCTGTTTGCTTATGCTCTTATATCCTTCAGTTCAGTAAGAAGTCTTACAACACCAGGTTAAAGTCCAACAGGTTTGTTTCAAATCACATGGTTCAAAACAAACCTGTTGGACTTTAACCTGGTGTTGTAAGACCTCTTACTGTAACCACCCCAGTCCAACCCAGCCAGCATCTCCACAGCATCCTTCAGTTCAATTACCCCACACAAGCAGTCAAAATCAGTAAATGCATCTTCAAATACTGTATCCCACCAACTCCACACGAGCCCCACGCACTACTCAATGCACAATTCACCATAGCTTCATCATTCAACAACTAATCATCTATATCGATCAGGCATTGAGGGCTAATCAATGAGGGCTAACCACACCCTACACACAATGTTGCAAGCCGCCCACCCAAATCTTTCAGTTATTCAATCATGACAGCCATATCAGCAAATATATATTGCATGTCAGTCACTGAAACACTGCCTTTTCTCCTGCAGGACATGTTGATTCATAGAACATAGAATATTACAGCGCAGTACAGGCCCTTCGGCCCTCGATGTTGCGCCAACCTGTGAAACCACTCTAAAGCCCATCTACACTGTCCCCTTATCATCCATATGTTTATCCAATGACCATTTAAATGCCCTTAATGTTGGCGTGTCCACTACTGTTGCAGGCAGGGCATTCCACGCCCTTACTACTCTCTGAGTAAAGAACCTACCTCTGACATCTGTCCAACATCTATCTCCCGTCAATTTAAAGCTATGTCCCCTCGTGCTAGCCATCACCATCTGAGGAAAAAGGTTCTCACTGTCCACCCTATATAATCCTCTGATCATCTTGTATGCCTCAATTAAGTCACCTCTTAACCTTCTTCTCTCTAATGAAAACAGCCTTAAGTCCCTCAGCCTTACCTCATAAGATCTTCCCTCCATACCAGGCAACATCCTGGTAAATCTCCTCTGCACCCTTTCCAATGCTTCCACATCCTTCCTATAATGCGGCGACCAGAACTGCACACAATACTCCAAATGCAGCCACACCAGAGTTTTGTACAGCTGCAACATGACCTCATGGCTCCGAAACTCAATTCCTCTACCAATAAAAGCTAACACACCATACGCCTTCTTAACAACCCTCTCAACCTGGGTGGCAACTTTCAGGGATCTATGGACATGGACACCGAGATCTCTCTGCTCATCCACACTACCAAGAATCTTACCATTAGCCCAGTACTCTGTCTTCCTGTTGCTCCTTCCAAAATGAATCACCTCACACTTTTCTGCATTAAACTGCATTTGCCACCTCTCAGCCTAGCTCTGCAGCTTATCTATATCCCTCTGTAACCTGCAACATCCTCCCGCACTGTCCACAACTCCACCAACTTTAGTGTCATCTGCAAATTTACTGACCCATCCTTTTATGCCCTCCTCCAGGTCATTTATAAAAATGACAAACAGCAGTGGCCCCAAAACAGATCCTTGTGGTACACCACTAGTAACTGAACTCCAGGCTCAACATTTCCCATCAACCACCACCCTCTGTCTTCTTACAGCGAGCCAATTTCTAATTCAAACTGTTAAATCACCCTGAATCCCATGCCTCTGTATTTTCTGCAATAGCCTACCGTGGGGAACCTTATCAAACGCTTTACTGAAATCCATATACACCACATCAACTGCTTTACCCTCGTCCACCTGTTTGGTCACCTTCTCAAAGAATAAGGTTTGTGAGGCACGACCTACCCTTCACAAAACCGTGTTGACTATCCTGAATCAAATTATTCCTTTCTAGATCATTATAAATCCTATCTCTTATAAACCTTTCCAAGACTTTGCCCACAACAGAAGTAAGGCTCACTGGTCTATAGTTACCGACGTTGTCTCTACTCCCCTTCTAGAACAAGGGGACAACATTTGCTATCCCCCAGTCTTCCGGCACTATTCCTGTAGACAATGATGACATAAAGATCAAAGCCAAAGGCTCAGCAATCTCCTCCCTAGCTTCCCAGAGAATCCTAGGATAAATCCCATCCGGCCCAGGGGACTTATCAATTTTCACACTTTCCAGAACTGCTAACACCTCCTCCTTATGAACCTCAAGCCCTTCTAGTCTAGTAGCCTGTATCTCAGTATTCTCCTTGACAACATTGTCTTTTTCCTGCGTCAATACTGACGAAAAATATTAATTTAGCAGCTCTACTATCTCCTCGGATCTACGCACAACTTCCCACTACTGTCCTTGACTAGCCCTACTCTTACCCTCGTCATTCTTTTATTCCTGACATACCTATAGAACGCTTTAGGGTTATCCTTGATCCAACCTGCCAAAGACTTCTCATGTCCCCTCCTGGCTCTACTTAGCTCTCTCTTTAGGTCCTTCCTAGCTAACTTGTAACTCTCGAGCGCCCTAACTGAACCTTCATGTCTCGTTTTTACATAAGCCTCCTTCTTCCTCTTGACAAGTGATTCAACTACTTTAGTATTTCATGGTTCCACCCCTCGACCACTTCCTCCCTGCCTGACAGGTACATACTTATCAAGGACACGCAGTAGCTGTTCCTTGAACGAGCTCCACATTTCAATTGTGCCCATCCCCTGCAGTTTCCTTCCCCATCCTATGCATCCTAAGTCCTGCCTCATCGCATCATAATTGCCTTTTCCCCAGCTATAACTCTTGCCCTGCTGTATATACCTATCCCTTTCCATCGCTAAAGTAAACGTAACTCAATTGTGGTCACTATCACCAAACTGCTCATCTACCTCCAAATCTAGCAGCTGTCCTGGTTCATTACCCAGTACCAAATCCAATGTGGCCTCGCCTCTTGTTGGCCTATCCACTTACTGTGTCAGGAAACCCTCCTGCACACATTGGACAAAAACGGACCCATCTAAAATACTCGATCTATTGCGTTTCCAGTCAATATTTGGAAAGTTAAAGTCCCCCATAACAACTACCCTGTTACTTTCGCTCCGATCCAGAATCATCTTTGCAATCCTTTCCTCCACATCTCTGGAACTTTTCGGAGGCCTACAGAAAACCCCTAACAGGGTGATCTCTCCTTTCCTGTTTTTAACCTCAGCCCATACTACCTGAGTAGACGAGTCCTCATCAAATGTCCTTTCTGCCACCATAATACTGTCCTTGACTAACAATGCCACCCCTCCCCCTCTTTTTCCACCTTCCCTGAGCTTACTGAAATATCTAAACCCCGGCACCTGCAACAACCATTCCTGTCCCTGCTCTATCCATGTCTCCGAAATGGCCACAACATCGAAGTCCCAGGTACCAACCCATGCCGCAAGCTCACCCACCTTATTCCAGATGCTCCTGGCATTGAACAAAGAACAAAGAAAATTACAGCACAGGAACAGGCCCTTCGGCCCTCCCAGCCTGCGCCGATCCAAATCCTTTATCTAAACCTGTTGCCTATTTTCCAAGGTCTACATCTCTCTGTTCCCCACCCGTTCATATATCTGTCCTGATGCATCTTAAATGATGCTATCGCACCCGCCTCTACCACCTCCGCTGGTAAAGCATTCCAGGCACCCACCACCCTCTGCGTAAAAAACTTTCCATGCACATCTCCCTTAAACTTTTCCCCTCTCACCTTGAAATCGTGACCCCTTGTAAGTGACACCCCCACTCTTGGAAAAAGCTGGTTGCTATCCACCCTGTCCATACCTCTCATAATTTTGTAGACCTGAATCAGGTCTCCCCTCAACCTCAGTCTTTCCAATGAAAACAATCCTAATCTACTCAACCTTTCTTCATAGCTAGCACCCTCCATACCAGGCAACATCCTGGTGAACCTCCTCTGCACCCTCTCTAAAGCATCCACATCCTTCTGGTAATGTGGCGACCAAAACTGCACACAGTATTCCAAATGTGGCCTAACCAAAGTCCGATACAACTGTAACATGACCTGCCGACTCTTGTACTCAGTACCCCGTCCGATGAAGGCAAGCATGCTGTATGCCTTCTTGACCACTCTATCGACCTGCGTTGCCACCTTCAGGGTACAATGGACCTGACCTCCCAGATCTCTCTGTACATCAATTTTCCCCAGGACCCTTCCATTGACCATATAGTCTGCTCTTGAGTTAGATCTTCCAAAATGCATCACCTCGCATTTGCCTGGATTGAACTCCATCTGCCATTTCTCTGCCCAACTCTCCAATCTTATCTATATTTTGCTGTATTCTCTGACAGTCCGCCTCGCTATCTGCAACTCCACCAATCTTAGTATCATCTGCAAACTTGCTCATCAGACCACTTACACCATTGTCCAGATCATTTATGTATATCACAAACAACAGTGGTCCGAGCACGGATCCCTGTGGAACACCACTAGTCACCCTTTTCCATTTTGCGCAGTGGCGGACTGGGTCTAAAAATATTGGTTGCCAGGAGACAAAGGGGGCCCACCCACAACTACAATGCTATTATTTAATTTTCATAACGAATAAATAAAATTTTCAAAAAATACATGTGGAAAAAAGGGTACAATTAAAATTTTGTGGAAAAAATGTGTATTTCTTAGTAATTACAGTGTACATGTACTGTACATATTACTGGCAGTAGATACCAAATGTAAATACAGAATGTTATAATTGAATTTTTTATTTTTTTTATTTTAAGTAATTGGTTGATATTTTAAAATAGTTTACTGCACAATTTACACATTAACAGATAGTTCAAAAGCACAATAGACCATTGCATGCAGTCCACTATATTAAGAGCAATTGTTTGTGTTCGCTAGATGATTGTGTGAATCTGCCAATAATTGCATCTGCATCCAATTCATCTAACAATTCCTTTTCAATGGATAGCAACATGTATGATTCCAAATTCTCCTCAGATAGCGAATTTCTTAACCTTGTCTTTATGATCTTTAGCTTTGAAAATGTCCTCTCACATTGGACTTGAGTAACTGATAGTGTGCAGATGACTTTATAAAGTTCATAAGGGTTATCATATGCCTTGTCATGAAGTCTGTTGGATGCCAGAATTTTTAGTACACACGATGGGCAAGTGCTGCAAATTTTACAATTGTTGCAACTGGAATCCATATTCTCACCATCATTAAGCAATAGCTTTAATACATCAAAGTTTGAAGCAAAAGAAAACAATTCCAATATTACTTGATCTTTGCTGATCTGTGGAAACAGCTTAATAATACCTTCCAATGCTTCATCTTCAAGGCCCTTCTCTGCAATAGTTTTAAACTTTGCTGGGTCCAAGCAGGACAAATCTTTATAAAACTGTTTGTGTTGTACAAAGCGTGATTCTAGTGACTGGACAATGCGATCCATCATTAGGTTAAACACATTTACTCGAAAATCAGCTAG
Source organism: Scyliorhinus canicula (assembly GCF_902713615.1). Classification (NCBI taxonomy): domain Eukaryota; kingdom Metazoa; phylum Chordata; class Chondrichthyes; order Carcharhiniformes; family Scyliorhinidae; genus Scyliorhinus; species Scyliorhinus canicula. The sequence goes on from NC_052152.1 coordinate 73,819,901, forward strand.
AGAATCTGAGGAATTTCTTTCATCATCAATAAGCTCATCTGCCATTCTTTTCTTCTTCCTCTGCCACTTAACTGGCAATGCTGTTTCCAACGCATCAATTTCCAATGTTTGATTTTCATCCATATTCATCTGTGAAATCCTGTCATTACATTTATTTACAAATTCCAAAGCCTTGCTGTGAACGTTACCAAATGTTCTTGTCTGTTCCTTCAACTTTGTTGTAGCTGAATCTACCAAACTCCATGCAGTAAACATATCTAAACCACTTGTCTGTAGATAACTTGATAATGGGGTTGTAGTTTCAAATATATACAAGTAAGTAAATGCTGTCAATATGGTTTCAAACTTTAGAAGACTTTGAAGTAAAACATTTGCTTCATGTTTTGTTTTTGCATCAAACTTTTCTGAATCTTGTATCATTGATAAGCATGTCAATAGATTTACAAAAGTACTGGCAGCGGCATCATCAAAACGTCCAAATATAGTTGTGGCTACATTGGATTTTCCTGACCATCTGGTCTCACCAATTAGCTTTAATCGTTTCATTTTTTCTTGTCCTAGATGTTTTCCAACAACTTCTATCCATACAGCCATTCTCTTGTATGATGCTTTCACAAAAGTTGCTATATTCTGGAGCAAATTGATAAAAGAAACTGCAGGCACACAACATTTTGTTGTTTCAGTTATCAGCAAATTCAAGACATGGGCATAGCACCATATATGAACATGTTGATCAGCCACATCAGCAATTTTATTTTGTAAACCATTATACTGGCCATGGTAGCTTGCAGCGCCATCTGTGCTATCAGATAAACATTTTTGGGGGTCAATTTTAAGATGCTGTAATGTTTCAATCAATAGATCAAAAAGTCCCTGTCCTGTACCATCATTACTAGGCACAACTGAAAATAGTCGCTCACAGATAATACCTTTAAGCACATACCGAATAATAATGCTAAACTGATCGATGGATTAATTATCTTGTGTTGAATCAACCTGAAAAGAATAATATTTTGCTTGAGAAACTTCATGACTAATTCTTTCTTGTATCATATTCTTCATAATTTTGATTAACATGTTTATAGTTGTTTTACTCAGGTATGTAACAAGTCCACCATGGCCTTTACTTTGAGCCTTTCCTTGTTGCTCTAATCGTTTGATTCTTTGTTTAGACTTGTTTTGCACTGCAGAAACGTGAGCTGCCATAATGGGGTCATATTTTACCATCAACTGCACTGTAGCTAAAAAATTGCCATGATTCAGAACCTCATTATCTAGAGTGTAGGCCGATTCATTTCTGTGACCTCGAAAAGGACGTGCTTGCTTGCCTAACATCTTTATGATGTCTATAATCCTCATGACAATACTTCTCTGCTTCAATACTTCTTCTTTCCTTTTAATTAGTGATGCTGCAAAAATGTATCTAAGGTGCATCATTAACCACACTGATATATTGCTGAGCATTTCTGACATGTGTTGTTGTCGATTCATGTAAAGTCAAGCTCTGGCTAATACGCCTGTAGTCACTAAAGCCACATACAAAGGGTGATGGATTACAAGTGTTGGGAAACTCAAAGGCTAAGCAGTATGAACAATATAAGCATCTATTTTCTTTGTTATATGTTAGCCATTTTCTTGGGACTGAGTCATTCATAATTTCCCTCTCATACAAACGAGCATCAAATGGCAGATCATCAAGTGGCTGAAGTGGATGTTCAGCAAAAAACTGTTTTAGCTTTGCTTGTGATGGATATTGGAAGATTCCAGTAATTGATCTTTCATTTTCTTGCGTAGGTTCATTTACAGGATGTGCTTCAGAAACCAAGTCATTTATGCTTGAAGGAATATCTGATTCCCTGTCACTAGTTGAAGCCATGTGTTCAGATGTTGCAACTACTGGCAGTACAGATACCGGAACAAGGAAGCCAGAAGAAATATTGGGCCTGGGTTGATTAGTAATGGATGCACTTGTATTTGTCTCTACATTCAAAGTAGCTCTTCTCTGTTCTTGTAACTCGCATGTCATTGCATCATCACCATGAGCATTGTTTCTTGCTTCTTGATTATTTGTTGCAGAACTGGATATTGATGTGGATTGTGCTTGTGGTATTATAAACTCTGTAATAGGCCTGCATCGCTTGGCTGATTCCTTCCTTTCTGCTTATTTTTGTTCTTTGCGTTTTAGTGACCCAGGTTTATGCTTTTTCTTTTCCTGAAATAAAAACTTAATTAAAAATAGCCCACATTGTGAAAAATGAATATTGACGATTGCAAGAATAACTTGAAGGAACGCCAGATAAACCCCTACTTGATAAAAAATATAAAATAACTTACTTACACTTCAATAGGCTATGTTCATTAGTCAATACTACTGTGGCCTATGCAGCTTCAGAAGAGGAGACAATCCACTGTCCAGTGTTCACACCAGCAAGCAACTGAGACAACTGTTGAAACTTAGAAGTTTGGTCCGACTATAGTAAGACATTAAGAATGGTCCCACGACCAAAGTTAACATGTCCAGTTTGATACCAGTGTAGTGTTACAAGTCGCAACCCTTTGAGTTTACCGATCATGGCTTATCACTTCAATATCTTTGACCTCATGATTCACGGTCAAAGGTACCGCTTCTCCTTTTCGGTGACCTCACGACCCTATGTACTGCTTGATATCCTTTCAAGTTGCCGACCATCTCAAATCACGACTGTAACTTTATCTTTAAATTCACACACTCTTGCTGAAAACGTGGATTTCCAACTATGTCCGACCCGGGTGACCCAGCTCCCCCCCCCCCCTCCTTTTCACATCCTTTTAACACTGCTTTGTTCCTTCATACACTGAGTGATTATTTGTTTGTTTCTTTATTGCATTTTTATTTGGTATTGCTCTTTTTAAAAACAATTATATTTTATTAAGTTAGAATACAAATTTCAGGAAAGAAGTTGAAGATTTATTTATCTAATTAATTATAATTTTTAAGGTCCCTTCAAAGATTCACGGGCCCCTTCTTGGCTCTCCGGGCCCCGGACCGATGTACCGGCTGAACCAAGACTACTGCTTGATATCCTTTGAAGTTGCCGACCATCTCAAATCACGAATTGTAACTTTATCTTTAAATTCACACACTCTTGCTGAAAACATGGAATTTCCTTAATTATGCCCAACCCGGGCCCCCCTATTCCACATCCTTCCACTACCTCCCCTGCTTCGTTCCCTTTCATGCACTGCTTATTTGTGTCCTGTTCTCTTTTTTTTCTTATTCCTTTTTATTACTAAAACAGTTGGCTGTGTTTGTTTCTTTATTGCATTTTTATTTGATATAGGGGGCCCACTTCATCAGGGGCCCACTTGCCATCGGGCAAGCTGACACCCTGGCCAGTCTGCCACTGATTTTGAGACACTCCCTTCCACCACTACTCTTTGTCTCCTGTTGCCCAGCCAGTTATTTATCCATTTAGCTAGTACACCCTGAACCCCATACGACTTCACTTTTTCCATCAACCTGCCATGGGAAACTTTATCAAATGCTTTACTGAAGTCCATGTATATGACATTTACAGCCCTTCCCTCATCAATTAACTTTGTCACTTCCTCAAAGAATTCTATTAGTAGACACACTTTAAACCACCTTCCTGCCTGCCAGTACACTCGTGCAATCTTGAAACCTTACTCATGACCTCACTACTCTCAACCTCCTGTATACTGGAGCTACAATTCAGGCTCCCAACCCCCTGCTGAATTAGTTTAAACCCTCCCGATGAGCATTAGCAAATTTCCCCCCCAGGATATTGGTACCCCTCTGGTCCAGGTGTAGACCATCCCGTTTGTAGAGGTCCCACCTACCCCAGAATGAGCCCTAATTATCCAGGTATCTGAAACTCTCCCTCCTGCACCATCCCTGTAGCCACGTGTTCAACTGCTCTCTCTCCCTATTCCTCGTCTCGCTAGCACATGGCATGGGTAACAACCCAGAGATAATAACTCTGTTTGTTCTAGCTCTAAGTTTCCAACCTAGTTCCCTGAATTCCTGCCTTACATCCCTATCTCTTTTCCTACCTATGTCGTTGGTACCTATGTGGACCACGACTTGGGGTTGCTTCCCCTCCCCGTTAAGGACTCCGAAAACAAATTCCGAGTCATTATGGACCCTGCACCTGGGAGGCAACAAACCAACTGCGAGTCTCTCCCGTTCCCACAGAATCTCCTATCTATCCCCCTAACTATGGAGTCTCCAATGACTAATGCTCTACTCCTTTCCCCACTTCCCTTCTGAGCAACAGGGACAGACTCTGTGCCAGAGACCTGTAACCCATGGCTTACCCCTGGTAAGTTGTCCCCCCCCCCCATCAGTATCCAAAGCGGTATACTTGTTACCAAGGGGAACGACCACGGGGGATCCCTGTACTGACTGCTTCCTCCCAGCCCCTCTCACCGTTACCCATCTATCTTCATTCTTCGGAGTAACCACATGCCTGAGGCTACTATCTATGACCACCTCTGCCTCCCGAATGATCCGAAGTTCATCCAGCTCCAGCTCCAGTTCCCTAACACAGTTTCTGAGGAGCTGGAGATGGGTGCACTTCCCACAGGTGAAATCAGCAGGGACACTGACGGCGTTCCTCACATCAAACATTCTGCAGGAGGAATATTGCACTGCCTTCCCTGCCATCCCCTCTAGATTTGGGGCCTCACGGTAGCATGGTGGTTAGCATCAATGCTTCACAGCTCCAGGGTCCAAGGTTCGATTCCCGGCTGGGTCACTGTCTGTGTGGAGTCTGCACGTCCTCCCCGTGTGTGCGTGGGTTTCCTCCGGGTGCTCCGGTTTCCTCCCACAGTCCAAAGATGTGCGGGTTAGGTGGATTGGCCATGCTAAATTGCCCGTAGTGTAAGGTTAATGGGGGGATTGTTGGGTTACGGGTATACGGGTTACGTGAGTTTAAGTAGGGTGATCATTGCTCGGCACAACATCGAGGGCCGAAGCGCCTGTTCTGTGCTGTACTGTTCTATGTTCTATAAAACAAGAAAAAGAAAGGAAGAGCTTACCTGATATTCACTCAACCCCTTAGGTTAGAGGAGGTGGAAGGGTAGGGGACACTACAAGTGTAGTGTCTCGGGTTTAGCAACTGCCCAACTTATATACAGGTACTGCACACCTTCCCAGAAATTCCCACGGCCGACTTCCAGTTTCCTGCAGCTCTGAAACAAAAAGGCAAGTTTTTAAAGCGGGAAACTTACCTTCTTGACAGACCCCTGGCCACTGCTCCCGCCGAAAAACTGAAGGCCGCTTCTCCTGCCTCACTTAAATATGTTAATCTGCACCTCGCCCTCACTGGACGAGTTTCCGATTATGAAATCTCCCAATATCTCATTAGATCTTGCAAGGCGTTCCGAGCGTTGTGAATCCCGCGAGAGGCCTCTCACAAGATTTAACAGCCTCGTTACTTCACCGAGTCGGACGTGACGAGGCTGTCCGATCACACCCAGGGTTTGTGTGGCTATTAGTCGGCCAAAGGGTAAGATCGTACACAGGTTCTGCTGCAGTGAACTCAGATGTGCATTTAGAGGGGACAACACAGAGAAGAAGGCTGATGGGTATGCACAACAAACTGTTTCGTGATGAAATTAGAGAGGAGTTCAGCACAAACTTAGCTCAGGGCTTTACACAGAGCTTTGAGCCCTTCCTTTTCAGTGTGAAAGAGGTAGTCAACGCCATCAGCACATTTATAGACCCCGTGATGGCGCAATGCCTAATGGTCGATGTTTCGGTGCCCATTGCTGCACCAGCAGATTTCACCAGAAGTCTGAGTGGTGCGGTGGAGGCTCAGACTCAAGTAGTTCTAACTCCTGCTACTGCTATCATGGCTGTGGGTTAGAGTGTGCAAAGGGTGTTAATAATCTGAACTAGCATCTGGTAAAGAAAGAAGCTGGAGCCAGTCTGCCTTCCATAGAGGTTGATTCATAAGACCCAAGATAACGTAAGTGCAGACTGCTTTTCCCTTCCCTCTCTCACAGAGATATAGGGCGCAATCCAATGGACTCGTCACGGGATTTATGAAGCTTGGAACACCTCGTGAGATCTAACGGCAGGCGCCAAGAAACACCCCGCCATGCACGCCCAAAACGGAACTCTGTTTTGGCCGTTAAATCGTGCTTGTAAACTGGCTCTTGTATGTATGCCCAAACCTTTTCTCAATTGGTATCAGCTTCTGTTAATCACAGCTCGAGCATGTACTCAATTGTTACAGCATTTGCAACATTAACAAAGGGGCTTGCAGGATTTCACAGCATTCCAGAAATCTGTTCTGTAACACATTATTCAGATTGCTGAGGCGTTGCAGTGGGAGTGGCTTCATTTGAGCACAATGGAGGACATTTCTCAGAAGGGCAGCAATCATCCTCCCACCATTGGCATTCGCCAGTGCCTTTTCTGTTACCTGGCAGTCAGCATGCCTGGACTTCTGCTGTTACCCATGCCGGGTTGGTACAGTCCGATGCTTCTGATTCTCTTTTAGTTGTGTCAGCAATAGTCTAATTTCTATATTGCCCAACATAGAACATAGAGAACATAGAACAGTACAGCACAGAACAGGCCCTTCGGCCCTCGATGTTGTGCCGAGCCATGATCACCCTACCCAAACCCACGTATCCACCCCATACCCGTAACCCAACAACCCCCCCTTAACCTTACTTTTTAGGACACTACGGGCAATTTAGCATAGCCAATCCACCTAACCCGCACATCTTTGGACTGTGGGAGGAAACCGGAGCACCCGGAGGAAACCCACACACACACGGGGAGGACGTGCAGACTCCGCACAGACAGTGACCCAGCCAGGAATCGAACCTGGGACCCTGGAGCTGTGAAGCATTTATGCTAACCACTATGCTACCGTGCTGCCCCCAACATTTGCACTCACCTGAGAAGGAGCAGTGCTCCGAAAGCTAGTGATTCGAAACAAACCTGGTGGACTTTAACTTGGTGTTGTAAGACTTCTTACTGTAACAGTTATATGGGTAGGGCCAGCTAAACCAGGCATGACCTGCTGAGATGGTAGTCCTGGTAATGAAAACTTTAAAATGGAAATAATCTAAATATGGGTCTTGAAGATTTCGAGTGATGGAGTCTTTTGGCAGCTTGTTTAGAAGGGCTGGTTTAACTCACTGGGCTAAATCGCTGGCTTTAAAAGCAAACCAAGCAGGTCAGCAGCACGGTTCGATTCCCGTACCAGCCTCCCCGGACAGGCCCCGGAATGTGGCGACTAGGGGCTTTTCACAGTAACTTTATTGAAGCCTACTCGTGACAATAAGCAATTTTCTTTTCTTTTTTTCTTTTCTTCAATTGGGATTGTCCTTGAGAAGAAAGATTGTTGATACACTGCTTTGGAAGCAAATAGACTTTGTAGCTCATGTGTATGACTATCTTGTGTTTTGTCATTGCCAAAGGGTACCTGTCGATTCCATATTTTATAGAACGTAGTCAGTCGATTTTCCCACTCCGGCCTCGGCCTCCTGCTCCAGCATCACCCTCCTGCTCCGGCATCACCTTCCCGCTCTGGATTCACTTTCCCACTCCGGCCTCGCCCTCATGCTCCAGCCTCGCCTTCCTTCTCCGGCCTCGACCTCCTGCTCCGTCATCTTCCCGCTCTGGATTCACTTTCCCACTCCGGCCTCGCCCTCATGCTCCAGCCTCGCCTTCCTTCTCCGGCCTCGACCTCCTGCTCCGGCATCATCTTCCCGCTCTGGATTCACTTTCCCACTCCGGCCTCGACCTCCTGCTCCGTCATCTTCCCGCTCTGGATTCACTTTCCCACTCCGGCCTCGCCTTCCCACTCGGGCCTCGCCTTCCATCTCCGGCCTCGCCCTCCTGCTCTGGCATCACCTTCCCGCTCTGGCCTCACTTTCCCCCTCTGGCCTCGCCCTCCTGCTCCAGCATCACCTTCCCGCTCTGGCCTCACTTTCCCACTCCAGCCTCGCCCTCATGCTCCAGCCTCGCCCTCATGCTCCAGCCTCGCCCTCCCGCTCCGGCCTCACCCTCCTGCTCCGGCCACGCTCCTGCTGCGGCCTCGCCCTCCTGCTCCGGCCTTGCCCTCTCACTCCGGCCTCGCCCTCCTGCTCCGGCATCACCTTCCCGCTCCGGCCTCACTTTCCCACTCCGGTCTTGCCCTCCAGCTCCGGCCTCGCCCTCCTGCTCCGGCCTCGCCCTCCCGCTCTGGCCTCACTTAACCACTCCGGCCTCGCCATCCTGCTCCGGCCTCGCTCTCCCGCTCCTCACTTGCCCTCCTGCTCCGGCATCGCCCTCCGGCCTCGCCGTCTTGCTCCGGACCAGCCCTCCTGCTCCGGCCTCTCGCTCCCGCTCCGGCCTCGCCCTCCTGCTCCGGCCTCGCCCTCCTGCTCCGGCCTCGCCCTCCCGCTTCGGCCTCGCCCTCCCGCTCCGGCCTCGCCCTCCCACTCTGGCCTCGTCCTCCCGCTCCGACGTCGCCCTCCCGCTCCGACGTCGCACTCCTGCTCCGGCCTCGCTCCTGCTCCGGACTCGCCCTCCCGCTCCGGCCTTGCCCTCCTGCTCCGGACTCGCCCTCCTGCTCCGGCCTCGCCCTCCTGCTCCGGCCTCGCCCTCCTGCTCCGGCCTCGCTCCTGCTCCGGACTCGCCCTCCCGCTCCGGCCTTGCCCTCCTGCTCCGGACTCGCCCTCCTGCTCTGGACTCGCCCTCCTGCTCCGGCCTCGCTCCTGCTCCGGCCTTGCCCTCCTGCTCCGGCCTCGCTCCTACTCCAGACTCGCCCTCCCGCTCCGGACTCGCCCTCCCGCTCCGGCCTTGCCCTCCCGCTCCGGACTCGCCCTCCCGCTCCGGCCTTGCCCTTCTGCTCCGGCCTCGCCCTCCTGCTCCGGCCTCGTTCCTGCTCCGGACTCGCCCTCCCGCTCCAGCCTCGCCCTCCCGCTGCAGCCTCGCCCTCCTGCACCGGTCTCATCCTCCTGCTCCGGCCTCGCTCCTGCTCCGGACTCGCCCTCCCGCTCCAGCCTCGCCCTCCTGCTCCGGACTCGCCCTCCTGCTCTGGACTCTCCCTCCCGCTCCGGACTCGCCCTCCTGCTCCGGACTCGCCCTCCTGCTCTGGACTCGCCCTCCTGCTCCGGCCTCGCTCCTGCTCCGTCCTTGCCCTCCTGCTCCGGCCTCGCTCCTGCTCCGGACTCGCCCTCCCGCTCCGGACTCGCCCTCCCGCTCCGGCCTCGCCCTTCTGCTCCGGCCTCGCCCTCCTGCTCCGGACTCGCCCTCCTGCTCCGGCCTCGCTCCTGCTCCGGACTCGCCCTCCCGCTCCGGCCTTGCCCTCCTGCTCCGGACTCGCCCTCCCGCTCCGGCCTTGCCCTCCTGCTCCGGACTCACCCTCCTGCTCTGGACTCGCCCTCCTGCTCCGGCCTCGCTCCCGCTCCGGCCTTGCCCTCCTGCTCCGGACTCGCCCTCCTGCTCCGGCCTCGCCCTCCTGCTCCGGCCTCGCTCCTGCTCCGGACTCGCCCTCCCGCTCCGGCCTTGCCCTCCTGCTCCGGACTCGCCCTCCTGCTCTGGACTCGCCCTCCTGCTCCGGCCTCGCTCCTGCTCCGGCCTTGCCCTCCTGCTCCGGCCTCGCTCCTACTCCAGACTCGCCCTCCCGCTCCGGACTCGCCCTCCTGCTCCGGCCTCGCCCTCCCGCTCCGGACTCGCCCTCCCGCTCCGGACTCGCCCTCCCGCTCCGGCCTTGCCCTTCTGCTCCGGCCTCGCCCTCCTGCTCCGGCCTCGTTCCTGCTCCGGACTCGCCCTCCCGCTCCAGCCTCGCCCTCCCGCTGCAGCCTCGCCCTCCTGCACCGGTCTCATCCTCCTGCTCCGGCCTCGCTCCTGCTCCGGACTCGCCCTCCCGCTCCAGCCTCGCCCTCCTGCTCCGGACTCGCCCTCCTGCTCTGGACTCTCCCTCCCGCTCCGGACTCGCCCTCCTGCTCCGGACTCGCCCTCCTGCTCTGGACTCGCCCTCCTGCTCCGGCCTCGCTCCTGCTCCGGACTCGCCCTCCCGCTCCGGCCTTGCCCTCCTGCTCCGGACTCGCCCTCCTGCTCTGGACTCGCCCTCCTGCTCCGGCCTCGCTCCTGCTCCGTCCTTGCCCTCCTGCTCCGGCCTCGCTCCTGCTCCGGACTCGCCCTCCCGCTCCGGACTCGCCCTCCCGCTCCGGCCTCGCCCTTCTGCTCCGGCCTCGCCCTCCTGCTCCGGACTCGCCCTCCTGCTCCGGCCTCGCTCCTGCTCCGGACTCGCCCTCCCGCTCCGGCCTTGCCCTCCTGCTCCGGACTCGCCCTCCCGCTCCGGCCTTGCCCTCCTGCTCCGGACTCGCCCTCCCGCTCCGGCCTTGCCCTCCTGCTCCGGACTCACCCTCCTGCTCTGGACTCGCCCTCCTGCTCCGGCCTCGCTCCTGCTCCGGCCTTGCCCTCCTGCTCCGGCCTCGCTCCTGCTCCGGACTCGCCCTCCCGCTCCGGACTCGCCCTCCCGCTCCGGCCTCGCCCTCCCGCTCCGGACTCGCCCTCCCGCTCCGGCCTTGCCCTTCTGCTCCGGCCTCGCCCTCCTGCTCCGGCCTCGCTCCTGCTCCGGACTCGCCCTCCCGCTCCAGCCTCGCCCTCCTGCTCCGGACTCGCCCTCCCGCTCCAGCCTCGCCCTCCCGCTGCAGTCTCGCCCTCCTGCACCGGTCTCATCCTCCTGCTCCGGCCTCGCTCCTGCTCCGGACTCGCCCTCCCGCTCCAGCCTCGCCCTCCTGCTCCGGACTCGCCCTCCTGCTCTGGACTCGCCCTCCCGCTCCGGCCTCGCCCTCCTGCTCCGGACTCGCCCTCCTGCTCTGGACTCGCCCTCCTGCTCCGGCCTCGCTCCTGCTCCGGACTCGCCCTCCCGCTCCGGCCTTGCCCTCCTGCTCCGGACTCGCCCTTCTGCTCTGGACTCACCCTCCCACTCCGGCCTCGCCCTCCTGCTCTGGACTCGCCCTCCCGCTCCGACCTCGCCCTCCCGCTCCAGCCTCGCCCTCATGTCCGGCCTCGCCCTCCTGCTCCAACATCACCCTCCGGCTCCGGCCTCGTCCTCCTGCTCCGGACTCGCCCTCCTGCTCCAACCTCACCCTCCGGCTCCGACCTCGTCCTCCTGCTCCGGCCTCACCGTCTTGCTCCGGACCCTCCCTCCTGCTCCGGCCTCGCTCTCCTGCTCCGGCCTCGCCCTCCCGCTCCAGCCTCGCCCTCCCCGCTGCAGCCTCGCCCTCCTGGTCCGGCCTCACCGTCTTGCTCCGGCCTCGCCCTCCTGCTCCGGACTCGCCCTCCTGCTCTGGACTCTCCCTCCCGCTCCGGACTCGCCCTCCTGCTCCGGACTCGCCCTCCTGCTCTGGACTCGCCCTCCTGCTCCGGCCTCGCTCCTGCTCCGGACTCGCCCTCCCGCTCCGGCCTTGCCCTCCTGCTCCGGACTCGCCCTCCTGCTCTGGACTCGCCCTCCTGCTCCGGCCTCGCTCCTGCTCCGTCCTTGCCCTCCTGCTCCGCCCTCGCTCCTGCTCCGGACTCGCCCTCCCGCTCCGGACTCGCCCTCCCGCTCCGGCCTCGCCCTTCTGCTCCGGCCTCGCCCTCCTGCTCCGGACTCACCCTCCTGCTCCGGCCTCGCTCCTGCTCCGGGCTCGCCCTCCCGCTCCGGCCTTGCCCTCCTGCTCCGGACTCGCCCTCCCGCTCCGGCCTTGCCCTCCTGCTCCGGACTCGCCCTCCCGCTCCGGCCTTGCCCTCCTGCTCCGGACTCGCCCTCCCGCTCCGGCCTTGCCCTCCTGCTCCGGACTCACCCTCCTGCTCTGGACTCGCCCTCCTGCTCCGGCCTCGCTCCTGCTCCGGCCTTGCCCTCCTGCTCCGGCCTCGCTCCTGCTCCGGACTCGCCCTCCCGCTCCGGACTCGCCCTCCCGCTCCGGCCTCGCCCTCCCGCTCCGGACTCGCCCTCCCGCTCCGGCCTTGCCCTCCTGCTCCGGCCTCGCCCTCCTGCTCCGGCCTCGCTCCTGCTCCGGACTCGCCCTCCCGCTCCAGCCTCGCCCTCCCGCTGCAGTCTCGCCCTCCTGCACCGGTCTCATCCTCCTGCTCCGGCCTCGCTCCTGCTCCGGACTCGCCCTCCCGCTCCAGCCTCGCCCTCCTGCTCCGGACTCGCCCTCCTGCTCTGGACTCGCCCTCCCGCTCCGGCCTCGCCCTCCTGCTCCGGACTCGCCCTCCTGCTCTGGACTCGCCCTCCTGCTCCGGCCTCGCTCCTGCTCCGGACTCGCCCTCCCGCTCCGGCCTTGCCCTCCTGCTCCGGACTCGCCCTCCTGCTCTGGACTCACCCTCCCACTCCGGCCTCGCCCTCCTGCTCTGGACTCGCCCTCCCGCTCCGACCTCGCCCTCCCGCTCCAGCCTCGCCCTCATGTCCGGCCTCGCCCTCCTGCTCCAACATCACCCTCCGGCTCCGGCCTCGTCCTCCTGCTCCGGACTCGCCCTCCTGCTCCAACCTCACCCTCCGGCTCCGACCTCGTCCTCCTGCTCCGGCCTCACCGTCTTGCTCCGGACCCTCCCTCCTGCTCCGGCCTCGCTCTCCTGCTCCGGCCTCGCCCTCCCGCTCCAGCCTCGCCCTCCCGCTGCAGCCTCGCCCTCCTGGTCCGGCCTCACCGTCTTGCTCCGGCCTCGCCCTCCTGCTCCGGCCTCGCTCTCCCACTCCGGCATCGCCCTCCTGCTCCGGCCTCGCCCTCCCGCCCTGGCCTCACTTTACCGCTCCGGCCTCGCTCTCCCGCTCCGGCCTCGCCCTCCCGCTCCGGCCTCGCCCTCCCGCTCCGGCCTCGCCCTCCCGCTCCGGCCTCGGCCTCGCCCTCCCGCTCTGGCCTCACTTTCCCACTCCGGCCTCGCCATCCTGCTCCGGACTCGCCCTCCCGATCCGTCCTTGCCCTCCTGCTCCGGCCTCCCCGTCTTGCTCCCGACTCGCCCTCCTGCTCCGGCCTCGCCCTCCTGCTCCGGTCTCGCCCTCCTGCTCCGGACTCGCCCTCCTGCTCCGGCCTCGCCCTCCCGCTCCTGCCTCGCCCTCCCGCTCCGGCCTCGCCCTCCCGCTCTGGACTCGCCCTCCTGCTCCGGACTCGCCCTCCTGCTCTGGACTCGCCCTCCTGCTCCGGCCTCGCTCCTGCTCCGGACTCGCCCTCCCGCTCCGGACTCGCCCTCCCGCTCCGGCCTTGCCCTCCTGCTCCGGCCTCGCCCTCCCGCTCCGGCCTTGCCCTCCTGCTCCGGACTCGCCCTCCTGCTCTGGACTCGCCCTCCTGCTCCGGCCTCGCTCCTGCTCCGTCCTTGCCCTCCTGCTCCGGCCTCGCTCCTGCTCCGGACTCGCCCTCCCGCTCCGGACTCGCCCTCCCGCTCCGGCCTCGCCCTTCTGCTCCGGCCTCGCCCTCCTGCTCCGGACTCGCCCTCCTGCTCCGGCCTCGCTCCTGCTCCGGACTCGCCCTCCCGCTCCGGCCTTGCCCTCCTGCTCCGGACTTGCCCTCCCGCTCCGGCCTTGCCCTCCTGCTCCGTACTCACCCTCCTGCTCTGGACTCGCCCTCCTGCTCCGGCCTCGCTCCTGCTCCGGCCTTGCCCTCCTGCTCCGGCCTCGCTCCTGCTCCGGACTCGCCCTCCCGCTCCGGACTCGCCCTCCCGCTCCGGCCTCGCCCTCCCGCTCCGGACTCGCCCTCCCGCTCCGGCCTTGCCCTTCTGCTCCGGCCTCGCCCTCCTGCTCCGGCCTCGCTCCTGCTCCGGACTCGCCCTCCCGCTCCAGCCTCGCCCTCCCGCTGCAGTCTCGCCCTCCTGCACCGGTCTCATCCTCCTGCTCCGGCCTCGCTCCTGCTCCGGACTCGCCCTCCCGCTCCAGCCTCGCCCTCCTGCTCCGGACTCGCCCTCCTGCTCTGGACTCGCCCTCCCGCTCCGGCCTCGCCCTCCTGCTCCGGACTCGCCCTCCTGCTCTGGACTCGCCCTCCTGCTCCGGCCTCGCTCCTGCTCCGGACTCGCCCTCCCGCTCCGGCCTTGCCCTCCTGCTCCGGACTCGCCCTTCTGCTCTGGACTCACCCTCCCACTCCGGCCTCGCCCTCCTGCTCTGGACTCGCCCTCCCGCTCCGACCTCGCCCTCCCGCTCCAGCCTCGCCCTCATGTCCGGCCTCGCCCTCCTGCTCCAACATCACCCTCCGGCTCCGGCCTCGTCCTCCTGCTCCGGACTCGCCCTCCTGCTCCAACCTCACCCTCCGGCTCCGACCTCGTCCTCCTGCTCCGGCCTCACCGTCTTGCTCCGGACCCTCCCTCCTGCTCCGGCCTCGCTCTCCTGCTCCGGCCTCGCCCTCCCGCTCCAGCCTCGCCCTCCCGCTGCAGCCTCGCCCTCCTGGTCCGGCCTCACCGTCTTGCTCCGGCCTCGCCCTCCTGCTCCGGACTCGCCCTCCTGCTCTGGACTCTCCCTCCCGCTCCGGACTCGCCCTCCTGCTCCGGACTCGCCCTCCTGCTCTGGACTCGCCCTCCTGCTCCGGCCTCGCTCCTGCTCCGGACTCGCCCTCCCGCTCCGGCCTTGCCCTCCTGCTCCGGACTCGCCCTCCTGCTCTGGACTCGCCCTCCTGCTCCGGCCTCGCTCCTGCTCCGTCCTTGCCCTCCTGCTCCGGCCTCGCTCCTGCTCCGGACTCGCCCTCCCGCTCCGGACTCGCCCTCCCGCTCCGGCCTCGCCCTTCTGCTCCGGCCTCGCCCTCCTGCTCCGGACTCACCCTCCTGCTCCGGCCTCGCTCCTGCTCCGGACTCGCCCTCCCGCTCCGGCCTTGCCCTCCTGCTCCGGACTCGCCCTCCCGCTCCGGCCTTGCCCTCCTGCTCCGGACTCACCCTCCTGCTCTGGACTCGCCCTCCTGCTCCGGCCTCGCTCCTGCTCCGGCCTTGCCCTCCTGCTCCGGCCTCGCTCCTGCTCCGGACTCGCCCTCCCGCTCCGGACTCGCCCTCCCGCTCCGGCCTCGCCCTCCCGCTCCGGACTCGCCCTCCCGCTCCGGCCTTGCCCTTCTGCTCCGGCCTCGCCCTCCCGCTCCGGCCTCGCCCTCCCGCTCCGGCCTCGGCCTCGCCCTCCCGCTCTGGCCTCACTTTCCCACTCCGGCCTCGCCATCCTGCTCCGGACTCGCCCTCCCGATCCGTCCTTGCCCTCCTGCTCCGGCCTCCCCGTCTTGCTCCCGACTCGCCCTCCTGCTCCGGCCTCGCCCTCCTGCTCCGGTCTCGCCCTCCTGCTCCGGACTCGCCCTCCTGCTCCGGCCTCGCCCTCCCGCTCCGGCCTCGCCCTCCCGCTCCGGCCTCGCCCTCCCGCTCCGACGTCGCCCTCCCGCTCTGGCCTCACTTTCCCACTCCGGTCTCGCCCTCCTGCTCCGGTCTCGCCATCCTGCTCCGGACTAGCCCTCCCGATCCTTCCTTGCCCTCCTGCTCCGGCCTCCCCGTCTTGCTCCCGACTCGCCCTCCTGCTCCGGCCTCGCCCTCCTGCTCCGGTCTCGCCCTCCTGCTTGGACGCGCCCTCCTGCTCCGGCCTCGCCCTCCCGCTCCTGCCTCGCCCTCCCGCTCCGGCCTCGCCCTCCCGCTCCGGCCTCGCCATCTTGCTCCAGCCTTGCCCTCCTGCTCCAACCTCACCCTCCTGCTCCGACCTCGTCCTCCTGCTCCGGCCTCACCGTCTTGCTCCGGACCCTCCCTCCTGCTCCGGCCTCGCTCTCCTGCTCCGGCCTCGCCCTCCCGCTCCAGCCTCGCCCTCCCGCTGCAGCCTCGCCCTCCTGGTCCGGCCTCACCGTCTTGCTCCGGCCTCGCCCTCCTGCTCCGGCCTCGCTCTCCCACTCCGGCATCGCCCTCCTGCTCCGGCCTCGCCCTCCCGCCCTGGCCTCACTTTACCGCTCCGGCCTCGCTCTCCCGCTCCGGCCTCGCCCTCCCGCTCCGGCCTCGCCCTCCCGCTCCGGCCTCGCCCTCCCGCTCCGGCCTCGGCCTCGCCCTCCCGCTCTGGCCTCACTTTCCCACTCCGGCCTCGCCATCCTGCTCCGGACTCGCCCTCCCGATCCGTCCTTGCCCTCCTGCTCCGGCCTCCCCGTCTTGCTCCCGACTCGCCCTCCTGCTCCGGCCTCGCCCTCCTGCTCCGGTCTCGCCCTCCTGCTCCGGACTCGCCCTCCTGCTCCGGCCTCGCCCTCCCGCTCCGGCCTCGCCCTCCCGCTCCGGCCTCGCCCTCCCGCTCCGGACTCGCCCTCCTGCTCCGGACTCGCCCTCCTGCTCTGGACTCGCCCTCCTGCTCCGGCCTCGCTCCTGCTCCGGACTCGCCCTCCCGCTCCGGCCTTGCCCTCCTGCTCCGGACTCGCCCTCCTGCTCTGGACTCGCCCTCCTGCTCCGGCCTCGCTCCTGCTCCGTCCTTGCCCTCCTGCTCCGGCCTTGCTCCTGCTCCGGACTCGCCCTCCCGCTCCGGACTCGCCCTCCCGCTCCGGCCTCGCCCTCCTGCTCCGGCCTCGCCCTCCTGCTCCGGACTCGCCCTCCTGCTCCGGCCTCGCTCCTGCTCCGGACTCGCCCTCCCGCTCCGGCCTTGCCCTCCTGCTCCGGACTTGCCCTCCCGCTCCGGCCTTGCCCTCCTGCTCCGTACTCACCCTCCTGCTCTGGACTCGCCCTCCTGCTCCGGCCTCGCTCCTGCTCCGGCCTTGCCCTCCTGCTCCGGCCTCGCTCCTGCTCCGGACTCGCCCTCCCGCTCCGGACTCGCCCTCCCGCTCCGGCCTCGCCCTCCCGCTCCGGACTCGCCCTCCCGCTCCGGCCTTGCCCTTCTGCTCCGGCCTCGCCCTCCTGCTCCGGCCTCGCTCCTGCTCCGGACTCGCCCTCCCCGCTCCAGCCTCGCCCTCCCGCTGCAGTCTCGCCCTCCTGCACCGGTCTCATCCTCCTGCTCCGGCCTCGCTCCTGCTCCGGACTCGCCCTCCCGCTCCAGCCTCGCCCTCCTGCTCCGGACTCGCCCTCCTGCTCTGGACTCGCCCTCCCGCTCCGGCCTCGCCCTCCTGCTCCGGACTCGCCCTCCTGCTCTGGACTCGCCCTCCTGCTCCGGCCTCGCTCCTGCTCCGGACTCGCCCTCCCGCTCCGGCCTTGCCCTCCTGCTCCGGACTCGCCCTTCTGCTCTGGACTCACCCTCCCACTCCGGCCTCGCCCTCCTGCTCTGGACTCGCCCTCCCGCTCCGACCTCGCCCTCCCGCTCCAGCCTCGCCCTCATGTCCGGCCTCGCCCTCCTGCTCCAACATCACCCTCCGGCTCCGGCCTCGTCCTCCTGCTCCGGACTCGCCCTCCTGCTCCAACCTCACCCTCCGGCTCCGACCTCGTCCTCCTGCTCCGGCCTCACCGTCTTGCTCCGGACCCTCCCTCCTGCTCCGGCCTCGCTCTCCTGCTCCGGCCTCGCCCTCCCGCTCCAGCCTCGCCCTCCCGCTGCAGCCTCGCCCTCCTGGTCCGGCCTCACCGTCTTGCTCCGGCCTCGCCCTCCTGCTCCGGACTCGCCCTCCTGCTCTGGACTCTCCCTCCCGCTCCGGACTCGCCCTCCTGCTCCGGACTCGCCCTCCTGCTCTGGACTCTCCCTCCTGCTCCGGCCTCGCTCCTGCTCCGGACTCGCCCTCCCGCTCCGGCCTTGCCCTCCTGCTCCGGACTCGCCCTCCTGCTCTGGACTCGCCCTCCTGCTCCGGCCTCGCTCCTGCTCCGTCCTTGCCCTCCTGCTCCGGCCTCGCTCCTGCTCCGGCCTCGCCCTTCTGCTCCGGCCTCGCCCTCCTGCTCCGGACTCACCCTCCTGCTCCGGCCTCGCTCCTGCTCCGGACTCGCCCTCCCGCTCCGGCCTTGCCCTCCTGCTCCGGACTCGCCCTCCCGCTCCGGCCTTGCCCTCCTGCTCCGGACTCACCCTCCTGCTCTGGACTCGCCCTCCTGCTCCGGCCTCGCTCCTGCTCCGGCCTTGCCCTCCTGCTCCGGCCTCGCTCCTGCTCCGGACTCGCCCTCCCGCTCCGGACTCGCCCTCCCGCTCCGGCCTCGCCCTCCCGCTCCGGCCTCGCCCTCCCGCTCCGGACTTGCCCTCCCGCTCCGGCCTTGCCCTTCTGCTCCGGCCTCGCCCTCCCGCTCCGGCCTCGCCCTCCCGCTCCGGCCTCGGCCTCGCCCTCCCGCTCTGGCCTCACTTTCCCACTCCGGCCTCGCCATCCTGCTCCGGACTCGCCCTCCCGATCCGTCCTTGCCCTCCTGCTCCGGCCTCCCCGTCTTGCTCCCGACTCGCCCTCCTGCTCCGGCCTCGCCCTCCTGCTCCGGTCTCGCCCTCCTGCTCCGGCCTCGCCCTCCCGCTCCGGCCTCGCCCTCCCGCTCCGGCCTCGCCCTCCCGCTCCGACGTCGCCCTCCCGCTCTGGCCTCACTTTCCCACTCCGGTCTCGCCCTCCTGCTCCGGTCTCGCCATCCTGCTCCGGACTAGCCCTCCCGATCCTTCCTTGCCCTCCTGCTCCGGCCTCCCCGTCTTGCTCCCGACTCGCCCTCCTGCTCCGGCCTCGCCCTCCTGCTCCGGTCTCGCCCTCCTGCTTGGACGCGCCCTCCTGCTCCGGCCTCGCCCTCCCGCTCCTGCCTCGCCCTCCCGCTCCGGCCTCGCCCTCCCGCTCCGGCCTCGCCATCTTGCTCCAGCCTTGCCCTCCCGCTCCGGCCTCGCCCTCCCACTCCGGACTCGCCCTCCGGCTCCGGCCTTGCCCTCCTGCTCCGGACTCGCCCTCCTGCTCCGGACTCGCCCTCCTGCTCCAGACTCGCCCTCCCGCTCCAGCCTTGCCCTCCCGCTCCGGCCTCGCCCTCCCACTCCGGACTCGCCCTCCGGCTCCGGCCTTGCCCTCCTGCTCCGGACTCGCCCTCCTGCTCCGGACTCGCCCTCCTGCTCCAGACTCGTCCTCCCGCTCCGGCCTCGCCCTTCTGCTCCGGACTCGCCCTCCGGCTCCGGCCTTGCCCTCCTGCTCCTGCCTCGCTCCTGCTCCGGACTCGCCCTCCGGCTCCGGCCTTGCCCTCCTGCTCCGGACTCGCCCTCCTGCTCCGGCCTCGCCCTCCTGCTCCAGACTCGCCCTCCCGCTCCGGCCTCGCCCTCCTGCTCGGGCCTCGCTCTCCTGCTCGGGCCTCGCTCTCCCGCTCCGGCCTCGCCCTCCTGCTCCAACATCACCCTCCGGCTCCGGCCTCGCCCTCCTGCTCCAACATCACCCTCCGGCTCCGGCCTCGTCCTCCTGCTCCGGCCTCGCCCTCCTGCTCCGGCCTCGCCCTCCTGCTCCGACCTCGCCGTCTTGCTCCAGCATCGCCTTCTCACTCCGGCCTCGCCCTCCCACTCCAGCCTCGCCCTCCTGCTCCAGCCTCGCCCGCCTGCTCCAACATCACCCTCCTGCTCCGACCTCGCCCTCCCGCTCCTTCTCGCCCTCCCGCTCTGGTCTCGTCCTCCTGCTCCGGCCTCGCCCTCCTCCTCCGGCCTCGCCCTCCTGCTCCGGCCTCGCTCCTGCTCTGGCCTCGCTCTCCCGCACCGGCCTCGCCCTCCTGCTCCAACCTTTCCCTCCCGCTCCGGCCTCGCTCTCCCGCTCCGGCCTCGCCCTCCCGCTCCGGCCTCGCTCCTGCTCTGGCATCGCTCTCCTGCACCGGCCTCGCCCTCCCGCTCCAGCCTCGCCCTCACGCTCCAGCCTTTCCCTCCCGCTCCGGCCTCGCTCTCCCGCACCGGCCTCGCCCTCCTGCTCCGGCCTCGCCCTCCTGCTCCGGCCTCGCTCTCCCGCACCGGCCTCGCCCTCCCGCTCCGGCCTCGCCCTCCCGCTCCAGCCTTTCCCTCCCACTCCGGCCTCGCTCTCCCGCACCGGCCTCGCTCTCCTGCTCCGGCCTCGCCCTCCCGCTCCGGCCTCGCTCTCCCGCTCCAGCCTCGCCCTCCCGCTCAAGCCTCGCCCTCCCGCTCCAGCCTCGCCCTCCCGCTCAAGCCTCGCCCTCCCGCTCCGGCCTCGCTCCTGCTCTGGCCTCGCTCTCCCGCACCGGCCTCGCTCTCCTGCTCCGGCCTCGCCCTCCCGCTCCGGCCTCGCTCTCCCGCTCAAGCCTCGCCCTCCCGCTCCAGCCTTGCCCTCCCGCTTCAGCCTCGCCCTCCTGCTCCGACCTCGCCGTCTTGCTCTGGCATCGCCTTCTCACTCTGGCCTCGCCCTCCTGCTCCGGCCTCGCCCTCCTGCTCCGACCTCGCCGTCTTGCTCTGGCATCGCCTTCTCACTCTGGCCTCGCCCTCCTGCTCCGGCGTCGCCCCCCCCCCCCCCGCTCCAGCCACGCCCTCCTGCTCCGGCCTCGCCCTCCTGCTCCGACCTCGCCGTCTTGCTCTGGCATCGCCTTCTCACTCTGGCCTCGCCCTCCCGCTCCAGCCTCGCCCTCCTGCTCCGGCCTCGTCCTCCTGCTCCGGCCTCGCCCTCCCGCTCCAGCCTCGCCTTCCCGCTCCGGCCTCGCCCTCCTGCTCCGGACACGCCCTCCCGCTCCAGCCTCGCCCTCCTGCTCCAGCCTCGTCATCCTGCTCCGGCCTCGTCATCCTGCTCCGGCCTCGCCCTCCCGCTCCAGCCTCGCCCTCCTGCTCCGGCCTCGCCCTCCTGCTCCGGTCTCGCCCTCCCGCTCCAGCCTCGCCCTCCTGCTCCGGCCTCGCCCTCCCGCTCCAGCCTCGCCCTCCTGCTCCGGCCTCGCCCTCCCGCTCCAGCCTCGCCCTCCCGCTGCAGCCTCGCCCTCCTGCTCCGGACTCGCCCTCCTGCTCCAACCTCACCCTCCGGCTCCGACCTCGTCCTCCTGCTCCGGCCTTGCCCTCCCGCTCCGGTCTCGCCCTCCCGCTCCGGCCTCGCCCTCCCGCTCCGGCCTCGCCCTCCCTCTCCAGCCGCGACCTCCTGCTCCGGCCTCGCCCTCCTGCTCCAACCTCGCCCTCCCGCTCCGGCCTCGCCCTCCCGCTCCGGCCTCGCCCTCCCTCTCCAGCCGCGACCTCCTGCTCCGGCCTCGCCCTCCTGCTCCAGCCTCGCCCTCCCGCTCCGGCCTCGCCCTCCCGCTCCGGCCTCGCCCTCCCTCTCCAGCCTCGTCCTCCGGCTCCGACCTCGCCCTCCTGCTCCAACCTCGCCCTCCTGCTCCAACGTCACCCTCCGGCTCCGACCTCGCCCTCCTGCTCCACCCTCGCCCTCCTGCTCCAACGTCACCCTCCGGCTCCGACCTCGCCCTCCTGCTCCAACCTCGCCCTCCTGCTCCAACGTCACCCTCCAGCTCCGACTTCGTCCTCCTGCTCCGGCCTCGCCCTCTCGCTCCAGCCTCGCCCTCCGGCTCCGACCTCGTCCTCCTGCTCCAGCCTCGCCCTCCCGCTCCAGCCTCGCCCTCCCGCTCCAGCCTCGCCCTCCAGCTCCGGCCTCGTCCTCCTGCTCCAGCCTCGCCCTCCTGCACCGGTCTCATCCTCCTGCTCCGGTTATGGGGAGAAGGTAGGAGAATGCGGATGAGGAAAATATCAGCCATGATTGAATGGCGGAGCAGACTCTGTGGGCCAAGTGGCCTAATTCTGCTCCTAAGTCTTATTGTCTAAGAATGTTGTTTGTCACTTATCAGCCCAAGCATGAACATCGTCCAGGACTTGCTGAAAATGGGAACAGACTGTTTCAATATCTGAGGAGTGGTGATTGATTCTGAACATTGTGTAATCGTGATTAAACATACCCACTTTTGACCGTTAGATGGAGGGAAGGCCATTGATGAAGCAGCTGAAGATGGTTGAGTCTGGGACGCTGCTTTGCAGCAATGTCTTTCGACTGAGGTTATTGGGCTCCAACAAGCACAACCTTCCATAGTGCTATGTATGACTCCAACCAGTGAAACGTTTCCCCCTGATTTCCACGGAATTCAATGTTGCAATCCTTGATGCCACACTTTGTCAAATGCTGCCTTGAAGGACAGTCACTTTCACTTCTCCTCTTGAGTCCAGCTCTTTTGTTCATGCTTTGACCAAGGCTGTAATGAAGTTAGGAGGAAAGTAGCCCGAATGGAACCCAAACTAAGCATTAGTGAATTGGTTATTGCTGTGTAACGAATACTTTACAGGAATGTCGACCATACCTTCTATCGCTTTGCTGATGAACAAGAGGATTCTGATGGGGTGGATGTGATTGGTCCTGCTTTTTGTGAAGTGACATAACTGGGCAAATTTTCACATTGTCAGGTAGGTACAAATATTGTAGCTGTACTGGGCAACAGCGTGGCAAGGAGCACAGACATTTCAGGAGCACACGCCTTTACTGTTGCTGGGATATTGGCTGGCCATTACCCTTTGCAGTGTCCAGTACCTTCAGTCGTTTCTTTTTTTAAAAATATTTTTATTGACATTTTCCGACTTTAACAGTATAACCGTTTAACATAATAATAATAATTGGTTATCGTCACAAGTAGGCTTCAATGAAGTTACTGTGAAAAGCCCCTGGGCGCCACATTCCGACGCCAAGACTCATGGGCGGGATTCTCTATTGGCCAACGCCAAAATCGGGAATGCCGATTGAACGGAGAATAGCTCCCGACGCCGAATTGACGGCAGGTGCCGGTTTGGTGCCGAGTCACGATGCTCCACTCCCTCCAAATTGGCGTCATTACTACATTTGCATCTTATTAGCAGGCCCACCCATGATGCTCTGCCTCCGATGGGCCGAGTTCCCGACGGCGTGGGCCACTTGTGGTGTCAACAGTCGTGAACCTGGCATGGTGGCTGCGAAGAGGGCATATGGACAGTCTCCAGCGCCGCTAACAGTTGTGCCGCTGGCCTTCTGACAGGGCTGGGGTGAGTAGTAAGGGGTTGCCGGGAGATGGGCTATGGTATCGGGGTGGACGGGTACACAGTCCAGCACAACTAGCGCTATCTTTTTGGGTGCAATCTGTGCGTGTGTCGGGGTGAAAGTATATGTGCGGCTGCAGCTTGTCAGCCCTGCGTGTGTCCAGCACGGACCCGGCGATTCTCCCACCGTTTTTCAGGTGTTCCGCAGGTGTTTCACGTGGCACTGGTGCTAGCTCCTCACCGGTAGCGGAATCGGTGCGGGTATGGCACCGATCCACCGTTGGCTTCAGCATTTAGCTGCGAGGATCTGGATCGGGAGTATCTGGTTGTAGAACCCCTGAATTCAGCCAAACCAGAGAGGGCCCACTGCCCCGCCAGACGTGACCGCCATCCCAGGGACCAGACCCA
The DNA here is from genome assembly GCF_902713615.1 of Scyliorhinus canicula. Taxonomy (NCBI): domain Eukaryota; kingdom Metazoa; phylum Chordata; class Chondrichthyes; order Carcharhiniformes; family Scyliorhinidae; genus Scyliorhinus; species Scyliorhinus canicula. Next base: position 73,843,090 of record NC_052152.1, read on the forward strand.
TTACGTGGATGATGACGATGATGCCTATCACCAACTACATTGCATGGCTTCACCTCGGGTCGACCCCATTCAGCTGTTGTTGCAGGTGAACAGGCATTTCATCTGCATGGAGCTGGTCACGGGTGCGGCAGCATCCATGGTCAGACGCCGTACCTTCGACTAGATCCGATCTCCAGATTCTTATCCTCTGGGACACCAACGCCCACGTCGCTATATACACTGGAGAACTGCTGGAAATTGCGGGTACCTCCATGGTCCTAGTCAAATACGGGCAACAGATCGCACACTTCCATAAGTAGTCATGCATGGCAACTGTCCGAGTTTGTTGGGACGCGACTGGCTGCACCAACTCCGATTGGACTGGCAAAAGATTTGCCAAATGTACCCACATGGCCCTGAGGTGATTCTGGCCTGTCCGTGTTTCAGGAGTTAGGCAAAATCAGAGGGCCCGTGGCCAGCATCAGCATTGACTCAATGACTCAACAAGACATTTCCGCGCCTGATCTGTCCCATGTGCTTTGCAGTCGAAAGTGGACGCATTAGTTGGAAAGTCTCGAAGGTTTGAAGAGAATCCTCCCCGTCGTTCTCCAATTGAATGGCACCGGTCGTACCAGTGATGAAGCACGATGGCTCCGTTTGCCTCTTTGGGGACTATAGAATGATGGTTAACCGCATCTCCAGTTTGGATCGATACCCCGAGAGTCTGTATGCCAAGCTTAGTGGGGGCCGCTCACTTTCCAAATTAGACATGAGCCACCTCCAGCTGACTTTGGCCCTGGATCCCAGGCGATTTGAGACTATCAACACACACTGTGGGCTGTTTGTGTATGCACAACTGCCCTGGCGCGTTTCTTCCGTGAGTACCATCTTCCAAAGGGTGATGGAGGACATCCTGCATGGACTCCTAAGAGTAGCGGTATATCTCGATGTTTTGACCATGGGTTGTCTGACGCTGAGCATCTGAACAACCTGACCGAGGTACTCTGGCATTTTGAAGAGGCTGGGATTGGCCTCCGCAGGGAGAAAAGGTGTTTTCGATGCAGCCGAGGCCACCTACCTGGGTTTTCGTGTGGATTGGCATGGGTTGCATCCCGTGGAAGAAAAGGTACAGGCCATTCATCATGCCCAGGTACCTAACTGTCCAAAGGATCTAAGCTTGTTTTTGGACCACATAAATTACTATGGCAAATTTATTTGAAACCTCGCCACGATATTGGCCCCTCCTCCACCATCTGTTTAAAATAAGGTCAACGTTGGGAGTGGTCCCGGGCCCATGGGGCGGTCTCCACTTCGGTCAAGAAGCAGCTGTCCTCCTCCTGTCCACTGACCCACTTTGACTCATTGAAACCACTTTTGTTGATGTACGATGCTTCTCCCTACGGGGTCGGGGCCGTGTTACCCCACTGAATGGGTCAGAGCGCCCCATTGCTTTTGCATCTCGGACGTAGGCGGATACTGAAAAGAACTACGCACAGATTGAAAAAGAGGGTTGGGGTAGTATTTGGGGTGAAAAACATTCCACCAGTATGTCTATGGGAATCCCTGCAGCGTCTTCACCGATCACAAACTCCTGTTGGGGTTATTTGAGGACCAGGCAAATAACCCCCATCGCCATGGGCATCACGGACTGTGTCATTCTGTGGGGAACGCACGTGGTGGTCCCCAAGTGCGGATGCGCATCGCCTCCACAAATGACGCCCAGGGGTGTCAAAGAAGATGTTAGCCTGTAGCTATGTATGGTGGCCAGGCATTGATGAAGACATAGAGAAGGTGGCCCAGCACTGCACACAGTGCCAAGAGCATCAGAAATTGCAGCCAGCAGCACCACTCCACCATGGGAATGGTCAGGCATCCTTAGACCCGCCTCCACATAGGGACCGTTCCAAGGGGCGATGTTTCTCATTGTCGTGGATGGCCACTCAAAGCGGATGGAGGTCCATAAAATGCAAGTAACGGCAGCTCGGGCCACCATCGACAGGCTGTGGCAATCTGTTAGCACACATGGGATACGGGAGGTGCTGGTCTCGGACAATGGAACAGCTTTCGCAGAGTTTGGGGCATTCATGACCGTGAATAGCATACAACCCCTGCATACAGCCCTGTACCAACCGGCATCAAATGGATTAGCGAGCGGGCGGTCCAGACGTTCAAGCTCAGAATGAAAAAACAGACCTTGGCTTCCTGGGAGGCTTGACTGGCGCGGTTAATCTTTTGCTGCCGGACGATGCTGCACCCAATGACGGGAGTGGCGAGGGTCGCTCTGGTCGAATTGCTGATGTATCGCTTCCTTCGCATTCGGTTGATTTTGGTTATCCCGGACATTGGTGGGAAAGTCCACCTGGGCCAGGTCAGGGGTTGACGCAGGCTGGTGTCTGTCCTTGCGCACATTCGCTTTGGGAGACCTAGTGCATGTCCGCATCTTTTGTGAAGATGCCACGTTGATCCTGGGTGTCGTGTTAGCCCAGATGGGCTCAGTTCATAGAACATAGAGTGCAGAAGGAGGCCATTCGGCCCATTGAGTCTGCACCGACCCACTTAAGCCCTCACTTCCACCATATCCCCGAAACCCCTCCTAACCTTTTTGGTCACTAAGGGCAATTTAGCATGGCCAATCCACCTAACCTGCACGTCTTTGGACTGTGGGAGGAAACCGCAGCACCCGGAGGAAACCCACGCAGACTCTGGGAGAATGTGCAGACGCCGCACAGACAGTGACCCAGCAGGGACCCTGGCGCTGTGAAGCCACAGTGCTATCCACTTGTGCTACCTTGCTGCCTCATCGAGTACGGGCTAAGTGGCGTGAGTCTATTCGATATGTGGATCACCTCTGTGGGCACATCTCTAACACACCAGATCCAATTCCAGAGGTTCCAGACCAGAACCGACCGCAACTCGCCTTGCCACTTCCAATGCAGAGACCCGCTGTTGGTCCCAGTTATGCCAGCCGTGGAGAAGCCGGATACGGACAGCGAGGATGCCGTGATGCAGAACAAAGTCCCACAAGCTCCGATTCCAAGCCCAACATTGACATATTGCTACTGCCGGAGTCCATCATGTCGGTGCCCGTGGCTGCCTCCATTCCGCCGACCTTGTCCAGACATGCAATTGTAAAGAAAAACAAAATTTATTTTATTTAACGGGTTAACTATTATGTACTGCTCTAGTAGTTCCCCAATGGGTCTTCTCTAGTCGGTGCCGAGCTCCACCGAGTAGTGGATCATCCCTGCACTGTGAGACCCGTGTGGGCTATAACAGGCATAAAGTGGAAATTGTTCAGCAATGACTATTTTACATTGGTGTCAATGTAAAATTGGGGGGGGGGGGGGGGGAGAGTTATAACGCTCGCGGAGGTCACAACAAAAGAACTATCAGATTTCCCGTGACCTCCATAGATTATGAGCGTCCCTGGTAATGGGATGGGGGCTTCCCCTTAACAAGGGACAAGCTCACTCGTATAACCCCGACCTGAGGCAGACCCTTCGTGGACTGGAGATTCTTGTATTATATAAAAAATCTTACTTTTGTTTTCTACCTACTTCGCCTATGCATGCTACTTTGGCAAATTCTAGTCAGGGTCAACAAAGTGTTGGAGCTGAAAAGATTGTTCTTTGCTTTCTGAGCACACGTGAACTGCGTGTTAGGAATTTCACACCAATGTAAAATTGCTGAACAATTTCCACTTTATGCCTGTTACAGCCCACACGGGTCTCACAGGGTAGGGATGATTCACTACTCGGTGGAGCTTGTAGAATACAAACTTTAACCCTGAACACAGTTTATGCGCCTTTGCATATAGTCGGCCAGTCAGGCACCGACTAGAGAAGACCCATTGGGGAACTACTGGAGCAGTACATAATGGTTAACGCGTTTAATAAAATATATTTTGTTTTTCTTTACAATTCGGTGTGAACGCCTTTCGTTGCCCCTTGCAAAAATGCCCCAGTTTTGTAGATCTGTTGCTTCTGGGAAAATTGCTTCTGTCCTGTTAATACTTCAACGATATTTTCCAATTGGGTGTGAAGCGGTCGCTGTATTTTGTTGCCCTGGAGGGGGCGCTAACACTGGCGCCGTTCCTGCCGCCGCCGGAAGGGCCATCTTGCGGTGCCGCTCGGGTCTTGTTGGCGTTGGAGGGTTGCATCATTCTGGGAGCGGCGGTTGGGCCCGGGAGCAAGATGATGGGAGACGAGGCCGGTGTGACCGTGGGCCAGCCGCACCTGGCCAGGCAGGATCTCAACGCGCTGGTCAGTGCTGGGCTGGGGGAGCGATGCAGGAGGGGCTCAGCCAGCGCAGCACATGGGCCACACGCGGGCTTGGCTGAGCGAAGGCAGGCGGCGCGTTTCTGGAGGAGTAGCAGCAGCAGCAGCAGCGTGTGGCTTTGAGGGGGAGACTCTGCCTCACCTGGAGCTGGATAGGCCCGGGTTCCCAGTACCCCGCTCACCCCCCCCCCCCCCCCCCCCAAATAGATGCTGCATGCAACCCAGAGCCTGGGGTCATTTGTGACCCTGGACCCAGTTATTTTATTCTGTACGGGGAGCAGTCTGTCACCCCCCCCCCCCCCCCCCCCCCCCAAAACACAGCGAGTGACCATGTTCCACCCTCTGGTTCTCCAGTTCTTAATTTGTAAAAAGGGGGCTGGCTGTAGGAAATTCTGAGGGTGGGTGTGTACAAATCTTCGGCGGCAGGACAACTGGGGAAGGTGGTTTATAAACACGGGTGTTCCCCCCCCCCCCCCCCCCCCGTTGTGCAGAAGCGTCATAGTGGACTAAACATCGACTCTCACTCCACATACCACCAGACCTGTTGAGTTTTCCCAGCACTTTCAAATTGATCAAACTTTGCTTTGGCTGGAGTGTGTGCCCGATTCCAGACACCAAACTGGAGGAAAGATCTCTCAGCCTTCGAGGGAATGCAGAAGACAGTCATTAGGGTGGTATCAGGGATCAGAGACATTTCGTATTGGGAGACTGAAGAAACTGGATTGTTTACTAGCGAGAAGGTTAACAGAAGATTTGGTAGAGATGTTTGAAATTCTGAATGATTTTGGCAAGAGTAAATCAGGAGAAGCTGTTTCCATTAACAGAAGGATAGGTAACCAGAGGACACATGTGAACTGATGGTTTAATGTACCGCTCATTCTTTTTTTTAAATTTAGAGTACCCAATTATTTTTTTCCAATTAAAGGGCAATTTAGCGTGGCCAATCCACCTAACCTGCACATCTTTTGGTTGTGGGGGCAAAACCCACGCAAACACGGGGAGAATGTGCAAACTCCACACGGACAGTGACCCAGAGCCGGGATCGAACCTGGGACCTCAGCGCCGTGATACCGCTCATTCTTTTGCCTCTTTCTCCACACCAAGTTATGCTGCTTTGGAATGCAGTGACATGGAGGATGGTGAAGCAGTTTTAGCAGCAAATTTCAAAAAGGGGATTGGATAAATACTTGACGGGGGGAACATTGCAGGGCTTTGGAGAAGGAGCAGCAGAGCGGGACTAATTGGATAGCTCTATGAAAGAACTGGTACAGGGACGATGGACTGATTAGCTGCTTGCTTTGCTGTATAATTCTATCAGTTGTATGTTTGTACTAGCTTTGCCAGATCAGATATTGAACCTGCAAAATAATTGACATTCAATTAATTGATGGTCGTCTTTGAATGATAAGTAGGGGCTGGTTTAGCACAGTGGGCTAAACAGCTGGCTTGTAATGCAGAACAGACCAGCAGCGTGGGTTCAATTCCCATACCAGCCTCCCCGAACAGACGCCGGAATGTGGCAACTAGGGGCTTTTCACGGTAACTTCATTGAAGCCCTACTTGTGACAAGAAGCGATTATTATTAAATGCTGTTGGTGTTTCATTGCTTTCTCAGTGTAGAAAATATATTGATAAATCTATTGTTGCCAAATATTGAAGCAGTTTATTAATTTCAGATTTTTCATTCAAGCTCTGAGGAATTATTGTTTCAGTTATTATTTGTCAACCAGAGCTGTTTGGTTGATGTAGATTGATCAATTTCATTTTGGTAAGATGGAGGTATGAAGACATCTTGAAAAAACATGTAAACTGGGAACATTCCTGATCTACTGGAATGGCAGAACAGATATGCTTGAGGAATTGAATGGTCTATTTCTGTTCATCTGACGTACAGTGTAGGAATTTTCTTCCTTTGCACATTCTCCCTGTGTCTGTGGGTCTCACCCCCACAACCCAAAGATGTGCAGGGTAGGTGGATTTGTCATGCTAAATTGCCCCTTAATTGGGAAAAAAAATTGGTACTCTAATTTATATATTTTTTTAATTCTTTCTAGTTTTGATTTTAAGCATCTCACTGATACTTTTGTCAGAATTTGATCTGATATCTCTCGATACAGTTGGAAACATCCTACTCCTTTAATGTCCAATTTTCAAAATTCTCCAAGTGTAACGCCTACTTGGCAAACTGGGCTTTCAGTACGATGTCATTCTTAATTGTATCGGCCACCTGGCAAGCACCTATTTCAGATTTCATGAGGATCTAATTCTAGTAGATTCAGTAAGATCTCCTGTGAAACCCATGATGATCCTGTGAATGTGAAGTAAATTTATATTTCTGACACATTTCATACATAAACCAACATCTCAGCACTTGGCAGAGCAGAGTGGTGAAGTGCATGGCAAGCGTGAGGGAAAAAAGGAATAAACAAAAAGTTTGGGAATGGTGCTAGCAGCAGATGATGAATTTATTTTGGAAGACTGAGGGATAGGGGATTGAACTCCAAAGGGAAAAGACTTGATGGGTGAAAGGGCCTGCCAATGAAGGAGCACAGGAGTCGATAACAAAATAAACTGGTGTCAGAGGCTGCATGCACAATTTTAGTAATCTCCAGCTTTTGAGTAGTCATGCAAGACCTGGCAAAATTTGAAAACGAGGAATGCGGCTCATTTTGTGCCTCCATCAGCTTCCTCTTGTCCTTGATGGTTTGCTTTATATGCAGTAATCCTTCATATTCACTGATGAGCACTTGTCACCCAAGAAAACTATTGCTCCATATTTTCGTGAGTTCATAAGATATAGGAGCAGAATTAGGCTACTTGGCCCACCGAGTCTGCTCCGCCATTTGATAATGGCTGATCTCATCTTGGTCTTTAACTCCACCGTCCTGCCCATTCTCTATAACCCTTCAACCCGTTATGCATTAAAAATCTGTAACTCCTCAAGTCACAGCATCCACTGCACTCTGGGATAACAAATTCCACAGATTCACAACCCATTAGGAGGAGTATTTTCTCCTCAACTCCTTTTGTTAATGTGCTACCTCTTATCCTAAGGCTGTGACCTCTTCTAGAATACCCCACAAGAAGAAGCATTAGCTCCATGTCTACTTTATCCATACCTTTTATCGTCTTGTATACCTCAATTTGACCTCCCCTCATTCTTCTAAATTAGTTTAGGCCTAAACTGTTCAATCTCTCTTCATACAACAAACCCCTCATCTCTGGAATCAACCTAGTAAACCTCCTCTGAACTGACTGCAAAGCCACTCGATCTTTCCTCAAATAAGGAGAACAAAACTGAACTATACAATGCCTTGTATAGTTGCAACAACGTTTCCTTACCTTTATACTCTGTTCCCTTAGCAATAAATGCCAACATTCCATTCGCTTTCTTTATTTGCTGTAACTGCACGCTAGTTTTCTGTGACTCGAAGACCCAGCTAACGGAGCACCTGAAGTCTCCCCATTTAGATAATAAGTTGCCGTCCCATTTTTCTGACCAAAAGGCATGACCTCACAGTTATCCACATAAAACTCCATCTGCCACATTTTAGCCCTCTCCTAACCAAAATAAGCTACTTTCGTAGGCAATATGAGGCTCACTGTGAACCATCAGTATGCCAATCTCATCTTTCATGTGGATGTAGACGGTGGCTACATTCTTAAATATATGATTCTTATTTGCTGTAGCCTTAATCTGGTCCTCATGTAGGCACATCAAACATTTGTTTCAGGTGGGGTATAGGGGGAGATCGAATAATTCTGTGCATCTGTATGCTCAAGTTAACAACTTTCTTTCACTCAGTAACTTTAACTTCAGTGTCCTTTACAGAGGGGAGAGAGGCAGCATTAATCACAAGCTTGCTGAATCAAAAACAACTTTTTTTCGTTTCAGGCATATCCCTTCTGGAAGATTTTATATATGAACAACTTATAAAAAGGACGATTGATAGAAATAGGGGAGGAAAAAAGTACACAAGAAAAAGAGTAGAATGAACTGGAAATTGATTAGGAGAACCGGTGATAATTGTATCGGACAAAAGGAGGCACAAAGAGAAAACGAAAAAATATAACGAGACCCAGTGAATGTGTATGATACACGCCAAAACGTTTATGGCTGGCTCATTAATGTGAATGCAGTTTGCCCATTGAATGCAGTGGCTGATAAAGCCAGGAAATTAGCACTTAGTCACAATTAACTTATCATAGGATTTTTCTGGAAACTGGCTGACTCGGTTTATTTGTCTTCAAAATGAACAGAGCACATAAAGTGCTATAACTGGCAACTTTCAAATTAATGTTAATGGCTAATGATTGTCACATAAAATCATAGAATCCCTATAGTGCAAGGAGACCATTTGGCCTAACGAATCTGCACCGACCCTCCGATCGAGCACCCTAACCAGGCTTCCACCCTGTCCCTGCGACCCTGTAACCACACTTAGCCCGCACATCCCTGGACACCAAGGGGCAGTTTAACATGGCCAATCCACCTGACCTCATCTTTGGACCGGATGGAAACCCACGCAGACATGGAGAGAACGTGCAAATTCCACACAGTCACCCAAAGCCAGAATTGAACCCGGGTTCCTGGTGCTGTGAGGCAGCAGTGCTAACCACTGTATCACCATGCTGCTCAACTTGACCATTAAAAGTGTTTATGTTAAATGGTAGTGACTATGGTTAGAGAAGGAAAACATGAAAACCTGACAAAACAGAGCAGGTTCTAAAAGTCTGGTGGTAAAAATAGGCATGTTCAAACCTGGGTTGCGGATCACACTGCCAATAGTGTACCTGTGGAGGGGGGGGGGGGGGGGGATTTCCATCCTAACTACCAATCCACTTTCTCTGCTCTTCTGGAAGCACAACTTTCCCGTCTCTTGCTTTGCCATTGCCTGCAGTCAAAGAAAAAAATAGACCTGATATTATGGTCCAAATAGTTATGATTAGTTGGCTACAATCTGCCCAGTAGCCAGATTGGTGCTGTTCACTTAGCTTGCTAATGCACTGTCTCCATATGGTTAGCAGATAATTTGGGGATGTAATTTTTTGGAAAGAGAGACCAAAAAGAAAGTGACAGTCCACCACTAACAGCTAGTTGGGGTTGATATTTGAATACTGTAGTGAAACTCAAAATTGTCATGCCTTTTACAAATATATTCACATTCATTGTCAAAGTATAAGTTTGGAAGGGTGAAAGGTGTTAGGAAATATGCTCGCTGCCAATTGCTAGGTGCTTAGCAAGGAAGAATAGTCTGAAATATCACCAAACCTGTTAACAGTCAAACTGAAGTTTGCAGCTCTAAAGTTGGAATCCCAAATTGGGCATTTCTATTTTGTCCAGGTTTTACCTGAGGATGACAAAGGATAATGTGCAATCTCTATGTGTTTTACTAAAGTTGTTTGATGTGACATGGTCAGGAATTCATATTTCCTGTGACAAAAGCAAAATACTGTGTATACTGGAAACCTGAAATAGAAGCAAAAAATGCTGGAAATACACAGCAGGTCTGGCTGCATCTGGAAAGAGTTAACATATCAAATCTGATTCGTCAGAACTGAAGGAAGGTAGAAATGTGGTTGGCTTTATGCTATTAAAAGTGATGGGTGGGAGAACAAAAATAATGTTTTGTTTAGATGGTGGGAGGGATTAAATAACAAAGATGTCATCAAACAAAAGGTAAGAGAGTGGCAATGGTTGTAGTGGAGAAACAAAGCACTTGTCCAGAGTCAGTGTGATTGGCAGAATAATGAACAGATTTGTCCAAAAGAAAAATCCTGAAATATTTGATTTGTGATCCAGTGCTTCTGTTTTACAGGATGTTACCAAATTAACACCTCTTTCTCCTGAAGTTATCAGCAGGCAAGCTACTATCAATATAGGTGAGTTATTAAAGCCTTTTGGCTCATTCTTGGTTACCTGAATGTTCATTTTCAACTGGAGGTAGATGCTTGTTTTGTACATTGTGTTCGAGTTGGATTTTGAAGACTGGGTAGTCTAAGCAATTTCTATCAATTGAACTTGTGGCGCAAAATTTTATGACGGATATCTTTTAAATTCTTTCTAGTCACAAGTCTTCAAGTACATGTATTTGCTGTACCTTAAATATAAAAAAGGTTCTGCAGATTGTGATGAAAAAGTATTATGTGCAATTATGTTGCAAGTTGTATCTGGAAACTTTCAAAAGGCATTTTCACTAGTGCTATTTAGATAGTCATTTGAATATTACTGAAATAAATACTTTTTGTTGAAGCTTTTTTGTTTTGCACTCATCAGGGTAATTCACAAGGAAAGTTTAGGGGCAACAACAAATTTGTACTGTATGAGAAGAGAGTGCTGATTTGTTAGCAAGTGGATTCTAGTGGGCATGTTGCCATGGAGAATGCACCAGTATAGTTAGATTATATAGTTAATGATTACCTCTATTTTCCACAAATATTTTGTGCCCTCTAAATAAGATGTATAGTTTCAGAGTATTATGCTGTGAATCTGTACAAAATCTAATTTCAGCCATCAGAATTTAATCTTTTCGGTCTAGGCAACATTTGAAAACAGAAACAAGAGAATAATGGCAACGTGATGCTACACAATCCCATTTGACAGATTCAGAACCTTTTTGGCAAATCGTGTAATGATTTCAATGAAGAATATAAAAATGTGTACAATCAAAGTACAAGGCCAAATTAGACTCTTCAGAGCTGGGGGGGGGGGGGGGGCTATTCTTAAAAAAAAAAGGCAGCATGGTGGTTAGCATAAATGCTTCACAGCTCCAGGGTCCCACGTTCGATTACCGGCTGGGTCACTGTCTGTGTGGAGTCTGCACGTCCTCCCCGTGTGTGCGTGGGTTTCCTCCGGGTGCTCCGGTTTCCTCCCACAGTCCAAAGATGTGCGGGTTAGGTGGATTGGCCATGCTAAATTGCCCGTAGTGTCCTAAAAAGTAAGGTTAGGGGGGGGGGGGGTTGTTGGGTTACGGGTATAGGGTGGATACGTGGGTTTGAGTAGGGTGATCATTACTCGGCACAACATTGAGGGCCGAAGGGCCTGTTCTGTGCTGTACTGTTCTATGTACCATGGTACATGTTTAAAAGAGAAATCCCTTACAATAGATCAAAACAAAATTAAATCTTTCCACTGCTTTTTATTTTGGTTGAAGCTTTGTCTCAAGTATTAGACAACCTGCAATGATAAATATCATAACTCTAAACATTGTCCCAGAGGAAACCACTTGGTCTTTGCACCATTTACAATTATGAATGGCAAATATCTATTCAGTTGTAAGCATCTGAGCAACTTGGAAGTTGGCTAACAAGTTGGACAATGAAAAATCTAGTGAGTGGAGAAGCCCAAGTTGGTTTTACAATTTTATGGTATTAGAATTAAGGCTGCAAGATGACAAAGACTGGGACCTAAATCTTCAAGGAGACATGTCATTTAGGAAGGACATGAAGCTAGGAAAAGATAGAGGCTTAGCTCCGCTAAGTAAGGATGACATTACATAATAGCATGGATAGAGGACTGTTACCAGGAAGCAGAGAGTGAGGATAAATGGGTTATTTTCAGGATATCAAGTTGCAGCGAGTGGGGTGCCACAGGATCGTAGAATCCCTCCAGTACAGAAGGAGACCAATTGGCCCATCAGGTCTGCACCGGCCCTCTGAAAGAGCACTCCATCCAAGCCCACTCCCTTGTCCTATCCGAATCACCTCTTCACCTAACCTACACATCTTTGGACACTAAGAGGCAATTTTGCATGGTCTTTCCACCTACCCTGCGCATCTTTGGATGGTGGGAGAAAACCGGAGCACCTGGAGGAAACCCATGAAAACACGGGGCGGGCGGGGTGCAAACTCCACACAGACAGTAAGCCAAGGCTGGAATTGAACCTGGGTCTCTGGCGTCATGAGGCAGCAGCGCAAACCACTGTGCCACCCTGCCGATCAGTGGTGGGGCCTCAAATATTTTCAGTTTGTATTAATGACTTGGATGATGGAATTGAATGTGTGTTTGCTAAATCTGCTGATATAAGATAGCTAGAAAAGTAAGTTGTGAAGATGACATAAGGAGTCTGCAAAGGGACATGAATAGGTGGGCAAAAAACTGGCAGATGCAGTATCATGTGGGAAAATGTGAACTTGTCCACTTTTGCAGGAAGAATAGAAAAGTAGCATATTATTTAAATGGAGAGAGATGCAGAGGTACCGGGGGATCTTGGATGTCCTGCTATATGAATCCAGAAAAATTAGCATGCAGGTAGAGCAAGTGATTAGGAAGTCAACTGGAATGTTGTCATTTATTACAAAGGGGTTGCAATATAAAAGTAGCAATCTTTTGTTGGGTGTTGGTGAGACCACATCAAGAGTACTGTGTGCAGTTTTGGTCTCCATATTTTAAAAAAGATATAAATGAGTGAGAAGCACTTCAGAGAAGGTTCACTTAATCGATACCTGTGATGTAGGGGGCATGACATGAGTTATCCTGTGAAGAAAGATTAGACAGGGTGGCCCTGTTATCCATTGTAGCGTAGAAGATTGTGAGGCCATCTTATTGACACATATAAAAGATGTTAAGGGGACCTGAAAGCATGTTTTCCTTTATGGAAAAGACCTGGAAACACAGTTTTTAAAATAAGATGTCTCCCATTTCATTTGGCAACTTAAAATTATAAAGAACCTTTTATGTTAAAAGTCTCATGGCACTTTACAATAGCATAAGAAAATGGGCACAGTAAATGAAGGGGAAGAGATCTGACTGGATTGCATTTTTGGCTGCTCAGTTAATCAAAAAATAATAATTGGAATTTTTTTTTTAACTAAACTTGAGTTCAGATTTTGACGTATGTTGTGTACATAAACCATGCAGTAACTTAACTTGTGTTCCAACTAATTGTTTTCCCTTAGGCACAATTGGTCACGTAGCCCATGGAAAGTCCACTGTAGTTAAAGCTATTTCTGGTGTTCAGACTGTCCGATTTAAAAATGAACTGGAAAGAAATATTACTATCAAGCTGGGATATGCCAATGCAAAGGTAAAAGAAATGAAGAGCAGTGCATAATTCCAGCTTTGTAGTTCATGTTCAGTTAAATCGCCCTGTGTTTGATTTAAACTGTGGGGCTAAATTGAAGACTCCCAACAATCTGATCAGCAAACCCGCAGGTGCAAACACCCAAACTTTTAAGAACCTCCTTTGGCTCTCTGCTGCTCAGTGGCTGAGTCCTGCACTTTGTCTGGAAGAACTCTGCACACTGCAAGCTGGTAGATGTCCAGATGAATGAGACCATGAGGAACATCTCAGGAGTAATCCAGTCAACAAACACAAATTGGCTACCTGTGCTCTGCAGCATTGCCTCACTGGAAATCTGTCTTGTAGATAGCACAGCACTATTACTAGAAAGGTGCACAAAAATCTGGATCTGCCATTGGTAGAAGACAGCACCCACCCACTTAGCAAATGCCTCCTCTCAAGGTGGCCAACCTGCCCAAGCTAGGCAATTCTGCTGCGGACCTGTGGAAGGACCTATGGCATAACGCCAACCGTATAACCCGGAATGAATATGTGCCCTGACCTGTCTTTCAGTCGCATTCTCACTGCTCTACACCAGGCTGATGAGGCTGCCAAATAGCTGAAGAATTTAAAATTTGACATCTAGCTGTTCATCAGTGTATACAACAGCAGTAATACAGTATGACAATCTTGTTGACTTGAAGCCTTGACTTGTTTGCCTTTGTTATTCAAAGTGCAAATAATTGATGGAACACAAATTGATAAACTATAGTCTTAAATTGTTTAATTTTATTATGAAAGATATCCTAGTTTCTGTGAATAAGGTCAATAATTTGCTGGTATTTAACAGGTTTTATTTCAATTACAAAATCTAGTCATTAGCCTTAATTGCTGGCTTTTATAAAACTTTAAACTTTTTCTGTACTCATTTAGTTCTAATTTTTTTAGGTTTACAAACTTGATGATCCCAGTTGTCCAAGGCCTGACTGTTACAGGTCGTGTGGTAGCAGTACACCAGATGAATTCCCGTCAGATATTCCTGGAACCAAAGGAAATTTCAAGCTAGTCAGGTTGGTGCAATCTAGATGAAAGATAGAGATAAGATTTAGCATCTGTGCACTCATGAGAATTATTTTGGACACTTAAGTCTTACAATATTTGGTTTGCATTGACTACATCTGGTAACATTTTACAGCAATTTTTGCTAGCCGTTGCAGCTCTCTGGGACGACAGATAAAAACTTCCACCATGCTTTTGGAATTTTTTGATAACATATTGCTGGCCTGCAACATTATATGAGTACACAGAATTTGTTTACATTTTATGGTTAAACTGACATTGAAATGTTTACAGACATCAATTAGTGTTCAGTGGTTTGCTCCTAAACATAAGCATGTATCCTTCCTATTTAATTTTTCTTTTTAAAAAAAAACCTTTTAATGAAATAAGTGATAATTAGCGTTGCTTATTATCTGTACTAAATTCGCTTTCTGAATTACTGCAAATATCCAATTAGATCTGTGACATTGTAAATGGTTTTCTATTTTCTAACTCATTAGCTGCTCAAAAAAAATCATCAGTCTAGTCTCCTCTCTAAAGACCATGAACTTGCACCTTGCAAATCCATGTCCATCTTTGAGAAAGAAATGTAGGACAAAATTGATTGGCATTTAGAAAAGTATGGGTTGATGAATGAAAGTCAGAACAGATTTGTTAACGGCAAATCATATATCAATATAATCATGATCTTTGAATAGCAGAGAAAGTTCTTGGGGAGCAGTGCCATTTGGTCTTGTCACAGAGTCAAAGAGTTTTACATCAATCGCCTCCCTTCCCTCCCACAGTAACCTGGGAAACATGTCATCTGGCCCCTGGGGAGTTTGTTTTGGGGGGGGGTTTAATTGGATAGCTCTAATAGTCTCCCGTTTGTACCATTCTATGATCTTTCCTGCAACTCTATATTCAAATATGTCCAATCGGGTTTCTGCCCCCTCATCACTGAAACAACCCTAATCACAATTTTTTTTAAATAAAATAATTTTCAACAAATTTTAACCAACAAAAGGGAAGAAAAGAGAAAAAACAGTAACCCCCCCCACCCAAATACAGAAGCAATAACTTAACAAATATAATTAATTAACATGGAAACAAATACACATACCCAGTAAAGAACACCCCCACCCCCGGTTGCTGCTGAAATTGACCACCCCCTAATGCTCCGTCAGGAAGTCTAGAAACGGCTGCCACGGCCGGAAAAACCCTTGCACCGACCCCCTTAGGGCAAACTTAACCCTCTCCAGTTTGATACACCCAGCCATATTGTTGATCCAGGATTCCACGCTTGGGGGCCTCGCATCCTTCCACTGCAAAAGAATCCTGCATGCGGGCTACCAGGGACGCAAAGGCCATAATACCGGCCTCTTTCGCCTCCTGCACTCCCGGCTCTGCTGCCATCCCAAATATTGCGAGCCCCCAGCCCGGCTCAACCCTGGAACCAACCACACTTGACAGCGTCTCCGCGACGCCCCTCCAAAAGCCCTCCAGCGCAGGGCATGCGCTGTGGGTGTGGTTTGGTGGGCTCCCTGACACACCTGTCCTCTTCCCCCAATGAACCGGCTCAGCCTTGTCCCAGTCATGTGCGCCCTATGCAGCACCTTTAGTTGAATCAAACTAAGCCTCGAGCAGGAGGAGGAGGAATTCACCTTCTCCAGGGCATCCACCCACGTTCCCTCATCAATCTCCTCTCCCAGCTCCTCCTCCCACTTATCTTTCAGCAACTCCACCAAGGCCTCCTCCCCCTCCTGCATCACTTGGTAGACTGCCGAGATCCTCCCCTCACTGACCCACGTCCCTGAGAGCACCCTGTCCTGAACCCCCCTTTGCGGCAACAGTGGAAACTCCGCCACCTGCCGCCTAACAAACGCCCCAATCTGCATGTATCTAAAGGTGTTCCCTGGGGGGAGGCCCAACCTTCCTTCCAACTCCTCCAAGGTCGCAAACTTCCCATCGAGAAAGAGGTCCCCCATCCGCCTGATACCTGCCCTGTGCCAGCTCAAAAACCCTCCATCCGTCCTCCCGGTGGTTCCCCCGTATCGGGGACCAAATTGAAGCCTTCACCTCCCCCCTATGCCGCCTCCACTGCCCCCAAATTTTGAGGGTAGCCACCACCAGACTCGTAGTATACCCTAATCACAATTGGCCATCACTGTGTCCAAGGTGCACTGTTTTCTCATCCTCTGTAGCCTTTAACGCATGATCACAATGTATTTGCTCTACTGTCCAGTTCAATAAGATTGTCCTTAATTCAGCTCTTATCTGACCAGTTCCCAATTGATTCTTGTCCTGACTCAACCCATTGTGTCTTGAGTTCCCACATGGATATGTCACCTCAAACCCGACTTTCCAGCTCTGTCTTGGCCATTTTCCACCCATATATTTTCTCTGCAAAATTCAATACTCCATATTCTATACAATACTGTCCCTCACCTCACTCATACTTTAACCTTATTATTGTTGTCTGACATTTTTTCCTGATCACCTAGTTCTCCAATTTAAAACAAATTCTTTTGCCTTATTTAAACTCTTAATGATCTTGCTCCTCCCATCTGACCTCTTCCAGCCTCAGAAGTTCCCTGCTGTACACCACTCCCTTCACTGTGGCCTCCTGTGGCATCTCTTTGACCTGCCTTGCATTCAGACATCTAGTCTCTTTGTTCTGGAATTTCTCTCTCTCTCCTCTTCTTTCTTTCTCTCGCTCTCTCGCTCTCTCTCTCGCTCTCTCTCTCGCTCTCGCTCGCTCTCTTCTCTCCCCCCCCCCCCCCCCCAAGCACAATCTTTCTCTGTCTTTCCCCCACCCCTATCTAAGATCTTCCTTAAAGTCCAGCTCATGAACCATGTATTTAATCACCCAACCTGATATTTTTTTTAGTCAAGCTGTCATTGCCAGCATGCATAAAACCTGGTCATCGTTCAATCTTGGGTTGACAAATAGCTGGTAATATTCGTGCCAGGCAGTCCCCATCTCCAAAAGAGGGAATCTCCTTGATTTTCATTGCCATTTCCCTCACCGAATTCCCCATCGGCAAAAACCTGCCGGGCACCATGATTGGAAAGATAACTGGATCATCCATGTAAATATGACTACAAGTGCAAACCAGAGCTGGGAATTCAGCAGCATATAACCCACCTGACTCCCCAAATCCTGTTCTCCATCGAGAAGGCACAAGGAAGGGGTGTGATGGAACACTCACCACTTGTCTCAATGACAACTCACAAGCTCCAATAATACTTGAGCTCAAAAGCATTCTGGACAAATGAGCATACTTGATTGGTACTCCGTTTGCCATCTTAAACATTTAGTCACACCACCACTGGCACACGAAAGTAGCAATGTGTACCATCTACAAAGTGCACTGTAATAAGGCTCCTTCGAAAGCACCTTTCAAACCTGTGGCTGCCATCACTTATAAGAACAAGATCAGTCAGCAGGAACACAGGAACATCCCCACCTGCAATTTCCCCTCCAAGCCACACAAATCATCCTGACTTGGAAATATATCGCTGTTCCTTTGTTGCCACTGCATCAAAATCCTGGAATACTCCGAGCACTGTGGAGGTAACTACACCACATAGACCGCAGTGCTTCAAGAACGCTGCTGATCATCATCTTCTCAAGTACAATTAGAGATTAGTAATAAATGCTGGCCTTACCAATGGCACCCACATTTTATAAACAAATATTCAAAAAACATTTTTTGTCAGATCACACCTGTTGCATCTTGGACCATTTCTCTGCATTTGTTTAAATACAAGTTACTGTTTGTGATGTTGGTTTAAAAAAATAAACATGGAAATATCTTGCTCATAATTATATATTACTGCTATGGAATTCACTAAACTCTTTGATTTTTAGGATTTTGTGACTATCCTCGGAGTTCCAATGATGTGATTTTAAAAAATGTTAGTAATTTATGAGGTATTACTTGTGGTTTTCCTTCAGTCACACGTTTTAGATTTTTCATTTGTCTCTATGGTCAAACAGTGATACGTAAGAGTACTCCTTTGTCCATTTCTTACTTTTCGATGGGATGTAGGGGGAGAAAAGTCGACTAAATTAAGCGACTTTTTAAAAATGTTGTTTTCCTCTATTATAGGCATGTATCTTTTGTGGATTGCCCAGGACATGACATCTTAATGGCTACTATGTTGAACGGAGCTGCTGTCATGGATGCAGCTTTGCTATTAATAGGTAATTGGAACAGTGACCTTAGTTATCACCTGCAGAATGTTCTTGGTTTCATGATTCTTAATTGTTTCTGTATTCTACTCTGAATGCAGAGTCCTTGTACAGATCCTTACGATTTAAGCAATCCTGAAAAGCACTGCCTTCGCTTACTTCACAAAGTTCATCCCACCTTATATTTTGCTTGTGTAAATTGTCAGGAGTGAAGGATTAGATCTGGTTTACACTGCCAATAACCATATTGGCTCGCTGAGTTAAAACCATATCCATAAAGTTATAGAATAGAAGCTGTCATTGGATGACCATTCGATCAAGTATCAGGTGACAGCATTTTTCTTTTAGAGAATGCACTTTGTGATTAGATAGGTTTCTATTATGAATAATCGAATAATTTCTTGTGAAGAGACTCAAGTTCTTTTCTAAATCATCTTGAAGGCTAAATGACTTGTTCAGTTGCGAGAGAGATCCTAGGTCCCTTCGGTATTTAAGAATTGGCCCCGTCTAATAGTGATGTCTAATTTTTGAAAGTGTGGCTCAGTGATGAGGTGCTTTGTCTGGATGCTGTTGATTCGTGAGGGTCGAGAAAAGTCCTATCGATCCAGGCCTAGGTTGTGTATGGTAATTAGCCAGTCAAGTGGCGAAGCCCCTGCAGTTACATCAGCAGTGTTACCTAAGGAAGTGAATAAGTTAGCTAGATGTCCTACTCCTAGCGCTACATATGTATGAATGGCAAGCAGTAAAGAATCAAACTAATTTGTAGTGACCCGAAAGAGGTCATGAGGGCATTTAATTCAGTTCTTGGGGTCATGCTTATCAGGTTAAAGTGTCAACGTGTGGGAGGTATTTGAAATTATACCTTTACGTAGACATGCTTCTTTCCTGTCCATCCCCAGAGGTCTATAAATGTATCGTTTTTGTGATAAGCTAATATATTATATTTCAGTTTGATTACAGCTTATGCCTAATTTCCCCCCCCATTTTAAATTTTAATCCAGTGAGTATTGAAGTGGAAAAATAAAATATCGAGAATTAAGAATTGTTAACATTAATTCTATTATGTAATGTTCATGCTTCTTTCTCTCTTTGTCAGCTGGTAATGAATCTTGCCCTCAGCCTCAGACCTCCGAGCATCTGGCTGCTATTGAAATCATGAAATTGAAACACATTCTGATTCTGCAGAACAAGATTGACCTTGTAAAGGAAAGTCAAGCAAAGGAACAGTATGAACAGATACTTGCTTTTGTTCAGGGTAAGTTGGCTCTGAATGAAACTTGAACAGTTTTTACTTGTTTGATTTCATGAATTGTAGAATGATACAGCACAGAAAGAGACCATACCTGTGTCTGCTCTTCGGTAGATCTATTCAATTAATCATACTTTCTCTTCCCCTGTAGCCGTGTCAATTTTTCAATCCAACCCGTCCCACCCCAGCACCCTTGAAATTGTGCCATTTAATTTGGTTTTAGGAGCAAGAATTCAAGGCAATATTTCAATTTGTGTGTCTGCTTATGATATTTCATCTGTGTGTCTGCTTATTTTACCAGTTGTCTGTGTCCAACAGAAGTTTTATGATCATTCGCATTGCTTACTACATTGCCAAGTTTTGCACTACCTGCAAAATTTGAAACTATATTGCCGAGTCCAGGTCATTAATATATATCAAAAAGATAAGTAGTCCTTGTAACAACCCCTGGGAAATACCACTGTATACTTCCTGGCATCTAACAAACTACTTCAGCTCAGTCAGCTGGACAGCTCGTTTGTGATACAGAGCGAGGTCAACAGCGTGGGTTCAATTCCCGTACTGACTGAGGTTATTCATGAAGACCTGCCTTCTCAACCTTGCCCCCTGCCGAGGTGTGGTGATCCTCGGGTTAAATTACCACCAGTCAGTCTGGTAATAATAGCTTCGTTGAGAATTTGGAGGCAGTTTCGCCAACGCTTCGGGTTGGGGGCAGGGTCAAGGGAAATGCCGATTCGGGAGAACCACAGATTTGAGCCAGGGAGGTGGGATGGAAATTTTCGGAAATGGGAGGAGAAGGGGATTAAGACACTCAAAGATTTGTTTCTTCGGGGTCGGTTTGCAGGATTGAAGGAGCTGGAAGTGAAGTATGGGCTGAAGCAGGGGGAAATGTTTAGATATATGCAGGTTCGAGATTTTGCCAGAAAGGAGATATAGGGGGCAGCACGGTGACGCAGTGGGTTAGCCCTGATGCCTCACGGCGCCGAGATCCCAGGTTCGATCCCGGCTCTGGGTCACTGTGTGTGTGGAGTTTGCACATTCTCCCCGTGTTTGCGTGGGTTTCGCCCCCACAACCCAAAGATGTGCAGGTTAGATGGATTGGCCACGCTAAATTGCCCCTTAATTCGAAAAAAAATGAATTGGGTACTCTTAAATTTAAAAAAAAGAAAGGAGATACTGACGACAGGGGGACTGGAGAAGGGGGTAGTGTCAGCGGTTTACGGAGCTATTTTAGAAGAGGAGAAGGCACCACTGGAAGGGATCAAAGCAAAGTGGGAGGAAGAGTTGGGAGAGGAAATGGAAGAGGCGTTCTGGTGTGAGATGCCCCGGAGAGTGAATGCCTTCACCTCATGCATGAGGTTGGGGCTGATGCAGCTGAAGGTGGTATATGGAGCACACCTCACGAAGGCGAGGATAACCCAATTCTTTGAAGGAGTAGAAGATGTGTGTGAACGTTATGTGGGGGCCCCCGCTAATCACATTCATATGTTTTGGTCCTGTCCAAATTACTGGAAGGAGGTTTTTCGGGTAATTTCTAAAGTGGGGCACGTGAAACGGCCCAGGCCCCCGGGAGGCCATATTCAGGCTGTCCGACCAGCCAGGGTTGGAAACGGGTGCGGAGGCAGATGTTGTAGCCGTCGCCTCGTTGACCACCCGAAGGCGGATCCTGATAGGTTGGAGAGCAACCACTCCATCCTGTGCCCTGGCACCCAAAACAAAGTGGGAGGAAGAGTTGGGAGAGGAAATGGAAGAGGAGTTCTGGTGTGAGGTGCCCCGGAGAGTGAATGCCTTCACCTCATGCCTGAGGTTGGGGCTGATGCAGCTGAAGGTGGTATACGGAGCACACCTCACGAAGGCGAGGATGACTGCCCCTTAATTGGTAAAACAAAATTGGGCACTTTAAATTAAAAACAAAGATAAGTAACCCACATCATTAATTTTAAATAATCATTGAGTTTATTCATTTAATATTAATTTGAATACATTGAGATACTGCAATTCAGGCTGAGGGGAGCCGGAGTCTGACACTTGTCTAGACATTAGCAGCATTAGGGTGGCAGTTATGGGAAGCTGTTTTACTCCGTATTACTGAAAGACAAAATTGAGATGATACGATACACATCTTAAATTACTAAAGCTTATTGAGCAATAAAACATAATTTGTTTTTAACAAATCCATGCTGGCGTCGTCCAGACTTCATTCAATTTCAATTTTTGGATTTTTATTATTTTCACTCGGTTTCAATTTTTCAAGTTTTCCCACTAGTGACATTTTCTGGACTGATTTATCCTTCCCCTTTTCTTAATCAGAGTGTAATGTTTGCTTTGTTGCTGATGTACTCTTTGGATTTATCGCCTAATACCTTTTCATGTCTTGATGTGCAGGTACAGTTGCAGAAGGGGCACCAATTATTCCAATCTCAGCACAGCTGAAATATAACATTGAAGTAGTATGCGAATATATTGTAAAAAAAATTCCAGTGCCCATCCGAGACTTTATCTCTGAACCAAGGCTAATTGGTAAGTGGTAACTGGTTCTTTAAAATGTTGAATTCTTTGTGATGCTTTTTGAATCCGATACATAATTTCTCGCAAGACAAAAGATGCACAGGTTAGGTGGATTGGCCATGCAACAATTGTGCCCCTTAGTGTCCAGGGATCTGCAGGTTAGGTGGAGTTACAGGGGTAGGGTGCGGGAATGGGCCTCGGTGGGGTACCTTTTCAGGGGGTTGGATGGGCTGAATGGTCTCTTACAGTGTCAGAATTCTATGACGTTTAAGTATGCAAACGTTGAAATTCTTTTCATGCTATTTTCTAACTCATTGGAACAATTGTCTTTACTTGCACTGTGCAATATACTATAGATGCAACACCACTCAAACCATTACTTTTACATCTGGAAGTGCTAATTTTTTACATGTTACCGAGCACTGCATTTGATCTCCTGCCTGTGTTAAGTTAACTGATTTCAAATGGATTGGCAGTAGGGGTTTCGCAATTGGCCATAACATTCCAGGATGAGTGGAGGGAAAAGTCAAGCAGACTTTTCTGCTGGTGATCAGATTTGATGCTAATGTGCGAAGGGCCAAATCAAGCTAGGATATAATGTCAGTCACTGTAAAATGCACTGGAAGTATCAACCTTTTTGCTTCTGAGGACCCCTTTTTTGTCTTGGATGAGGGAGTTGAGGAGGTCATCTGAATCTTGGAAGTTAAGTTGAAATCCAACATTTACATAGAATTTACAGTGCAGAAGGAGGCCATTCAGCCCATCGAGTCTGCACCGGCTCCTGGAAAGAGCACTCTACCCAAGGTTAACACCTTCACCCTATCCCCATAACCCAGTAACCCCACCCAACACTAAGGGCAATTTTGGACACTAAGGGCAATTTATCATGACCAATCCATCTAACCTACACATCTTTGGACTGTGGGAGGAAACCGGAGCACCCAGAGGAAACCCACGCACACACGGGGAGGATGTGCAGACTCCGCACAGACAGTGACCCAAGCTGGAATCGAACCTGGTGCCCTGGAGCTGTGAAGCGATTGTGCTATCCACAATGCTACCGTGTTGCCCCAAAGATGACATGCACAATGGAGTAATAGAGTTAATCCTTTGTAGCAGACTCCATTATCTGGTACCAGGTATGGGTACAGTGCTATAGGTTAATTGACTAGCCTGACATATCCCTGGGGTTTGTCATTAGGGGCTGTCATTTTTAACCATTCAGTTCCACATAACTGTGCAACTTAATATCCTAGCACTGAAAGCTTTCCATTGCTAGATCTGATACGCTGTACTTTTGACCAGTTAAGCTTTAACAATAGCCTAATAGGACTATGTTCCTGAGCGATTTGGGTTTCTTTACCACTGCCATTCCCACTATGACCTTTAGTCTCATAGCCTTTAGCTGCTTTAGCAATACACTCTTGGGTGTTCAGCCTAAATCCTTTGTTTTGTTACTACTCTCTTTTAAAAGCGTCTTCAAAATTAAATCTGGCTGTCTTGGTCATTTTACCTAACTTCTCTCACTTTACTGTTCACTGTTTTCACCTTTGTGGCATTTTATTAAGGCATTGCTTAAATATAAGATGTTGGATTTAGCCAGTGTCTGTTAATTTCCACTGAGTATCATTGGAATCCTGGGCATTCCTTTTTCCCCTGGTCCTGAGGGGTGCTGAGGCAAATTGAATTCATTTTTTAATACATTTTTCTTTCTATCAATGCAGTCATTCGATCCTTTGATGTCAACAAGCCTGGCTGTGAAGTGGATGATTTAAAAGGTGGTGTGGCTGGTGGCAGTATTCTGAAAGGAGTACTTAAGGTATAAAATATTATGCAAAATAAGTGGAGGGATTGGGGTGGAGTGGGATTGTGGTCATCTCAGATGGGTTTTGAAATCATGGTCAGTTGACTGATTCAATTAATTGTATAGGTATGGAAATCATTTATTTGTTGCTATAACCTAATAAAATGTTGTAACTTTTAAATGTATTTAGTTTTCAATTTCCATATAATAAACTAACTTGTGCTTTTCAAATGTCTCCAGTTTGCTCAAATTCCTGCTGGTGGCAGTAATGATTTTTTAGTTGTTGCCTGTGTTTATCAGAATAAGTTTTGTACAGCCTTATCAGCTGGCTATTATGAAGTACTAGTAGTGGTTATAAAGATTCACTGTTTTAAGATGTGGTTTATGCTAAGCTCTACACTTTTTTTGGAAATCAAGAGTTTTAAATAACAATGGCACATGCCTTGGTTTGGTAATAACAGTTAGTTTGTTCAAAAGACTTAAATGGATGATTTAAAATCTAGTGAATATGTTTTGATTGGGTTTGATGATGCACCTTCCAACCAGGAGGGTCCATTTATCAATGTGCAAAAATGGAAGATAAGAAAAAACTGGCTGGTACTTCAAACTTGCTTCATTTTCATGATCAGGAGCATCGCGGCTAGACATTTCCAAACCTTACCCCTTCAGTCGTGTCATTTTGTTAGGAGGGGCACAAAAAAATCATAACGCAGGGGCAAGAAGGGAATGAAATAGTCTGGAAAATCCTTTTCCAACTCACTCAAGTGATTAGAACCAGTTTGACTGATCATTTGGACAATTTTTTAATTTGTAAAACCACTTAGTTTGCCTATGATGCGATCCCTCCTCAGCCAACAACATATTCCAGAAGTTCACTATTTCTGGGGAGATACTAGCATTTGTTCAGTGGTCATGTTGAATCGGAGGATGCGGCAGAAGGATTACTGATAGAATTTCTCCAGAGCTCTTCTGTTTTACTGATACACAGTCCTGGTCTCACTGCAGTACAGCAGCATGTCGACAATGACTGTTCACTTTTGCTGATTTGTCAAAGTCTGTGTTGTCAAACATGCATTGCCGCAATTTATAGAGGGTGTCTAGCTGATCCGGTCTTGGGTCTCTTTGATAATGATGACCTTTTGAGAGAG
The DNA here is from genome assembly GCF_902713615.1 of Scyliorhinus canicula. Classification (NCBI taxonomy): domain Eukaryota; kingdom Metazoa; phylum Chordata; class Chondrichthyes; order Carcharhiniformes; family Scyliorhinidae; genus Scyliorhinus; species Scyliorhinus canicula. The sequence goes on from NC_052152.1 coordinate 73,868,293, forward strand.
GTAGCTGCCAAAATATAGGCCTTGCTCAACATATTCCAGAGTGTCTCCTTCAACATGTACAGGAGATGGAATGTTGGCTGACCAAGTCTTGGTAGATATGAGTTCTGTTTTGGCGACATTCAAGGTCAGGCTTGAGTTTGTTTTGTGCAGAATTGAAGAGATGGAGAGTGACTTGCAAATCTGGTGCAGAGTGGGCAGCAACACTGCAGTAAATTGTAGATTATATAAACCTATGGTGGTCGCTTTAGTTTTGGCACAGAGGTGACTAGGCTGAAGAGTTTTCTATTTGAAGAGTTTTCTATCTAGATGGTATTTAATACTCACCAGAGGGCAGTTGATATTTGAAAAAAAAAAAATTTAGATTACCCAATTATTTTGTCCAATTAAGGGGCAATTTAGCATGGCCAATCCACCTACTCTGCACATTTTTGGGTTGTGGGGGCGAAACCCACGCAGACACGGGGAGAATGTGCAAACTCCACACGGACAGTGACCCAGAGCCGGGATCGAACCTGGGACCTCAGCGCCGTGAGGCAGCTGTGCGAACCACTAGGCCACCGTGCGGCCAGTTGATATTTGATGTGAATAGACAATGCCAGGTAGATTGTATGCAATGGGGCATATAGAACATAGAACAGTACAGCACAGCACAGTACAGGCCCTTCAGCCCATGATGTTGTGCCGACCATTTATCCTAATCGAAGCTCAATTTATATCACACAGCCTTTCTTAACACGGGTCCAGATTTTGAAGATATCTGTTTCAAATCGCCCTTCACCCACTCAAGGCGGTTGCAGTCCTATCATTACGAAGCAATTGCCAGATTGTTGACAAGGAATACTTTGAACATTTAAATTTCTGGAGCAAAATCCACAGAGCCTTGCAACTTACTGAGTCAATGAGTTTGGTCAAGTTCATGCATGCACTGAAGAGTTCCTGTGTTATTCTTGAATTTGCCTGGGAAAGTGCAGCACGGTGGCGCAGTGGTAGCACTGCAGTCTCACGGTGCCGAGGTCCCAGGTTCAATCCTGGCTCTGGGTCACTGTCCGTGTGGAGTTTGCACATTCTCCCCATGTTTGCATTGGTTTCGCCCCCACAACCCAAAGATGTCAAGGTAGGTGGATTGAACATGCTAAATTGCCCCTTAATTGGAAAAAATAAATTGGGTACTCTAAATTTTTTTTAAAAAATAATCTGCCTGGGAACAAAGACCATGGCAGAGGTTCCTCTAGATGGTCTTTTAAAGCAGCACTGTGTTTTTGCGAGGATTCCCTCAGCCACTGGAAGTAGGCTCATCAGAAGGATTTTTCCTGCTATGGGAAAAAAGGGAAGGACCTCAATAGTTTCCACAACTTGATTTATCTCCTTGAAGACAGAACTGTTACATTCATGAAATCAATTTGGTTGTGGGGGGGATTGTTTTTCCTTCCAAATCTGTAGATGAATGCAAGGAGTCTTTGAAGCCCACCAGCTTTGAAGACCTCAGCTAGAATACCATCTGGGTCACAGGCTTTGTTATCGTTTGTTTAGTTGTTTGTTGCAACTTTCCCTTCAATGGTGGCTCACCCATGCATTCAACGAGAAGGTATTGGGAAATAACATGGATGGTATCAGCTGTGATCTGTTCAGTTTCTGGTCAATGGCTACCCAGAGGTGTATTGATTGTGGAAGATTCAGCGATGGTAAGGCCATTGAATATCATGTGGGAAAGAGTTGATTTTCTCTTGTTGGAGATGGCCGTTGGCACTTATGCAGCCTAAATGTTCATTGCAGTTTATTGCCAAGTTCTTGCTCCATATGAACACCAACTGCTTTGGTATCTGAGGAGCCACGAATGGTGCTGAACATTGTGCAAGCATCAGCGAATAACCCCACTTCTGACTGATGGAGGACGGTCATTGATGAAACGGCTGAAGATGGTTGGGCCTAAGACACTATCCTCCGGAGTGGCACGGTGACACAGTGGTTAGAACTGCTGCCTCATAGCTCCAGGGACCCGAGTTTAATTCCCGCCTCGGGTGACTGTGTGGAGTCTGTACTTTCTCCCCATGTCTGCATGGGTATCCTCCGGGTGCTCCAGTTTCCTCCCACAGTCCAAAGATGTACAGGTTTGATGGATTGGCCATTATCAATTGCCCCGTGGTGTCCAAAAGGTTAGAGATTAGGTGGGGTAACTGGGTTAAGGGGATAGGGTGGAGGACTCGCCCAAGCTAGGGTACACTTTCAGAGAGTTGTGAATACTCGATGGGCCGAATGGCCTCCTTCTGCACTGTAGTGACGCTATGATGCTGAGAAATGCCTGCAGTAATGTTCCTGGGCTAAATTAATTGATTTTTAACAACCACCACTTTCTTCCTTTATGCTGGATATGACTTCAACCAGTAGAAAGTTTTGCCTCCGATTCCCATTGATTCCAGTTTTGCTTGAGCTTTTTTTTAATATAAATGTTTTTATTGGGTTTTTTTGAACAAGGTATAATTACCGTTATGTACACAGAATAAGAAACATATATATATAAATATATATATATATATACACACACATTTAGAGGAGAAGGGCACACCCCAACATAAAAAACATACAATAACGTATGAAATGGAATAACTGGTGGGGTATTGTACACCAGCTCGACAGCGGCAGCTCTGTACACCTGGCAAAATTACCCACCCCACATAAGTAGGCGACTGCTTGCGGGGGGGGGGGCGGGGACTGAGGGGGGCAAGCACACCTTTGGGTGCCGGGGAGAAAAATCACAGTGTGCGATATTTGGCTGTACTGTGTGTTGTGTCGCCCGCCCTTCTCGGACGGGTCTCGCTGCCGTCCCACGCTCGCCCCTGCTTCTGCCGCTCCTCTCGTCCTCCACCTCCAGTTTCCTCGTTCCCCGCTTCTGGAGATGTCATGCACGTTTTGGCATCCCGTGTCCTCCTTCCGGCTCCCGCTTCCCTGCCCCCCCCCCTCCACGGTTCGCCTCCCTCTCCCCAGGTTTAGCTGTCTCCCCCCCCCCCCCCCCCCCCGCGGTTCGCCCCTCCCTCCTCAGGTTTAGCCGTTCCCCCACCCCCCTCCCTCCCAGTCCATCTCTCCCCTCCATGCCCCGGCTACCTTCCCCCGACTCCCGACCATTTCCCCCTGATTCTTGGCCACCCGGCTATTCTTCCTCTTGTTCATTGGCCACAAACAGGTCCCGGAACAATTGCATGAATGGCTCCCACGTTCTGTGGAAGCCGTCGTCTGACCCTCGGATGGCGAATTTGATTTTCTCCATTTGGAGAGATTCCGAGAGGTCGGACAGCCAGTCTGCAGCTCTGGGTGATGCTGCTGACCGCCAGCCAAACAGGATTCTACGGCAGGCGATCAGGGAGGCAAAGGCAAGGGCGTCCGCCCACCCCAGGAATAGATCTGGCTGGTCTGAAACCCCGAAGACCGCCACTATCGGGCATGGCTCCACCCTCACCCCCACTTTGGACATAGCCTCGAAGAAGGCTGTCCAGTACTCCACAAGTCTGGGGCAAGACCAGAACATGTGGGTATGGTTGGCCGGGCCTCTTTGGCACCGTTCACATCTGTCCTCCACCTCCGGGAAGAACCTACTCATACGGGTTCTTGTTAAGTGGGCTCTATGTACCACTTTTAGTTGCGTCAGGCTGAGCCTTGCGCACGTGGCGGTGGAGTTGACCCAATGCAGTGCCTCGCTCCGGAGACCCCACCCTATCTCAATCCCCAGGTCCTCCTCCCATTTCTTTCTTGTTGCGTCCAGTACGGTGTCGGCCCTTTCTACCAGTCGGTCATACATGTCGCTACAGTTCCCATTATCTAGGATGCTTGCGTCCAGTAGGTCTTCCAGTAGTGTCTATCGTGGCGGTTGTGGGTACGTCCTTGTCTCTTTTCGTAAGAAGTTTTTGAGCTGCAGATACCATAGCTCGTTCCCCCTGGCTAGCCAAAATTTCTCTGTCAGTTCATCCAGTGTAGCAATCCTGCCGTCCGTGTATAGGTCCCTGACTGTCATAGAACATAGAACGATACAGCGCAGTACAGGCCCTTCGGCCCTCGATGTTGCACCGACATGGAAAAAATCTAAAGGCCATCTAACCTACACTATGCCCTTATCATCCATATGCTTATCCAATAAATTTTTTAATGCCCTCAATGTTGGCGTGTTCACTACTGTTGCAGGTAGGGCATTCCAAGGCCTCACCACTCTTTGCGTAAAAAACCCACCTCTGACCTCTGTCCTATATCTATTACCCCTCAATTTAAGGCTATGTCCCCTCGTGCTAGCCACCTCCATCCGCGGGAGAAGGCTCTCGCTGTCCACCCTATCTAACCCTCTGATCATTTTGTATGCCTCTATTAAGTCACCTCTTAACCTTCTCTCTAACGAAAACAACCTCGAGTCCATCAGCCTTTCCTCATAAGATTTTCCCTCCATACCAGGCAACATCCTGGTAAATCTCCTCTGCACCCGTTCCAAAGCTTCCACGTCCTTCCTATAATGAGGCGACCAGAACTGTACGCAATACTCCAAATGCGGCCGTACTAGAGTTTTGTACAACTGCAACATGACCTCATGGCTCCGGAACTCAATCCCTCTACCAATAAAGGCCAACACACCATAGGCCTTCTTCACAACCCTATCAACCTGGGTGGCAACTTTCAGGGATCTATGTACATGGACACCGAGATCCCTCTGCTCATCCACACTACCAAGAATTTTACCATTAGCCAAATATTCCGCATTTCTGTTATTCTTTCCAAAGTGAATCACCTCACACTTCTCCACATTAAACTCCATTTGCCACCTCTCAGCCCAGCTCTGCAGCTTATCTATGTCCCTCTGTAACCTGCAACATCCTTCCGCACTGTCTACAACTCCACCGACTTTAGTGTCGTCTGCAAATTTACTCACCCATTCTTCTGCGCCCTCCTCTAGGTCATTTATAAAAATGACAAACAGCAACGGCCCCAGAACAGATCCTTGTGGTACGCCACTCGTAACTGAACTCCATTCTGAACATTTCCCATCAACTACCACTCTCTGTCTTCTTTCAACTAGCCAATTTCTGATCCACATCTCTAAATCACCCTCAATCCCCAACCTCCGTATTTTCTGCAATAGCCGACCGTGGGGAACCTTATCAAACGCTTTACTGAAATCCATATACACCACATCAACTGCTCTACCCTCGTCTACCTGTTCAGTCACCTTCTCAAAGAACTCGATAAGGTTTGTGAGGCATGACCTACCCTTCACAAAACCATGCTGACTGTCCCTAATCATATTATTCCTATCTAGATGATTATAAATCGTATCTTTATAATCCTCTCCAAGACTTTACCCACCACAGACGTTAGGCTCACCGGCCTATAGTTACCGGGGTTATCTCTACTCCCCTTCTTGAACAAAGGGACCACATTTGCTATCCTCCAGTCCTCTGGCACTATTCCTGTAGCCAATGATGACCTAAAAATCAAAGTCAAAGGCTCAGCAATCTCTTCCCTGGCTTCCCAGAGAATCCTAGGATAAATCCCATCCGGCCCCGGGGACTTATCTATTTTCACCTTGTCCAGAATTGCCAACACTTCTTCCCTACGCACCTCAATGCCATCTATTCTAATAGCCTGGGTCTCAGTATTCTCCTCCACAATATTATCTTTTTCTTGAGTGAATACTGACGAAAAGTATTCATTTAGTATCTCGCTTATCTCCTCAGCCTCCACACACAACTTCCCACCACTGTCCTTGACTGGCCCTACTCTTACCCTAGTCATTCTTTTATTCCTGACATACCTATAGAAAGCTTTTGGGTTTTCCTTGATCCTACCTGCCAAAGACTTCTCATGTCCCCTCCTTGCTCGTCTCAGCTCTCTCTTTAGATCCTTCCTCGCTTCCTTGTAACTATCAAGCGCCCCAACTGAAACTTCATGCCTCATCTTCACATAGGCCTCCTTCTTCCTCTTAACAAGAGATTCCACTTCTCTGGTAAACCACGGTTCCCTCGCTCGACCCCTCCCTGTCAGTGTCCCTCCGTCCTGCCTCCACCTTTTTGAAGGTGGCGTCAGTCAGTGCTGGTGTGAACTATGGTTGTTGCAGATGGAAGCCTTGTCCGACATTTTGGTCAGGCCAAATTGCTGCCGCAGTTGGTTCCAGGATTGGAGGGTGACTGTCATCACTGGGCTGCTGGAGTGTTTTTTGGGTGGGGATGGGAGTGCTGCCGTGGCGAGGGCCCGGAGGGAGGTCCCCACGCAGGAGGCCTCCTCCGCGTGCACCCACTCAGCCCCTGGCTCCTGGGCCCATCTCCTGGGTCCATCCCCTTACTCGCTCGGCTGTTGTCGCCCAGTGGTAGAATTGTAGGTTTGGGAGGGCTAGCCCCCCCCGGATTTTGTTTTTTGTAGGACCTTCTTTGGGATCCTAGCATTTTTACCCCCCCCCCATACAAACGCCATGATTAGTTTGTCCAGCGCTTTGAAATTGGCCTTGGGGATGTAGATCGGAATGGATCTAAACAGGAAGAGGAACCTGGGCAGTACGTTCATTTTGATCGTCTGGACTCTCCCCGCGAGGGAGAGTGGGAGTGTGTTCCATCTTTGCAGATCCTTTTTTACTTCCTCCGTCAGACTGGTGAGGTTCCATTTGTGGATCCCTTCCAGTCATGGGCTATTTGGATCCCCAGGTAGCAGAATTTGTGTCGGGTTTGTTTGAACGGCAGCCCCTTTAGTGCTGCTGCCCCTCTCTCTCTCTCTCTCTCTCTCTCTCTCTCTCTCTCTCTCTCTCTCTCTCTCTCCTCCCCCCCCCCCCCCCCCGAGAAGGCTCCAAACTCTTTCAGGAACGCAATGATTCCGTCCATGCTGCTCTGTGGGTCCGAGATGCAGAGGAGCAGGTCATCTGCATAGAGTGAGACTCTGTGCTCTCTGCCTCCCCTTCGGATCCCACTCCAATTTTTCGCTGCCTTGAGCACGATTGCTAGCGGTTCGATTGCTAGTGCGAACAGCAGCGGGGACAGTGGGCATCCTTGTCTGGTGCAGCTGGAAGTATTAGGAGTTGGTATTGTTGGTCCGTACGCTCGCCATGGGAGCGTTGTATAGGAGCTTTACCCAAGAGGTGAACCCTGTTCCAAGCCCGAACCGCTCCAGTACCTCTATGAGGTATTAGAGTCGAATGCCTTTTCAGCGTCCAGGGAGACGATCACCTCTTGTGTTCTCTCCCCGGAGGGGGTCATTATCACGTTCAGCAGACGCCTGATATTCGAGGTAAGCTGTCTACCTTTGACGAAGCCCGTCTGGTCCTCTAAATCCACCTTGCTTGAGCTTCTTGATGCCTACTTAGCCAAATATTGTCTTGATGTCAAGGGTAGCTACTCTCACCTCAACTCTGGATTTCAGCTTTTTCCATACTTGCTGTAATGAGGTCAGGAGCTGAATGATGCAGAACACCTTCCATCACATTGCAGATAGTCAAGAGTAGACAGATGAGGCAGTATTTAGCCTGATTGGATTTTTTCTGCTTTTTGTGGACAGGGTATACTTGGGCAACTTTCCACATTGCTGGGTAACTGCACGGGACAGCTTGGCTAGGGGCAGGGCTAATTTTGGAACACTGGTCTTCAGTACTATTGCTGGAATGTTGTCAGGGCCCATAAGCTTTGCAGCATCCAGTGCCTTCAGTTGCCTCTTGATATCATGTGAAGTAAATCTAATTGGCTAAAGACTGGCTTCTGTGATGTTCAGGACCTCAAGAGGAAGTCCAGATGGATCATCCATGCGGCACTTTTAGCTGAAGATGGTTGCAAATGCTTTTACCCTGATGTGTTGGGCTCAAGGATGGGGATATTTGTGGATCTCCCTCTTCTAATTAACTGTTAAATTGTCCACCACCATTCTGGAGGGTAAAATCTTTTCGAACATTTCTTCATAATTATAACGTCTCATTTCTGTTTTCATTCTTGAGAGTCGTTATATGTCTTCACATTTGAAATTTGGAGAAGACCATGGTGACTTGTCCACTTCAGACTGCACTGGTGATCCAGAAGCCCAGTCTAATACTTTGGGGCCATGGGTTCAAATCTTGTCATAGAATTTAATTTGAAGTGGTCTTCTCAGTAATACTATGTAAGCCGTGACTCAGTTAGTTGGACGTTTGCCACTGAGTCACGAGGTTTGGGGTTCAGATGCCATCACAGAGCCTTGAGCACAAATATCTAGACTGACTCTCCAGTGCAGTATTGAGGAATTACTTCATTGTCGGTGAGTTCCTATATTTTGATAAGATGTTAAATGCAAGCCTTTTCTTTCTTTGTGACTGAGTAAATTTTACCTGTTAGTTGGATCAGTAAACTTACTCTGTGTTGTGATAGCTGATTTAGGCCATGGTAATGGGAGGGTATTATTGTTAGCCTTGATGAGCCTGAGATTTCAGAAAGGGACTGGTTAAGTTGCCTCATAATCCCTACCTAGAAGTCTACTCACAAGTGCATATGTGGAAGTTAGCTGAGGGCAGTTAGGTCTCAGCTATGCTGCCTTATAGGGATATATAACCCATTAAAATTCAGTGTCTAATTTCATGTAAAGTTTGCCCTCCTGAAGGTTCAACCTTTTAGCGGATAGAAATTGGCAGAGCAAATGAAATGATTTGAGAAAAATCTGTTTGACAGCACAGTTCTGACAATACAAGTCTAATAATAATGTCATGATGTAATTTAATTTATACCCCTAAGTCTGCAGGATTTCATGTGTGCTTTTTACAGGTGGGACAGGAACTTGAAGTTCGACCTGGTATTGTGTCAAAAGACCATGAAGGGAAGCTGATGTGCAAACCCATCTTTTCAAAGATTGTGTCACTTTTTGCAGAGCACAATGACCTCCAGTTTGCAGCACCTGGTGGCCTTATTGGTAAGAAGGGAGAGGGAGGTGGCAATGGTATTGTCACTGGACCAGTAATACAGAGCAGTGCTCTGGGGGCCCTGGATTCGAATCCCACAACAGCAGGTGGTGAAATTTTAATTCAATAAAAATCTGGAATTAGAAGGCCTAATGGTGACTGAAGTTATTGTTGGTTGTTGTAAAAGCCCATATGTTTAACTAATGTCCTTTAGGGAAAGAAATCTGACATCCTTGCCTGGTTTGGACGACATATGACTCTAGATCCACAGAAATGTGGTTGACTCTTAAATGCCCTCTGAAATGGCCACGGGCAATTGGGGATAGACAGTAAATGCTGGCCTCAGCCAGCGACGCCACATCCTATGAATGAAGTTTTAAAAAGGATGCTTTACTTAAATCTCCCAATTTTGAGATTTTACTTGATGAAAAGCCTGTTAAGTGTTAAATATCATCCACAAGATATACCTTGTATAGCGCAGTGAATACTTCACTTTGCAGCATGGTGTGAGAACACTTTCACAGGATGTATATAGCATTGATTTGCCTTTACTCTTTTATTATACTTGGTAAAAGGCTGCTGGTGATTATTATTTATCATTAAATTATTTGCTGATTAAGCCAAAAATTATCTGATTAGAAATATTTTGTTCTTTAAGCTGAATTCGTTCGAGTTTTTCAATTAAGTGAAATAAAACTCAAAAATCAGACGGCATAGCTATTTTAAAACTGCATACTAAGACAAAACTGCTAGTTGAATTTTGTGAGGTTTGATAGTGTCTTACTTACAATCTGTATAATTACTAGCTTATTGTCTGGTTAAAATGTCATGCTCCTTTGCAAGTGTTTAGTTCCTGTTATTTGAAGGTGGACTTGAGATTGAGACTCGCCAAGATTAGGATTGATTCAGCTCCACACAATATTGAACACCTGTTAAAAACATGTTGCGACCTCACAAAGGAGTATGGGCAGTTTAACTACTGAGGAGTTAACTAACGGGCAGCACGGTAGCATGGTGGTTAGCATAAATGCTTCACAGCTCCAGGGTCCCAGGTTCGGTTCCCGGCTGGGTCACTGTCTGTGCGGAGTCTGCACGTCCTCCCCGTGTGTGCGTGGGTTTCCTCCGGGTGCTCCGGTTTCCTCCCACAGTCCAAAGATGTGCGGGTTAGGTGGATTGGCCATGATAAATTGCCCTTAGTGTCCTAAAAAGTAAGGTTAAGAGAGGGGGGGGGGGGGGGGGGGGGGGTTGTTGGGTTACGGGTATAGGATGGATACGTGGGTTTGAGTACATAGAACATAGAACAGTACACAGGGCCGGATTAAGACCCTTAGAGGCCCTAAGCACTTAAAAGATTTTGGGGCAGCAGGGTAGCATGGTGGTTAGCATAAATGCTTCACAGCTCCAGGGTCCCAGGTTCGATTCCCGGCTGGGTCACTGTCTGTGTGGAGTCTGCACGTCCTCCCCCTGTGTGTGTGGGTTTCCTCCGGGTGCTCCGGTTTCCTCCCACAGTCCAAAGATGTGCGGGTTAGGTGGATTGGCCATGCTAAATTGCCCGTAGTGTCCTAATAAAAGTAAGGTTAAGGAGGGGGGGTTGTTGGGTTACGGGTATAGGGTGGATACGTAGGTTTGAGTAGGGTGATCATTGCTCGGCACAACATTGAGGGCCGAAGGGCCTATTCTGTGCTGTACTGTTCTATGAGTGAGGTTTTGGTTTTGCATCTATTATATTAAACATCGATATTACTACAGTCAACCATATAGTAGCCATAATTTTTTCAATGGTTTGAATTGGATCAGGACTAATGACCTGTTTTAAAGGGTTGACTATTCCTGTTCCTCAGTATTGGATGCTGACAAGTGCTCCAATAAAATTTAAATGAATTTCTTCAGACATTCATCTCTTGGCATTTTTTCTTAATTAAATACAACTACGAAACTGGAAAGAATCCATGTTTCTGCTTCCATTGGACCTCTCCAGAACATACTTTGAACTGTTGAGTGATCAATCATATTTGGTGGGTGTGTTTTTCCATAGTCTGGGTCAGAAAGTAAAATTATTTTGAGGGGGAATGCTTCACTTAAGTTCTCAAAGTAACTCATCAAGATGCCATAACTAGAAGTCGAAAACTCCAGCAAGGTGAAAAATGTTGAATAGTAGTTACTTATTGTTTTAGGTGTTGGAACAAAAATTGACCCAACTCTGTGCCGTGCTGATCGTATGGTGGGACAGGTGCTTGGTGCTGTGGGAGCTCTCCCAGAAATCTTCACAGAGCTGGAAATCTCGTACTTTCTTCTCAGGCGATTGCTGGGTGTACGTACAGAAGGAGACAAGAAAGCAGCAAAGGTGAGTTCAATATTGTGCACATGTGGAGGTGGTGGCGCTGTGGTATTGTCACTGGACTGGTAAACCAGAGACCCAGAGCAATGGTTTGGGTTCAAATCCTGCCACTCAATATGGTGAAATTTGAATTCAATAAATATCTGGAATTAAAAGTCTAATGGTGACCATAACCATTGTTGATTGTCATTAAAAACCCATCTGGTTGGGTGACACTGTGATGCAGTAGTTAGCCCTTTCCTGCCTCATGGCACCGAGGATCCGGGTTTGATCCCGACCCCGGGTCACTGTCCGTGTGGAGTTTGCAAATTTTCCCCGTGTCTGCGTGGGTCGCACCCCCACAATCCAAAGGATATGCACAATAGGTGGAATGGCCTCACTACATTGTTCCTTAATTGGAAAAAAAAGAATTGGATACTCTAAATTTAAAAAGAACACATCTGGTTCACAAATGTCCCTCAGGGAAGGAAATCAGACCTGGTCTGGCCTATATGTGACTTCAGATCCACAGCAACGTGGTTGACTCTTAACTGCCTACTCAAGAGCAATTGGGGATAGGCAATAAATGCTGGCCCAGCCTTCGATGCCTGCGTCCCATGAATGAATATTTTTTAAAGTTTCACATTTTAAAAAGAATAGAATAAATAAAAGCACAGTTTGGAAGAATGCAATTTGAAAATATCAAACTAATCACAACTTAGTACACAAAGTTCTGAAAATTAAATGTGATTTAATTTATAAAAATGTCTAAATCCTTAACTTGGATGTATATTTCAATTGTGGAATTCCATTATTAAATCGAAGACAAACTATTTTTATAATAAGTCCACAGAAATGTTTTTTCCCCCCCCTTTAGGTACAAAAACTATCCAAAAATGAGGTGTTAATGGTAAATATAGGATCCCTTTCTACTGGAGGAAGAGTCAGTGCTGTAAAGGCTGACTTGGGGAAGATAGTCCTAACAAATCCAGTGTGTACAGAAGTTGGTGAAAAGATTGCCCTGAGCCGAAGAGTAGAGAAACATTGGCGGTAAGTTAATAATATGGCAAAAGTATTAAAACATTTCCAGGGAATTTTGGAAGTTAACATTTTTGTGCACCTTGAGAAATAAATTTCATAATATAAGTTTTATTAATTTGTTTTAATGGGGGTATTCAAAATGAGTGTCCTGAAGCATCCCACACTGAGAAGAATGATGTAGAACACATTGTTGAAGATCATTGGGAAAATAAAAAAATCAACATTTTGTGCAGAAATGGAATGTTACTTCTCTGTGGTAAAGATAATTGAAAAGAAAAGCTAAAGTTGCTTCACTCTTAAAAAGCAATGCTGTGGCTAAAGGCTAATTATCTACACCAAACATTAAACTTGAACACTTTAAAAGTATCGAAATAATAGCTGTACTCCAGGTGTACTAGAGTTGATTAAATCTACTCGTAAATAAGTGCCAACTCGGGTCCGCCACTTCAACAGTGAAGCAAATCCAAATGCCAAATTGCCCCGACAGCTTTTAAAGACCAGAAGCAGCTCAAGGCTGAATTTAGCAAGTACCTTAGAGTAACTAGCTTATGAGCTCTCAAGAATGGTTATCATGCAGAGAGATCTAAAGAGAGATGTTTTCAAACTGTTATTGTTTCTGGTAGTGTCATGAAACAGACTGATTTAGAAATTGGAATTGACACTGTCACTCAGATTTTGTTAATTTTGTACTGTGCTCGGAATCATAGAAGAATTACATTTGAGTATTGTTGAAAAAAAGGGATATGCTGTTGAAGCTTTTTGTCTTGCACTCATGCGGACAGACACCAGAATGCCAAATTTCAAAGAAAGCATTAATTTATACTGCATGTGAAAGATTCTCTTGTCTCTTGCTCAGGACAAAGCACTCAGTCCGGTTGAAGAGGTATACAAAGCACTCTTTATTTTTTTTAAGAATTCACTTGGTACATTTGCACAAAATTAAAGCGACAAACTTTTTTTAAAAATGTATTCATTCAGAGTTTTCAATAAGTTTACAAAACCCTCCAAAAAGGAAAATAATACAAAGAAAGAAGGGCAACATGCCAACAGAACAGAACAACTTAACCCTCTAAATGATAAACAGTTTAGCCAAATTAACACTAAATTCAAAACAGGATAGAGCATGCGCCCCTTACAAAAAGGAAAATAAATCCCCCCCCCCCCCCCCCCCCCCCCCCCCCGGCTGCTGCTGCTGTTTTATTTTTAATTAAGGTTTTGCAAAAAATTTCCATATTAAATAGTAATAATCTTAACACAGCAACTTAGTGAACATTAACCTAGTGCATAAAGAGAATATACATCAGCAATCCACTAGATCAGTGCTTCTCAAAGTGTGGTACGCGTACCGGTGCCGGTACGCGAGCCGTCGTCTGCCGGTACGTGGAGTACTCCCAGAAAAAAAACACTTTCACACTTGCGCAAAGGTGAGTCTGGGGCTGGGGCGTTCCAAGGTTCCGTCCTCGGGCGGGGGGGGGGGGGGGTTGCGTCCTCGGGCCGTGCTTGGGGGGGGGGGGGTTGCGTCCTCGGGCCGTGCTGGGGGGGGGTTGCATCCTCGGGCCGTTCTGGGGGGGGGGGGGGGTTGCGTCCTCGGGCCGTGCTGGGGGGGGGGGGTTGCGTCCTTGGGCCGCGCTTGGGGGGTGGGGGTTGCGTCCTCGGGCCGTGCTGGGGGGGGGGGGGGGGGGGGGGTTGCGTCCTCGGGCTGGGGGCAATTATATTTTATTGCAAATATATCCATTATATTTGCAATAATATAATATAATGTAATATAATTGCCCCTGCAATAAGATATATCTCAAAAAAATTTCTGGGGGTTCACATCCCCACCCCCCGAACCCCCAGCTGGATTGGCTTGTTTCGCTCACCGGTCCCTGGCACATTGAAAAATAAAACTGCCGGTACGCCACATCAGATAGTTTGAGAAGCACTGCACTAGATGTTACCCCACGCGCCTCAATCCTCCCACCCCCTCCCATCGGGGCACTCACCCCTCCATCCCCCATGGGTCGCTGCTGCTGCTGAAGTGTTACTTTTCCCCGCGAAGTCAGCGGACGGTATTGTACCTCTGCTCAACAGCGGCAGCTCTGTACCCGTGGCAAAGTTATTTACACACACATGTAGGCATCCGTTCGTGGTGTTGTCCCTTGCTTCTTCCAGACGGATTTCGCTGACGTTGTCGTCTCGTGCGCACTTCCGCTTCTGCGGCCCTCCCGTCTTCGCCATTTTCTCTGTTCCTGTGGATGCCAAGTTTGTTAACGTTTCCCTGCCTCCCCCCTCCCCTTCCCTGGCTATCCTCTATTGTTCCCTGTCTCTCTCCTCTGCCCCCCCTCTCCCCGCTTCTGCCCTCTTTCTCCCCCCCCCCCCCCCCCCCCCCAGCCCTGTGGTTCGCCTTTTCCTTCCTCTTAGATTTAGCTGTCCCTCCCCTCCTCTCCCGGTCTATCTCTCCCTCTCATGCTTTGGCTACTTTCCCGTTTCTTGGCTACCAGGCTGTTCTTCTGCTTGTTTGTTGGCCACGAACAGGTCCCGGAACAATTGGGTGAATGGCTCCCACGTTCTGTGGAAGCCGTCGTCTGATCCTCGGATGGCGAATTTGATTTTCTCCATTAGGAGAGATTCCGAGAGGTCGGACAGCCAGTCTGCAGCTTTGGGTGGTGCTGCTGACCGCCAGCCGAACAGCATTCTACGGCGGGCAATCAGGGAGGCAAAGGCAAGGGCATCCGCCCTCCTCCCCAGGAATAGATCTGGCTGGTCTGAAACCCCGAAGACCGCCACTTTCGGGCATGGCTCCACCCTCACCCCCACCACTTTGGACATGGCCTCGAAGAATAAATCGACAAACTTGACAGCACATTGAAAAGTCCTTGAGACATTGAAGAGTGAAAGCAAAAAGCTTCAAGAATCTCGGAAGGCTGAAATTCTTCTCCCAAATCAGTCATATGGATCACATTCTTAAGGGAATCCTTATCTGGGTTTAGCCCCTTACTTGATTTTATTGGTGCTATTTCTCAGCTGAGATCCCCTTAATTCGTTCAGGAAAGTGTCAGTCACTTAACAGGTGATTGGTTAATTAGACATTAATCAATTACTCCAAATTAATTATCCTTCTCACGGCTCTTGTCCCATGTTCAAACTCCCTACGTCACGTCTGGTCTCAGTTAAGAGACTGTTTCAGATTTGTTGAATGTACCCTCATATCGCTTTTCTACAGCACATCTTTTACAACATTTGAGACAGTCATGCTCAGGATTCAAAAGTTTACCCAATTTTATAACTTGATCATATTTCTACAAATTCCACAATTTTCAAGAATCATTTTATTTTCCAGTATATTTTAGCTAATTCTCTTAAAGGATCCCCTCCATAATTGTTGAATCCAACAGCATGAGAAAAGGTTGTTGATTTGTTGGCAGGTCGACTCTGGTCGAGGTATTAGAATGGAGAATGCATTGGGAACTAGTGCCCCCATACTTTTTTAAATTCAGTACGGTTGCAATACCTGGACATGTTAATGTTTCAGAGGACAGGTCCCCGTGTATGAATATATGCAGATTCTTGCGAGTAAGTGCAACATTGTGAGCCAAATGATTATCCTACATTGATTGTTAGTGTGATTTGTAGCACACTCCGGATTGTTCAGGAAATGTTGTCCATTTGTAGAATCACATCTCGTGTTGGACACTATGTTTTGAGTTTTGCAAGCACAGGCTGGTTGAGTACAATCAACATTCCACCTATTACAAACAACCAAAGGGACATGTTGATTGATATGATCCGCCAGTCTTTGGAACGTATGGCCAACATACCTGGCATCGCACCAGCACTGAAATTCACATACTACATTGGCTAATTTGTGTGGTAGGTAGAATGATTTCTGGGCTTGAAATCAGCATCTGATAGTGGAAAATATCACTTGTGTTGCTATTGCATAGTAGTGGTGCGAAACGGCTAGCTTCACCTATTGCTCAGATTTTTTAGATACCTTGCCCTTCCATGGTGATTTGAGATAGACTGGACACTTTTCAGCTGGCGGCTTTAGGGTCATGTGTGAATTTGCCCAAACAATGACCTGACCGAGATAGCCATTATCCCGCACGATAGCTTTGATGTGCCCTATTTCAGCATCAAGCTTTGGTGAGCAAATGGCTATTTGTGAGGTTGCTGATGAGGCCAATCTTATAATGCGTGGAGTTGTAGGATCTCAGGTACACTGACAGATGACTGTAAGCTTGTGGTGGACAGTAGTAAAGAGCTCATTTGCCGCATTCTCAACTAGCACTTTGAGATAATGGAGCTCATTAGACTGCTCCATTTCAATTATGATTTTTAGGATGGGATGGAGTCCATTAAGGTGCGTAAGGAAATTTGTATATGTAGCTGCAGATTAAAATATAGCAAGCATATCCTCTACATTTCAGAAATAGGCAAGAGATAGGAGTTACGGGTCATTCCATCGAAAACACGTTTCTTGTGGAAACTAATAGAAGTGTTATGAGATTGTGGCTTAGAGGAGATACCATGGCAACACCCATCTATTTGAGTATACATGGTGTTAAAACTGGGATTTGCGAAGTTCATAAGTTCAATGAATACAGATTCAGAAAATGGCAACATGTCTCGATTGCCATGAGAAAGTGATGCTGTGCAAATCCACAGAATCCCTACAGTGGAGAAGGAGGCCATTCGGCCCATCGAGTCTGTGGCGACCCTCAAAGAGACACAGTGGTTAGCACTGCTGCCTCACAGTGTCAGGGACCCAGGTCCAATTCCAACCTTGGGTGATTGTCTGTGTGGAGTTTGCACTTTTCCCCCCATGTTTTTGTGGGTTTCCTCTGGCATCTCCGGTTTCCTCCCGACTTGCCAAACAATATGCACCCTTTTCTCAGGCGGTATAAATTGTTGCTCCTTGAAATTTGCCATTCTTATATCTGTCTTGATGAATGCAAGACAAAAAGCTTTAACACCAATTCTCTTTTTTTAAGCAATGCTTAAGTTCTGTGAAATCACATTGCTGTCGTCCCCTACTGCTTCGTGGGCAAATGCACCACCTAGTATGATACCAAACCATACAGACCAGGAAGGTCTGATCTGACCTTTTTCTATACTGGATTAGTAAATTAACAATTCCTAGGGCCCCAGTAGGTACCATACAATATACCTTTGGACTACGGAGAGGAGAGCAAAGTAGGAGGAGATGTCAACCTGACAAATGATCCCCATCCAGAATGTAAATTAGAATCAATTGTTAATGTCATTCCGCGGTTGAATAAACTTAACATGCATTGTTTCATGCACAAGACTAATTAACTTTCTTTGTTTCACACAGTTTAATTGGCTGGGGTCAAATAAGAAGAGGTGTAACGATAAAGCCAACAGTTGATGATGATTAAAGCTGGAGAGAGTGGTGTCATTGAAGAGGACTAGTGGACTGCGTACAGCAGTACCTAGCATTTTCCAAATACTGTTGAATACTACTTAAACATGGTTTAAAAGAACTTCTGGTATCATGCCAGTAAATTTGGAAAAGTGATTTTTTTTAAAACAATTCAAATATCTCCTGGTGATAAATCTAATTTATATTTGAATAGAAGTTGTGTTTTCAGCAAGAATAAAGTTCCATTCAATCAGGTCTGTCAACACTGACAGTCAGTAAACATAAAACATTAAAAGTGTTTTGACATTTAGAGTTAAATGTGTGTTTTTACCCTCCTTATCACTCTTCTATATTTTCCCTCCTAAGCCCACATCTTTCAACTATTTCATTCAGATACTTTTATGGCTACACCGTAAGGGATTGTAGTGCAGAGTATTTGGTCAATTATAATAGAGTAATGGGGCATTTTTTAAAGCTAGATCAAGGTCCTCCAGTCCATTTAATCTCATCTTTTATGAATATTAAACTCTCTACTGCAGTGTTTTACGTGTTTCTTAAATGAATTCAATTAACTCTCTAATCTGGAAACTAGTTCTAACTTTTTAATCACATGAGTAAAGAATAACTTCTTCATCAGTCCGTTCACATCTGGGGCTGAAATCCAGGACACACTGATGGAATGGATATCTCTTTGGCAGCTATCTGCAAGGATCCTGAATGAAATGTATGGACTCTGTAGGACATGAGCTCACAACACACAACTACCACAATTATTTTATAATTGCCAATCTCACACTCATTACAAGGATAGCTTGTATGAGAAGTGGAAAATGTCACATTGGTGTATAGCAGTAGCTGAAAGTCTGGGGCAGAGTGGAAGTAGTGTTTTCATTTTTCATTGATATGCAGCTTACAGTAACAGCGTTTATGATGGTGTTACTTATTTAAAATTCAAAACCTTGGACTCATCACCATAATCTTGTGCTTAATATACTTTGTTTCAATCCTGTTATGATTAATAATGAATAACAAAAATGGATATGATTATCAGATGGGGTTTACTCTGCCAATTTGTTGCACAAAAACATAACATTTTGATAGTAATTGACCATAGTTGTCTGTGGTTTGTTACGAGGGTGGCACAGTGGTTAGCATGCTGCCTCACAGCGTCAGGGACCCGGGTTCGATTCCGGTCTTGAGTGATTATGTGTGGAATTTGCATATTCTCTCCGTGCACTAGAATAATGCTCCGGTTTCCTCCCATAATACAAAAATGTGAGAATTGGGTGTATTTGCCATTCTAAATTGCCCCTTAGTGTCTATGGATGTGCAGGTTGGGTTACGAGGATAAGGCGAGATGGATGGGGGATGAGTGCTCTTTCGGAGGGTCAGTGCAGATTCGATGGGCTGAATGGTCATCTCCTGCACTGTCGGGATGAAACTACAAGGATTTTGGTTGATGAAGAAATGCTTTTTTGTGTAACCTGCATGATTTTCCAAGGGGTTCAGCTGGTTTAGCCATATAGACTAATCTGTGCTGAATTCTGTCAGGGCAGCTGTTGGACAATACAATTGGCATCTATAGCTTTGGGTTAAGGAAGGGAAAATGATCAGCATTTATTTTGCTCAGGATAAAATAAGTGACCAGATTAGGTTCAACTATATTTTTCACTGTTTATCCACAAAATCATTGCTCCCTACTTGTCAAAAAATAGCCACTTGGATGAAGTACCACCGTGTCTTGTGGCTATGAAACTGAATACCAACAGCAACAAAGGGGAAGGAAAAATCCGTCAGTCCCAGGTGGCTTTGCTAATTTATGTTTTTTTCCCCTTCCCTTGTGATGCAAAAATTAGAAAGTAAAATAAGAAAAATCTAGAAAAGAATGAAATAAAACAATGTCTTGAGCTGCAAGTAAAGTCTCTTGAGCATTCAAAGGAAGCATCCACATGTAAAACACCATCTTTTGTCATTGACTGTAGTTCCAACATGGCATTTTTTCCTTATTGGCAAAATATCTATGAAGTTTTTATGCCTCTTAAATCCTCATCTCATAGTTGACTGATAGCTAAAGTATTTGTTTAATTTTTTTTTAAGATTAATACTTTTACTATGTTGAATTAGTGATCATGTAAGATAATTGAGTGAATATTTAAAAACCAATGCTAAATCCTTTCATATTTATTGTTTTGTACTTGTGATATCTGTATTAACAAAATTTTTGTTTTCAACTATGTTCTATTATACCGATACAGCGCTAATTATTCTAGTGCATAACTTAAAGGATGGGATAAATGTTTAATGATCACAAAGGTTTTACCAGCTACTTTTGAAATTAAATATTAGTGGATATGGGAACTTTCAGATAGACTTGCATAGATATACATAGAACATGCAGTGCAGAAGGAGGCCATTCGGCCCATCGAGTCTGCACCGACCCACTTAAGCCCTCACTTCCACCCTATCCCCGTAACCCAATAACCCTCCCTAACCTTTTTTGTCACTGAGGTCAATTTATCATGGCCAATCCACCTAACCTGCATGTCCTTGGACTGTGGGAGGAAACCCACGCAGACATGGGGAGAACGTGCAGACTCCGCACAGACAATGACCCAGCGGGGAATAGAACCTGGGACATTGGGGCTGTGAAGCCACAGTGCTATCCACTTGTGCTGACCCAGGGAAATTTGGCTTTCACTCCTGATGGTGTAATTCTTATTTCTGACTTGATAGCTCCTTTCAATCAGTAGAAAATTGACATTTTCTTGCATGTTACCACATTGCAGTGATACAAAGTTAAAACAAAAAATACTGGAAATACTCAGCAAGGCTGGCTGGGTTAGTGGAGAGAAAAAAACAGCTAATGTTTTTGGTAAATGACTTCAGCAATTCTGGGGGAAAAACTGAAAGTTGGCGACCTGAAATGTTAACTCGTGTTCTCTGTCCACAGGCAGCCAGACTTTCTGAGTATTTCAGCTTTTTCTGTTTTTATTCACCGCTACTGTTCTTTCTCCAGTCTCTGGTGCCACTTCCATATCGAGGGAGGATTAGAAGATTGTGGCTGGACACTCTGGACTTCTAAGCCTCAGTCATGCCATCCAGACAGGGTGGCTTTTCTCCTTTAAGCACTGCCAACCTTTTTTATCCTATCCAATTTCACTGGTACCTCTTCCTGTTGTGACATTTGCTGCAGTTTCTCAGAGAAAACAGATGCAAAGTACTCATGTAAAACCTTAATTAAACCCTATAACCCTATACCTGATAAATTTTCTTTTTGATCCCAAACTGACCAAACCCTTGCATTGATTACCTTTCACTTTGTTTTTAAAACTTGGGCTCTTTTATGTTACTTGTTAATCTGTTCTCAAATTATCTTTGCTCGCTTATTTCCTTTTTCCTGTTTTCCCTTGTACTAATATCTACTCAGCTTAGTTTTTTTTACTGAATTGTGAGCCCAATGTTTATTGCATGCTTGTTTTTTTTTCTGTTTCATTTTAATCTGTCTGGGGAGCTCTAGTTTTGGGTGACAAAGATCCAAAGTTCCTTAATTACCGTTAAGGGAATGGAATAGATTTTATTTTACATATTAAAAGGCAACATAATATTTCAAATAGTAAGTTTAATTTTAATACCTATTTCCAATTTATTATCCTCAAGTTGCAGACTCACCAATAGAGGGGAACAAAAGCTATCAAATTAATTGGAATAGATGGTTTTGGATATCAGCTGAGGGGTGGACTAAAACCAGAATGTACAAAAATCTTAATTTTGATCTAGGTTGCATAGAAATTTTTACATGGTAAAAATGTCACAACATTTGTTTGCAAATCGGTGCTTTGTTAATTTGATGATTCCACACACTCCTAGTTGGCCTCCCACATTATACTATCCCTAATGCTGAAATCATTCAAAACTGCTCTTGGGCTTGTGCCAAATGCTATTCATCCATCACCTTGTGTTCACTGATCTACTTTGTCTCCTGATTGAGCATTACCTCGATTTTAAAATTCTCATACTTGTTTTCAAATCTCTCCATGGCCTGGTCTCCCTATATCTCTAATCACCTCCAGCACTACAATCTTGCTTTTAATTCCAGCTTCTTGAGCATCCCCAGTTTCATTTACTCCTCCATCTGTGGCCTTGCTTTCATACACCTGGGCCACGGCTCTGGAATACCTTCCTTAAACTTTTGCTCCTTTGACTTCCTTGTCTGATGTGACTCGCTTTCTGGCACACTCCCCTCAAGTCAAAAAAATGTGGATTCAAGGCCAATTCCAGGACTTGAGCACAAAACTCATGGCTGATGTTCCATTGCAATACTGAGGGTGTTCTGTACTGTCCAGGGTGCCATCGTTGGATGAGATGTTAAATCGAGGCAGTGCCTGCCATTTCATGTGGACATAAGATTGTGAGCACTATTTCAATGAAGAGCCATGAGAGTTAATTAACCCCAGTGTCCTGGCCAATATTTATCTCTCAAATCAATGTTCTAAAAATCTAGTCATTTTCATATTGCTGTTTTTGCTCAAATTGGAGCTTTTGCTCAAATTGGCTCCCACCACTTATACATCATAAGTGACTGCACTTCTAAGTACTTAATATGCTGTAACACATTTGGACGTCCCATTGTGAAAGGTGCTGTACAAATTTATGTTTTTTAAATTGAAATCCTACCTCTTTGACCAGATCATTTGCCCTAATATCAATATCACATGTTGTTCTATAATGCCTCTGTGAAGCATCTTGGGACACTTTATTGCATTAAAGGCACTATATAAATACCAAGTTGTTGCTGAGTAACATTTGGACGTGGATACTAATATTTTTGAACACGGCAGATGTTATAGGCCACTTTCTGCACAAACGTTTGAAGCCAACACGGTCCGTTTTTGCATCAAAGTTCAACATGACCATCAAATCACATCTTTATACGTATTAAGAATTTTTGTTATCAACAGTACTTTGTATTTGTGGCTAAATGGTTATAAATCTTTTGTAATTAGGTAACACTAGTCTATTTGGCGTAGATTAAGCTCACCAGATACACCTGGGATGAGTGCCAACTGCAGCAATCCCATTCGAGGTATCAAGAGGTGAGAACAATAATGTTACACTACTGCAAAAATCCCATTATCACATACTAATTAACATTCTACTTATGTAATGGTTTAGCACACTGGGCTAAATTGCTGGCTTTTAAAGAAGGCCAGCAGCACGGTTCAATTCCTGTACCAGCCTCCCCGAACAGGCGTCGGAATGTGGCGACTAGGGGCTTTTCACAGTAACTTAATTTGAAGCCTACTTGTGACAATAAGCGATTTTCATTTCATTTCATAATGTCAAGTGTCCTAAACTTGCCACAAACATTTGGTATGGTAGACATTTATTTTTCTAAAGAGCAAGATTCTAAAGAGTAAGGTATGGTAAGGAGTGATTTGAATGTCTAAATGTTTCGATGGATTCTGCACAACAATGGAAACACTGAGCACTGCCCCATTTGACAGGTCTAATATTTTGGTCTTTTTCTCTTCACAATGAAGTAACGATGACGTCAATCATTTGTTGTCACAGCACTGTAATGTATCTGGACTAATTAGATTTTAAGTTTTCTATTTCAACTTTTTTTCAATTTTGTATGAGCAAATCTTGCCTTTCAGAAAGAGGAAGGTTACTGTTGTACAAGTTGACATGAGCTGAATCTAACAATCTAATTGCAGTAAATTGTGTAGTCAAATTTATGTAGAAGTCTCCCTATGTCTTCAGTTCAATCTCCACAAAACAGTACATTCGGATCCAGACTGAGTCAGCTAAACTAATACAGTAATTAATTACAAATGCTGAGAATGTAATGGATTGAAAAACTACCATTATTGCATGCAAACATGTTATATGTACAACTTAAATGTATCAATCGGCTAAATATTCTTTAGCAAAAATTTTTTGCAGTTTTTTAAGCTACTTGAATGTTTTCTTCTGAAAACATGTTTTTTCACAAAATATGCTGTTAAACATCTCTGATTCTGATAACTAATCCAGCGATTATTTTTTCCCCATTTTTCAAAATAACTTTAGAGTACCCAATTCAGTTTTTTCCAATTAAGGGGAAATGTAATGTGGCCAATCCACCTACCCTGCACATCTTTGGGTGCACATCTTTGGGTTGTAGGGGCAAAACCCACGCAAACACGAGGAGAATGTGCAAACCCCACACGGACAGTGACCCCGAGCCGAGATTGAACTTGGGACCTCGGCACTGTGAGGCAGCAGTGCTAACCACTGCACCACCGTGCTGCCGCGATTGTTTAATTTACTCTTCATCTTCAATAATATCCATTAAAAGCTGTGGCACAGTGGGTAGGTAGTACTGATGCCTCCCAGCACCAGGGACCTGGGTTTAATTCAGGATTCGGGTTTGCAGTTTCTCCCCATGTCTGTGTGGGGTTGTTCCAGTTTCCTCCTGGATGTGCAGGTTAGATAGATTGGCCATGCTGAATTGCCCCTTAGTATCCAAAAGATTAGGTGGGGTTACGGGAATAGGATTGGGCGTGGACCTAGGTAGGATGCTCTTTCCAAGGATGGGTGCTGACTCGATGGGCCGAATGACCTCCTTTCCCACTGTAGAGATTCTATGTTTCTAAAATTATCATTGGCACAGTGACCCAAATTATTTTAAATATAGCATTGCACAATTCTTTCAAATATAGATAATAGAACATACAGTGCAGAAGGAGGCCTTTTGGCCCATCGAGTCTGCACCCACCCACTTAAGCCCTCTCTTCCACCTTATCCCCGTAACACAATATCCCCTCCTAATCTTTTTGGCCTCTAAGGGCAATTTATCATGGCCAATCCGCCTAACCTGCACGTCTTTGGACTGGGAGGAAACAGGAGCACCCAGAGGAAACCCACGCGGGCACGGGGAGGATGTGCAGACTCCACCCTATCCCCGTAACCCAATAACTCCTAACCTTTTTGGACACGAAGGGCAATTTAGCACGGCCAATCCACCTAACCTGCACGTCTTTGGACTGTGGGAGGAACCCGGAGGAAACCCACGCAGACATGGGGAGAAGGTGCAGACTCTGCACAGTGGTCCAGCGGGAATAGGATGGAGGTGGCTTAAGTGGGTTGGTGGAGACTTGATGGGCCGAATAGCCTCCTTCTGCACTATGGTCTATCTGTGGACTGAGGAGAGAAACCAGTGCACCCTGAGGAAACCCACACCAACATGGGGAGAATGGGCAACCTCTATAAAGTCACGCAAAGCTGGAATTGAACTCTAGTCTCTGGATGTATAAGGCAGCAGTGCTAACCACTGTACCACCCAAACTTTCATCAAATTAATTTTACAAATCTACACAGACAAAAATCTGATTTGCCTCCATGGCACATGGTGTATCATCCAATTTTAAATATACTATAGCAATACAATGTAATTCTGTTAGCACAGTTAAAATATGATTATTTTTGTTTTTAAACAAAGATATTACCTCAGATTTTCCTGCAAAATAACTTTAGGCTAATGGCAATCATCATTTATGTACGAACGGTACAGCACTTTAGGCAAGGGGCAAATGTACAATTAAACCCAAAAATCTAAAGGTTTCTGCCCAAATTGTAGTGCTTCACCATTAGCTTCACAAAAATGGCATTCATTGACTGGCTCGTTATTATAATAGGTGAGTTGCTGTTTTTTCATAGTAGATATGAAATAAACTTGCCACTAAATTAAATAATGTCCAATCCAGTTAGGTATCCTCTATGTGATAAGCATTCAACAACCTCTACAACACTGAAATTAACTGTTGTAAGCGTGGAGTCTCATTCCTGGGTTAATTGTTGGAGATTATAATGACATACAATTTAAAGTAATATTTTCCTTTGTCTTGTATTAATTCAGTCTTTTTCTCTACCTGATTTGACATTGAATTCGCCTATTTTGATTTCTGCTACTCCCTTCTCTGTTCTTATGCTGTTATACTTTCAAAATCCTTTAATCATACAGTTGCTTGCGTTATTTACTCATTTGCCTAATGCTATTGTCTTGCAATGTCAAAATTTGGCCTGTTATGTTTGATCTATTCCTTCTTTCATTGCCATTCTTTAAATTATAGGCAATATCCTTTTCCGTCTACCCTTTGCTGATGCTGTTACGTGCCTCCATGTTTTTATTTAGTGACATTAAGTCTCGTACTTCAATATCTCCCAAGTTCTCCAGGTGTTGCCGAAACAAATTTCTGTGCAAATTTAACATCTCCTTTTAGATTCTATCCCTTTAGAAACACCCTACTGCTTTTATTGTTTTTTTATTCTAATGGTCTTATTAAACTTGATACTTTTAGTAGTTTATCTATCTGTAATGCTCGGTCCCTTTATTCCCATAACCCATTTAGGCACAGAAGAGCAGTCAGTTTTGTAAACAAAAACAGCAGAGGGAGCATCCTTTGTGAAGAACTGCCCAGTACAAACACCAAATAATTCTTGTAAGTCTCATAATGAATGAGTACATAGGTTGAGTTCTGAGGGTGAGGCAATCAGGTGAGCAAACAAAGAAATATCTTCAACAATGGGAGTAAGGATGGTGGAACTGAAGGAGTTGGGCAGCAGAATGTTCGAAGCCCGGGAGCAGAAGCCTCAAGGAATGTCGTATAAAAAGAAAAAGTGATGCCAGCACAGTGGAAGGTGCTGATTGGTGGAGCGGTTGATTAGTTTTTTTAATTACTCCTTAATAAACTTTTAGCTTATTTCTATTAAAGTTTAGTTGGGTGGCATGGTGGTGCAGTGGTTTGCACTGCTGCCTCAGGGGGCCAAGGACCCGGGTTCGATCCTGACCCCGGGTTACTGTCCGTGTGGAGTTTGCAATTTTTTCCCGTGTCTGTGTGGGTCTCACCCCCACAATCCAAAGATGTGCAGGGTAGGTGGATTGGCCATACTAAATTGCCCCTTAATAGAAAAAAAATTTGAGCATTTTAATTTTTTAAAAAATAAAGTTTAGTTAATCAATAAAGGCATAGCAGGCACCCCAGTCCCCTGGAATGCACACCCTGTTCCATGTGCAAACTTGACCTAAACAACTACATGTGCAGTAGGTGCATTAGCTAGGATCACTACAATGCAGTGTGACGGTCAGAGCTATATGGATAGCATGTTTCTGGGTGTGACCATTCTCCATTGGTCGGCACAGTTGTTAGCACTGCTGCCTCACAGTGCCAGGGTTCAATTCCAATCTTAGGTGACTGTGAGTTTGCACATTCTCCCCGTGTCTGCGTGGATTTCCTCCCACAGTCCAAAGATGTGCAGGTTAGGTGAATTGACAATGAGTCCCAAGGTTAGGTGGTGTTGCAGAGATAGAGCAGGGGAGTGGGCTTGGGTAGGGTGCTCTTTTTCGAAGGGTCAGTGCAAACTCTGAGCCGAATACCCTTCTTCTGCCCTGTAGGGATTCTAATGCAGGCAAAGAGGGAATGGTTGACTGCCAGAAAGTGGAAGATAAGACAGATAATTTCAGAATCCCCTGATTTCATGTTGCTCTCCAACCACTATTTGGATCTGAACTGAAATTTTAGGGTTGGCCCTTCAGGCGAGTGCACAAGAGATTGGTCTACACCACCATGGTTGACTCCACTGTATAGGGTGGCAGGGGAAAATTGGAAAAACAGTAATAGGGAATTCTATAGTTCAGGCAACAAATGGTATTTCTGCCACTGTAAATGTGAATTTCGGTTGTAA
Source organism: Scyliorhinus canicula (assembly GCF_902713615.1). NCBI lineage: Eukaryota > Metazoa > Chordata > Chondrichthyes > Carcharhiniformes > Scyliorhinidae > Scyliorhinus > Scyliorhinus canicula. Next base: position 73,895,617 of record NC_052152.1, read on the forward strand.
GTTTGGAGCTAGGGTCACCGATATCACTGAACTGCTGTAGAGCACTCTGAAAGGGGAAGGGTAAACACCTAGATATCAATGTCTGTATTGGTATCAACCATGATAAGAATGGTGAGTCATCAGGCAGATAGGGGCAGCACGGTAGCATGGTGGTTAGCATAAATGCTTCACAGCTCCAGGGTCCCAGGTTCGATTCCCGGCTGGGTCACTGTGCGGAGTCTGCACGTCCTCCCCGTGTGTGCATGGGTTTCCTCTGGGTGCTCCGGTTTCCTCCCACAGTCCAAAGATGTGCGGGTTAGGTGGATTGGCCATGCTAAATTGCCCGTAGTGTCCTAAAAAAGTACGGTTGGGGGGGGGGGGGGGGGTTGTTGGGCTACGGGTATAGGGTGGATACGTGGGTTTGAGTAGGGTGATCATTGCTCGGCACAACATCGAGGGCCGAAGGGCCTGTTCTGTGCTGTACTGTTCTATGTTCTATATTAAGTAGCAAAGAAAGAAACAAGACCTCAAATGTCGTAATTCTGGATTAATCCCAGTGCTACATGCATTTAAATATAGAAATAGGGAGTAAATGCAGAAAGCCTGATAAATAAAGTTGCTGGCATAGATAGTCACCTGGGAATATGATGTGGCAATGTTGGAAATCTGGCTCAAGAAAAGGGCAAGATGGTTACTAATTACTCCTGGATAGGTGTTCAGAAAAGATGGAGAATGAAAGAAAGGACGTGTGGCCGACAGTGCTGGACAGGCCAAGGACAGACTCAATTTGGTTTGAGTTAAGAAATGAAAGTTACCATTACAATGTTTCGGTATATTCTATGAACAATTAAATGGGGAAAATATAGAAGAGCATATTTGCAAGGAAGTTATAGACTATTCAAAAAATGATGGAGGTGTGATAATGGGGGACTTAAATTGCCTGAATATAGACTGGGATAATAATCTGAACGGCAGAGAGGAGAGTTTCTATGTTTGAGAATTTTATTGATCAGTATCTTTCCAGCCAAACCTGAATGGATTGCTAGATCTGGTTTTGGGAACTAGGTAGTAAAATGTCAGCAGGGGAATATTTAGGAACAGTGATCATAAGGTTTAGATTATTTATCAAAAAGGACAAGAAAAATACTTAATTGGAGGAGGGCTAATTTTTAATGCGATGAGAACGAACCTATCTTGGGTGAATTGGAATCAAAGATTGGCTAGCAAAATGCAAAGAGATAATCAGTTGCCTTTAAAGAGATGATTGAATGGCTTTTCTCCCTCATGGGAATGTACCTCAACTATAAGGTAAGCAGGGCAGCACGGTGGCCAAGTGGTTAGCATAACCGCCTCACGGCGCAGAGGTCCCAGGTTCGATCCCGGCTCTGGGTCACTGTCCGTGTGGAGTTTGCACATTCTCCCCGTGTTTGCGTGGGTTTCGCCCCCACAACCCAAAAATGTGCAGAGTAGGTGGATTGGCCATGCTAAATTGCCCCTTAATTGGAAAAAATAATTGGGTAATCTAAATTTATTAAAAAAAAAAAATGTTTTAAACTATAAGGTAAGCAAAGTCAAAGCTTACTGGATGATGGCTACATGAAGCAGAAAAGGTGGGTGTGTGGAAAATGTCATGTTGATGATGTAAATGAGAATCTGAGAATCAGTCTGAATTTTAAAAATTCAGAGGTTAAGTGAAAAAAAAGATGGAAAATGAAGAGACTGAAAGCAAACATAAAAGGGAATCCAAAAGTCTTCAATAGGCATCTGGATAGTAAAACAGTAATATGAGGGTAGGGACCAATTAAGGACTAAGCGGGCGTGTACATGAAGGAAGAGGACATAGTCAAGCTACTAAATAAATACTTTGCATTTGTCTCTATCAAGGAAGAAGATATTACAGAATTCATTGTAAAAGAGGAAGGAGTTCAAATGTGAGAACAAACTTCACACACTGAGTGGTTTGAGTCTGGAATGCACTACCTGAAGCATGGTGGAGGAAGGTTCAATTGAGGCATTCAAGAGGGCACGAGATGCTTATTTGAATAGAAATAATATGCAGGGGTATGATGAAAAGGCAGCGGAATGACACTAAGTCGTGCTCGTTTGGACAGCTGGTGCAGACGATAGACCAAATGGCCTGTGCTGCAACAATTCTGTGATTCTGAGATAATGGACGGGCTTAACACTGATGAAGAGGAAGATATTAGAAATATTGTTTGTACTTCAAGTTGATAAGTCACCAGGTCCAGATGTGATGCACCTGAGGATGCTGAGGGAAGTAAGGGCGAAAATGGCAGTTATTGGTCAATACTGTCCAATCCTCCTTAGATACAGTGTTGTACCAGAAAAGTAGAGAATTGAAAATGTCACACCTTTGTTAAAAAAATGTAAGGAGAAACACAGCATATAGAGAATGAAGAATCTTTATTGTCACAATGTAGGCTTACATTAACACTGCAATGAAGTTACCGTGAAAAGCCCCTCATTGCCACATTCCGGCACCTATTTGGCTACACTTTTTTTTTTAATTTAGAGTACCCAATTCATTTTTTTCCAATTAAGGGGCAATTTAGTGTGGCCAATCCACCTACCCTGCACATTTTTCCGTTGTGGGGGTGAAACCCACGCAAACACGGGGAGAATGTGCCAACTCCACACCAACAGTGACCCAGAGCCGGGATCGAACCTGGGATCTTGGCGTTGTGAGGCAGCACTGCTAACCACTGCGCCACCGTGCTGCCCCTGTTTGGCTACACTGAGGGACAGTTCAGAATGATCAAATTTCCTAACAGCATGTCTTTTGGGACTTGAGGGAGGAAACCGGAGCACCCAGAGCAAACCCATACAGACACAGGGAGAATGTGCCGAGTCCGCACAGACAGTGACCCAAGCCGGGAATTGAACCTGGGACCCTGGCACTGTGAAGCAACAGTGCTAACCACTGTGCTACCGTGCCATCTAGTGAAGCCAATCAGGTTAAGCTTGGTTTATGTCGGCTTTTAGAAATGATGCAAAACAAAATTAATAATCAAGTGGATTAATTAAGGAAATCCAGGATGGATTTTTAAAAAAGTAAATCGTGTTTAACTAGAGTTCTTTGATGGGGTAACAGAGAAAGTTGATTAGGATAATGTGCATGAAGTTCCAGAAGGCGTTTGATAAAACAGTTCATAATAGATTTATCAGCAAAGTTGAAGCCAGTGGAATAAAAGGGATAGGGATAGCATGGATACAAATTTAGTTAAACAACAGGAAACAGAGAGCTGGTGAAAACCTATTTTTCATACCCGAGGCAGGTATACGCTGAAATCAGATTGAGCACCACTGCCTTTCTTCGTACATACTAATGACCCAGAGTTGGTTGAACAAGGCACAATTTCAAAAATTTCAGATGCCACAAAAATGTGGAACTGTTGTCAACTCAGACAAGGATGGTGATAGAAATAGTCATTTGATAGTACAGAACTTGAGTATTGTTTAAAAAGGAGACATGTCAAGGTTTTAGTCTTGCACTCATCAGGACTTTTGCAAGAATACTGATATAAGGAGAAAATAACAATTTATACTGTATAAAAGTAAAGTGCTGATTGGTTGGCAATAGACTCTGATTCGTAAAGGCATCGCCATGGATAATGCACCAGGTGACTGACAGTTAACTGCCAAACATTGTTTGAAATTTAAACCAGGCAATTTGACTCTGGTCAAGGCATCGCCCCTTGGGAACTGAGTCAGTTAATGGCTGTTTTTGTTTAGCTGAAACAGATGTAATGTGTGCACATGCTCTTCCTGTCAGCAAAGAACATGACCCTATGTGTTAATAATACTCAAAACACAATGTTCAACATTAGATGTTATTCCATGATTGGATGACGTTTTGCTCAATAATCCTCAGTCTGCTAAGAATTACATTGACAACCAATTTATGTGTACTGGAAGCTATACATATTAATACATAATCACACCCCATGTTAAAGTCCAATCCCTGGATGTAAGAAAATAATCAAAGCCTTGCTATGTAGTACAAATCCAGACTTGTACAATCTGATCTGTACCTAGTGGTTCTTTCTGCTACCCTGAAGGTTGCCTGGTTGCATGTCAGCCATGGCTCTGTTGATAACTCACCCTGGGTCACAAAGTGGAAATATCTAGACTGACAACTCCAGTTTGGTGCTGAGGAAGTGTTCTGTTAGTGGTTCCTTCTTCTGAAAGAGACGTTAAACCAAGGGTCCATCTGTGCTCCCAGATGAATTTAAAGAGCTTAAGGCACTATTTCAAAGAAGTGGTGGGGAGTTATCCCTGGTAACCTGGCCTATATTTGTTTCCATTGACATTACAAAAACATGTTATCTGGACAATATCACATTGTTGTTTGTGGGGATTTGTGCGAAAACTAGATGAAGCATTTCCTTCATTAAACCAGTGGCTACACATCAAAGTACTTAATCGAATGTATCACACTTTGGAGTGCCTGGTAGTCACGAAAGGTATTACATAAATGCAAGTCTCTCTACTTCAATCTCTTTAAATTTCCTAAGCCTGGAAGGTGCTTCCTGGTGTGTGCTAAAAAGTGTGTTTAGACCACAAGAGAAACAGAGAACAGTTCTAATCCTTAAACCCAGGTAGAACTTCTCAATTTACAAACAGAAAATGATTGCAGGCTATGTTTAAGAAACTCATAAATTAGATCAGGACACAGGTATCATCTTAGACATTGGCAGCACAAGGGTCTGGATGATTTCATTTGAAATAGATTAAAATGGACTGGGCTGACTGCAAAATAAATTGTTGTGATCTCAGCAGTTTGATTTGGTACAAATCAAGCCAGACTAACGAATCAGAAGTTCCTGCTGTGTTCTCTCTTTTTCTCTTGAACACACTGACTCATGTTGGGGGTTTGAGTCTGTAAGAACAGTGCCTGTAAATTGCTGGAAGGGTAGTTTGAGACTTGTTGGGGAAGTGTTCTAAAATGTTTTTTAAAAGTTTAGCAGTGGCTGTTACATGACTTCAGGAGCGGATAATATGTACTCAGTAGTAGTAAACAATCTGTCGGAAATTTTGAGATTTTTCTTTTTCTTTACAGACGTAGTATGCTATTTGGCTGATATTTCTGTTTACCAAGCAGATGCAGAAAATTACCTCTAAGGGTATAGCACATTAGGAATAAGACACTTAGTTCATTTATGAAGCAGTACTATCCAGTTGCATACAGAAAAAGATACAAGATTAGAGAAATATGAGTGAAACTAACTCAGATATCGCCCATTTTCTGTAGGGTGGGTTCAGCCTGAACTAAAAATCCAAGTGGAATGATAAACTTCTGCCAAAAAGTGGCTTGTAACATAGCAGAATCTAATGCTCATATCCTAGGAGGCCGATGCAACCATATTGTTCATAAAAGCAAGTTTGTGTTACATCTTGAAATATTGCTAATCACCAGTATTTAAATTACAATCCATCCAATAAACTGGCTATCAAACCTGCAATATAGGGGTGTATCTCTAAATAACCTCACCAACTATAATAAATGCAGACTTTGATCACTGCTTTATAATACAATGAATTGACTAGACTTAATTTTATGAAATACCTATTATTTATGATTCAAACTGCCAGGTAACTCTGATGACATCTTTTCACACCTATTAAGTGTTTGTGCATGCAATTTTAACAAAAAAAATATTTTGCAATCATCATATTGTGGTGCTCAGCCAATTATTGATGTTCTTCCCTGCTGATTCTGCAAGTATTAATTCTTTAACGTTGTAGCTTCTGGATTTGCTAATTGAAGATTAAATCACTGTTGCGTCACAGCGGCTGGGTCCCAGGTTCAATTCTCCCCTTGGATAACTATGTGGAGTTTGCATGTTCTCCTCCTGTTTGTGTGGGTTTCCTCCCACAGTACAAAATTGTGCAGGTTAGTTGGATTGGCCATTCTAAATTGCCCCTTAGTGTCCAAAAACATGTTAGGTGGGGTTACGGGGATAGAGTATGGGGCTAGGTAGGGTGTTCTTGCGGAGGGTCAGTACAGACACAATGGGCTAAATGGTGTCCTCCTGCACTGTAGAGATTCTATAATAGATTTGGCCCCTTGTTCCTCACTGTACCCAATCACTGTCAATGTTTCATTTGTCAATGTACTCTGTTGATTATTCTTTTTGTCTACTATGTACATACTGTGTATGTTCCCTCAGCTGCAGAAAAACACTTTTCACTGTACTTCGGTACATGTGACAATAAATCAAATCAATCAATCAATTTAATCTGATTATGGAAAGAACAATTTGACAAACCTATCTGGGGATCACTAGGGTCAGGTAGTGGCAAAGTGGTATTGTCACTAGACTAGTAATCTAGAGACACAGGGTCATGCTCTGGGGTCCTGGGTTTGAATTCCACCGTGGCAGATGGTGAAATTTGAATTTAATAAAAATTTGGAATTGAAAGGATGACAACCATTAAACCATTGCCAAAAAAACCCATCTGGTTCACTTATGTCCGCCAGGGAAGGAAATCTGCCGTCCTTAACCGGTCTAACGTAGATGTGACTCCAGACGTACACAGCAATAATTTTGATAGGGTGGCGCAGTGGTTAACACTGGGACTATGGCGCTGAGGACCAGGGTTCGAATCCCGGCCCTGGGTCACTGACTGTGTGGAGTTTGCATTCTCCCCAGGTCTGTGGGGTTTCACCCCCACAACCCAAAGATGTGCAGGTTAGGTGGATTGGCCACACCAAATTGCCCCTTAATTGGAAAGAAAAAATTGGGTACTCTAATTTTTTTTTAAAAAGCAACGCGGTTGATGCAATTGAACACCTGCTGCCCCCCCCCGCCCCCCCCCCCCCCCCCCCCCACACACACACACACACACACACACGATCAGCCTAGCAAACCACTCAATTGGGCAAAAAATGCTGGCCAAGCCAGGGACGACCACACCCCAAGAAATAATTTTTGAAAAATTAACTCCTGGGCCTTCATCAATTCTAAGCAACGATTTTTAGGAATTGGTCTACCTTCTCAATGTATAATCAGGATAATTCTTCTTCAAGCCTACAGCCACCAATAGCCCTTCATTATTTTGCACGTTGGCAAGCTATTTTAATTATATTGTCATAATTATACATTCTTAAAGTAGTTACATTATTTAACAATGTTGGCTTGGCATCAGTAGACCAATGACAATGAGGCAAATATGCAAGATGGTAGATGTACAATATTTGTATATTAATTCTTCATCTAGTTTAGACGCAAGGAATATTCTGCTACACTGCACATTCAATTTTTTCATGTTACAAATTTGGAGACTTCTTCCTCTTGCAATTAGTATCCAGTCTCCTGCAAGCAGACCTCATGTTCCTTAAGATACTTTGCTGCCAAATATCTAGTCATATATGATCTCTAGTATAATCCATTGGTTGTAACAAACTCCCTCCCCTCCCTGTAAATTTGATATTTTCCTTTCAGCCTATGTTCTACAAGCAGTTATAAACACTCCAGTGCATGAGGTCAATTGTTTTTTATAAATAAATTTAAGAGTACCCAATTCAGATTTTCCAATTAAGGGGCAATGTAGCATGGCCAATCCACCAAGCTTGCACATTTTTGGGTTGTGGGGGCGAAACCCAAGCAAACACAGGGAGAATGTGCAAACTCCACACGGACCGTGACCCAGAGCCAGGATCGAACCAAGGACCTCGGCGCCATGAGGCCGCAGTGCTAAACCACTGCGCTACCGTGCTGCCCTATGAGGCCAATTGTAAACCAACAAATTGATTTAGTTTCCTTGCAAAATAAGTTTTACAGTATAGTTGAATGTTTTGTTACAGTACCTCACTAGTACTGCAGTGGTTAAATTGATTTATCTAACTAGCTGACTCTGAAATTAACGGATACTATAACTAAGGGCACTGTATCCCTAATTAGCAACAAACATGAACCAAAGACTACTTATTTTCCCTTTTCCAACACCCCAACACCACACCCTTATGTCTGGGAATTCGCCAATTCAGCTGCCAATCAAACTGGCTAGCACTATCCACGACAAATCACTCAACAGCAATCAGTCAAAGATAAATTTGATACAAACCCGACATTGTGATCTGGATGGCTCAGCTGCATAACTCACCATAATATAAAGAAGCTCATATTTTGGCTCAGGAAAAATTTTGTTAAAATTGATGAAAAGGAGAAGTGTTTTCCCACGAATATTTGAGAATAAAGACTTTAATCCAGGTGTTGGTTTATTTTTTTTTCTGTCCCGTTCGAGGATGGGTGTTCTAACATTACTCCTCAAAATAAAAGGTATTACATTTATTGCTGTTCAGATTAAGTACATGTAATAAGTTGACAATTTACATTCACGTAACAGCAACACTTATGGCAAAACCTTGAGTTCATTGGAGATTCCAAAACAAATTGGGATTGAGATTGAATCAGAAAAGAAACTTGAGGTTATTCTGCTGATGCCCATTTTTACAACATGTATTTGACAACTTGAAAACTCCACATCATTATTAATCTCTTTTCAGCAATCCTTATCAATGCTTTTAACAAGCATAGCTCCCCGTACGTTTCATCATCCTTCCGATAGGTAACCCAGTTCGATTGTTACAAAGTCTGTTCTATGAAGCATGTGCTTTGATTAAAAGCTTTAAATCCGCAGCAATGAAATTTAAATTTTTACTTTCAAGTCTTATTAACCATTTTTGTAGTGGAGTTCCCTCTGTGATTGAGCGTGTTTGGGACCTGTTCAGAGTGTCATCTTCAAACATTCCACATAGTTTTTTCACAAACAACATATAACACTTGAATGCACCAATGCCCCCAAGATTGTGCCAAATCAAACAATTGGTTGAGAGGGGTGGTGGTGGTAGTGGGTAATGGTGTCCGGAGGTCTTTTACTTATTTCCTCTTGATGTGTCATGAAATGGACATGCCACCAGTTGCATTTTTACATTCTTTAATGTAGGCAGGGAAGCAGCCATCTCCAAGAGAATTAATTATTCTTACATTCCTAACTTTCACTTGATTGTACATTAATACCAGATTGATACATTTTCATAGATCTTGCCAGGATGGTTGCAGGTGGTTTTGCTGTTTCTACATTATAGCACCAGTCATACCCTCCCATCCAATTTATCTGTCCCTTCATACTGTTGTCCTGGAAGAACTTTGTAATCAAAGACAATATTGACTATCTGGTCCAATATATCAATAGATTTGTTTAATTTACTTATGCTCTCCTTTGATCTTTACTCCCCCCCCCCCCCCTTTTATCTTTAAGATTGCCCCAATTCCAGAGATAGGTCAGGCTGCAAGATGATGTCAGTTACCTTCAATTGTTCTCCCCCCGCCTTTACAATGCCAGGAATAAGATCAGATCGGATTTGTATTGTTGGACTGTAAGGCTGAAGCAACACCAACTTTATCTCCAAAAAGCATTGGTTTTATACATATTGTACATAAACCACCCAGATTAGAAATAAATAAAATTGATTATCCCTGCCAAATCCTTCAGGTATTTTAACTTCCCAGTCAGTGGTGGACACTCTGCAGCCCAAGGGCCACATGCGGTCCATGAGATATTTTGTTGACTGTTGCCCACATGCAGGAATGCCACATTCTGCTGATTTCCATCCACCTAGATTTTTTCCTATTGGTATCACCCATACGTAAAGCAAGGGCAAGTGAAGTGAGGTGTGTGCTGATTGAGAGCAGTGTGCTCCCTCTGCATCCAAATGCAAATATTTTTTTTTGCCATTTGAAGTTGATAACTGTTCTAATAATATATATGATTAAGCATATTCTGTAACTCATGAAATATTCAGCATATATTAAATCTTATTCATGTGGTCATGGTTAGCGAATAAGCCTGATTTCAATCTTGCAGCCCTTGAGGGGAACGAAGGAGTGTCACTCATATGGTTCACTCACTAGCCTGAGTTACACATCATTGCTTTACATGTTTGTTTCCTTCATTACAACAGCACTTCACAAGTGCTTAATTGGCTGAAAAGAACTGTGGGGGATCAGCAATATAGTATAGAAATAACCTATAGGCAAGTTAACCGGACGTCTTAAAATGCTAAAATCTATTAAGTCTTAACAGTGCACTTAGAAAATTATATTGTCAGGGTCAACATGGTTTTACAAACGGGAAATTGTGTTTTGTAAGTTTATCGGTGATTTTTGAGGGCATAAGTGTATAACAAAAATACTTGGATTTTCAGAAGGCATTCAAGGAAATGCCACAAAAAAGGTTGTATGTAAGGGTTCATGGCGTTGGGGGGGGGGGGGGGGGGAGAAGGAGAGACATTTTAGCATATAGAGGGTTGTTTAATGGACAGAAAGCACAGGTAAATGGCATTTCAAATTGACATGGTATAATGAGTGACGTGCAGAATAAGAAACTCATTTTTGCATCTTTGACCTTTGTTTATATATATGTTTCTGGAACATACCTCTTCATTCATCTGAGGAAGGAGCAGTGCTCCAAAAGCTAGTGATTTGAAACAAACCTGTTGGACTTTAACCTGGTGTTGTAAGACTTCTTACTTGGTAGTAATAGAATGCAGAATATTTTTTAAGGGTGTGGAACTTTTAAATGATGATGTTCAGAGACTTGTACAAAGAACACAGTTAGCATGCAGGTACAGCAAATAATTAGGAAAGCAGTATCATGTTGGCCTTAATTACACAGGGATTGGAATACAAGGTCTACCTGCAATTGTAAAGCGTTGGTGAGACCACACTTAGGGAGTACTGTAGTTTTGTACTCCAAATCTAAAGGATATACTTGTCTTGGAGGTGAGACAACAAAGATTCACTGGATTAGTGCCTGGCATGAGGTTTTTCCTGAGATGAGGGGTTGAGTAAATAGGGCTTCTACTCCATAGAGCTTAGAATGGGAGGGGCAGAGTTTGCTTCCCTTGGATGGGGAAATTGGAACATGGGTCTGCAGCCTTATGTTAAGGGGTCTATCGTTCAGAACTGAGGAGCAATTTCTTCACTCACAATTGAGAATCTTTGGAATTATTTACTCCAGAAAGTTGTGGATGCTCCCATCTTCAAGGCTGGGATATGCAGATTTTTAGGGGTCTTGGGGAATCACGGAGAGATTATGAAAAAAATAGAGTTGAAGCAAATCAGTCACAATCATATTAAATAGCAGAATAGGCTTGAGTGGCCACATAATCAACTCCTGCTCACAATACTCAAGTTCTTATATAAATGAAAGTGCTTCTTTTTGTACTGGAACTGGATCAATATATTTGATCAATTTTAATTCAATAATGCCCAATCTAAGCGTCTTGCAGCATTGAGTACTTGCAGTCACTTTGAGATAACTCATGTCCCCCTGTTTCATGCACTCCATCTTGAATTCTGAGCAAGGACCTTAAATGGGTTAAAAGCTGCATCATGTGGGCAGCATGGTGGCACAGTGGTTAGCATTGTTGCCTACGGTGCTGAGGACCCGGGCTCGAATCTGGGCCCTGGGTCACTGTCCGTGTGGAGTTTGCACATTCTCCCTGTGTCTGCGTGGGTTTCGCCCCCACAACCCAAAAGATGTGCAGGATAGGTGGATTGGCCACAGTAAATTGCCCCTTAATTGGAAAAAATAATTGGGTACGCTAAATTTAAAAAAAAAAGCTGCATCATAATTCTGTAAAGTTACTTTCATGTCAAAGTAGTTTCAATAATCTTACGCCACTAATATGGCCCTGGAAACATGGTCACCTCTTATTTTGAAGAAGAATCCCTTCAATGGGTTAACTTAACAGAATAACTTTGTAAGTACCCTATGAAATGAAGTCCTTACTCATGTCTTATACCTTATTCAGTAATTCAACTCAGCAAAAGTTGTAATTTAGTTGACTAAATGAAAGCAAAATATTGCAGATCTGGAAATCTGAAGTAAAAGCAGAAAATGCTGGACAAACTCAGCAGGTCAAGCAGCATCTGTGGAGAGGAGAAACAAGAGTGAGTCTGTATTTCTAATTTAGTGAATCTAGTCCAAGAGGAACTTTTTTTCTCGCAGCATGATTTAAATTGATGTATTTGCAGCCTTCTGTTGAAATGCAGAGTCAGCTGCAGCTTATAGGCTATTGCAGATTTCAAGTAAGTTTAAAGAAACTTTGTTGAATTGATAAACATTGATTTGTGGTTGGCATGATGGCGCAGTCGTCCACACTGCTGTCTCACGGTGCTGAGGACCCCGATTCGATCCTGGCCCCAGGCCACTGTCCCTGTGTAGTTTGCACATTCTCCCAGTGTTTGCGTGGGTCTCATCTCCACAACCCAAAGATGTGCATGCTAGGTGGACTGACATGCTAGATTGCCCCTTAATTGGGGGAAAAAAATTATACTCCAAATTTTAAAAAGTTCATATGCCTTATTTTATGCAAGTCCTTTACTATGTAAATCTCAAACTAATTTACTTTCCCCCCAACTTACGGTATAATGTGAATTTATTAAAACTTGCTGTAATCAAGTTACTTAAGCTTGTAAAAAAATTCCGGTGGCAGCCATGACCTTGTACTCTGCCCGCCATTTTACCGACTGAGCTCAAGTCCTGATATATTCGGACCTTGTTCTCCTCCCATTCGCAGGTGCGCTTCTCCCTGGCCCAAAGCAAAATATTCTCTTTCTCCACAAATTTGTGGAGTCTCACGATCACCACCCACGGCACCTCCCCAGCTGTCAGTTTCTGCCTCAGGGACCTGTATGAACTGTGAGGGGTCATACTCAGGGCTGCTCCTGCTCAAAGGCAGAGGAATTGGCTCATTTTACCCGATATTGGGCGGAATTTCGATGAAATGGGGTAGTTGAAGGTTAGAACATAGAACAGTACAGCACAGAACAGGCCCTTCGGCCCTCAATGTTGTGCCGAGCAAAGATCACCCTACTCAAGCCAACGTATCCACCCTATACCAGTAACCCCCCCCCTATTTTTTAGGACACTAAGGGCAGTTTAGCATGGCCAATCCACCTAACCCGCACATCTTTGGACTGTGGGAGGAAACCGGAGCACCCGGAGGAAACCCATGCACACACGGGGAGGACGTGCAGACTCCGCACAGACAGTGACCCAGCCGGGAATCGAACCTGGGACCCTGGAACTGTGAAGCATTTATGCTAACCACCATGCTACCTCCCAGAAGTGGCATGTCCACTGGTTATCAGACCCGGCAGAAGACTGAGAGACCTGGCCAAAGAGTTGGATGAAACCTATGGCGCAGCAGCCGGTGTAAGGATGGCGGAGGGGGAAGGGCTGGTGCAAGGTGGAAAGCCCCAGATGGAGCAGTTAGTGGCTTTTATTAAGGAGGAATTCTGCCAGCAGAGGAAGGAAATGTGGGACGATCGTTCGAAGGCCATTGAAGAAGCTGTGGCACCCCTGAAGAGTTCGATGGAGCGGGTGCAGAAGTGCTTGGACGTGCAGGGGTCGCAGATTCGAGAGATTGAATGAGATCTTGGACCACAGCGATCGTGTGTTGGCACTAAAGGCAGAGGTGGGGTTGTAAAACGTTGAGGGCAAAGGCAGAGAAGGAAAATACCTCGAGAAAGCAGAACCTGCGAATGGTGGGCCTGCCTGAAGGAGTGGAAGGTGCGAATGCCACAGGTTCGTCTCGAAGATGCTGGTGGAGCTGGTGGCAGAAGGGGTGCTAGATAAGGCCCCTGAAGTGGACCAAGCTCACAGGTCCCTGGAGAAAATTTTGAGTTGGGACAGTCTGAAGCGCACCTGCGAATGGGAGGGGAACATGGTTTGAATATATCAGCACTTTGGAGCCGAGTTGGCGAAATGGCGGGCAGGCTACAAGGCGGTGCTGTACTGGCGGCAGATCAGGTTTTTTGGTGTTCTACCTGGCAAAATTATCGGTGATGTTTGAAGGCCGAGAGTATTACTTTGAGACCCCAGAAGCGGCCAAGGACTTCATTACGGACTATAAACTGGGGATGAACATGTTTGAAGTGGGAGTAGGTATTGGGGTATTTTCATCCCCTCCGATTTGGAGGGGGTCCTTTTTTGGGTCTTCTGTTTACTGTTGGGATTGTAAGGGGTGGTAGGGGTGAAGGGTTTATGTGGGGATGGATGTTCTGATCCTCCCCTCCTGTTTTATGGGACTGTTTGTGTTTAGCATTTGCTTGTTTGCTTTCGGGGAGGTAGCCTGGAGTTTAGGAATCGTCTTTGTTTGGGTGGGGGAGGATAAGGTCAGCAGGGAGGGCATTATTCAGGGCAGGGGGCACTGTGGTAGGCAACCAGGACGTGCAAGCCAGCCGAAAGGGGGGGGGGGGGGGGAGAGACTATTTTGTGGGCCGGGTCTGCGGGTTGCATCCGCCATGAAGCATGGTGCGGCTGCTGCAGACCGCCGCTGTGCGCATGCAGAGCCAGGACCTGGCAACACTCCAGGCTGCTGGACCACCCCCCTGGAACAGGGAATCGGTGGGTGTTTTGCGCCAGTTCTCCTGGCGTAAAACACCATCGTTTTCACGCTGACGTGGGGGATTTGGTTTCCAGAACAGAGAACCCAGCCCAAGATCTGGGGTTGTGAAAAATTGGGAGATTCAGGGCAGGAATGGTTGCAGGCCTAGCCACGATAGTGGGGGAGGAAGTGGACCCAGACCATTTGGTGGCAATATTTGGGGTTTCAGAGAAGCCGGAGCTCATGGAGAGGAGGAAGGCCGATGTTGTGGCCTTTGACTCTCTGATTGCCCGGCAGCTAATTTTACTGGAATGGCGGTCGACATCGCCACTGGGGCAGGGGCTTGGTTGGGTGACCTGTACGACTTGCTGCGTTGGAGAAGATAAAGTCTGAGTTAAGGGGCTCAACAGAGGGGTTTGAGAAAAAGTGGGGGATGTTTGTGACCATGTTTATAAGAACATAAGAACTAGGAGCAGGAGTAGGCCATCTGGCCCCTCGAGCCTGCTCCGCCATTCAATTAGATCATGGCTGATCTTTTGTGGACTCAGCTCCACTTTCCGGCCCGAACACCATAACCCTTAATCCCTTTATTCTTCAAAAAACTATCTATCTTTACCTTAAAAACATGTAATGAAGGAGCCTCAACTGCTTCACTGGGCAAGGAATTCCATAGATTCACAACCCTTTGGGTGAAGAAGTTCCTCCTAAACTCAGTCCTAAATCTACTTCCCCTTATTTTGAGGCTATGCCCCCTAGTTCTGCTGTCACCCGCCAGTGGAAACAACCTGCCCGCATCTATCCTATCTATTCCCTTCATAATTTTAAATGTTTCTATAAGATCCCCCCTCATCCTTCTAAATTCCAAGGAGTACAGTCCCAGTCTACTCAACCTCTCCTCATAATCCAACCCCTTCAGCTCTGGGATTAACCTAGTGAATCTCCTCTCCTTTGAGGAGCTGTTCGTCGCAGGGGGCAAGGGAGAAGTTGTACAAACTGTTGATTGTTAGGAAGTATGCCTCCCGGGGTGTTTATTTGCTGTAACCTGTTGTGATGCATGTTCGTAATAAAATATGTTTAATACGAAAGCTTGTACCAAAATCTAGATATAATTGGCTTATACGTATAACTAAAGTGGCAATGCAGCCCTAAAAAACTCACATCTTAGCCACTCCTCCTTCCAGCATATTGATTTTGGGGTGGCACGGTACATCGCACTGCTGCCTCACAGCACCAGGAATCCGCGTTTGATTCCGACCTCGGGTGACTGTCTGTGTGAAGCTTGCACATCCTCCCTGCCCTGTTTGCGTGGGTTTCCTATGGGTGCTCCAGTTTCCTCCCACAGTCCAAAGATGTGGTTAGGTGGATTGGCTATGCTAAAATACCCCTTAAGGTGGGGTAACAGGAATGGGGTGGGGGATTGGGCCTAGGTTGGGTGCTCTTTCGAAGGGTTGCTACTGACTCAATGGGCCAAATGGCCTCCTTCTCCACTGTAGGGATTCTATGAAATTTTCACTCTAAAAGCGTACTCCAAACCCACCAGGTTTATCCAAGATATCCTCCCTCAGCCTCTGCACTGACTTGGGAGTGAATTCAATCCTTCACATCTCTCCTTTGACTTCACCAGTCTCAATTGCCCCTTTCACATCTCCTTTTATATAAACTGTCTTACTCGCATTATAAGCCCAAACCTAAGTTTGACATCTCCAGTGGCCGCGCTACTCCATAGCCATGCTCACCATCAAAGCTATCTACAATAAAACGTTGTATTCCTCAACACATCCACCCCATTTCAATATACTTCCTCTGTATCCAGCTCTGGAAAAGATTCTCTCTGAAACCATTTATCAAGCTAGATTTTGGATCATTTTTCCCATACTTATGCAACTGATTTCTTCAACCTATTGGGTACCTTAATTCCTAATAAAGTTTACACTCTTCCGTCCCATTTATTTCCTTGGTATGACCTCCATCTTCATTCACTCTTGTCTTGTAAACTTGACTGTATCAAATAGATTCACCATTCATCCACAAGCTGATGAACAAAGTACTCAGGTCTGCAAAATTGCTTGCTTCCTGGAGAGCAAAGATAATCCACAGCATATTTTCTCCAATACCAACAGCCTCCTTAAACGTACATCTCCCATCATCACTTCAACAAGTGTAAGAAAATCATCACAAAAATCAATTCACCTCCCCGGACTTTCACTCTGAACCCATGTTTCCCTACCATTTCTTCCCACGCTGACTCCAAGCCCAATTTGATTACGTGATCCATCTTCTGTTCCCAACCTAATTCAATTTAAACTGCTTGCCACACAATATGCAGCTGGTACATTAGTTAAAATTATAAACGTTTTGTTTGCTACAGGTACCATACCCCCACCCTTGCAAAACCCTAATCACTACCTTCCATGCTGTCTTTTCAAATGAACATCCCATCTGAATCATTCCAATCATGTTTCTGCCCTTAACAAGAGCACCAGAGCAGCATATTTTGTAATTCTAACCACAGTACATTATATCTCCCCTCATTCTCTTAACAGACTTCTCTCACTTCCAATTCTGCCCTGGCTCAACTGATCTGCTTTTCAAACCCTCATTTGGGTCTCTGTCACCTCCAAACTTGAATGGCTGGCCTCCCATTTACTCTCCGCCTACCCTCAAACTTGAGGTCAATGTGGGGGTGGGTGAAGAGAGATTAAATATTGGGTTTATGTATGACTCTCTTCAATTTAATCATGTGCTATCATCCATCACGAAAGGTGGTACGGAGGCGGTGGGATATCACTTAAAAATATGGGAATTAAGCTTAGGTTAATTAAAATGGTGGACGGAGGAATGGAAAATGGCGGGCGCGGGTTTGTTAATGAAGATGAAGGAAGTGAACCCATTTCCCCGGCACGGGGACAAAACAAAATATACACAAAGGAGCCGGGTGCCT
This sequence comes from Scyliorhinus canicula, assembly GCF_902713615.1. NCBI lineage: Eukaryota > Metazoa > Chordata > Chondrichthyes > Carcharhiniformes > Scyliorhinidae > Scyliorhinus > Scyliorhinus canicula. The sequence goes on from NC_052152.1 coordinate 73,912,959, forward strand.
GGACCAGCTGCTTTAGTGCTCGACTAACCGAGATTATTCTCCCTACAACCCGGTCGGCTTGTTGAGTTTTGGAATGCCGGTTCTTTTCACACACGCACATTTTAAACTCCTCCGTCTCTACAAAAGATTTAGACGAACCGATCCCTGCGCTGGGGTGGGCTACCATTTCACTTATAAAGCGGGGTTTTAGCTTCTGACAAGTTGCAGCCGTACGAACACGCGCGTTTCAATTCATCATTCTGACCCGCGAAAAGGAGAGAAAAATAAAATCGACGAGCTCGCCCAGCTTCGGCCGCGGGCAGAGTCCCGGGGCTTGGGTTGAGCGGCCGCCGCTGATGGGGACGTTAAATATCTGCGTTTTTTTGCTGCTTTCCCAGCTCTGGCCTGACCACACTTGCTTCTTCCGCATTTTCCTGGGGGTTAGGCTCTGACGTTACGTATTACGACGGCGGCGGGAGCGAGGAGCAGAGTCGAGTCGAGTCAGCCCCTCCTCCTCCTCCCCGCAGCCATCAAACAACAAAGCCTGATTGGCAGGGCTAGGCCCGACCCGACCCTCCAGCGCTCGGCCCAGCCAGGAAAGGCTGAGCCTGCCAGCCAACAAGGGAAGCGAAACGTCCCGAAATCGGGCCACCGGCGGCCAGGCTGACTCACCAGGTAAGGGCAAGGGCGCCGCCGCGGCCGCTGGGCCATCTCTCTCCGGGACCGCTTCCCCTGGCGGGGGGCAGCCGGCGGGCGCTCGCGCGGCAGCTCGAGAGCGGCCGTTAGGAGCAGTGGCGGTTGGTAGGCCGCGAGGAGGCCGCACTTAGGCCACGAGGGTTTCCCCCGTCGTGTTGAGCTTTAGGAAGGCCTCGGTGGAAATTTGTCCTAGTTAATTTTAAAATCAAATCGTTCAAGGGAGAGTGGGATCCGAGGCGAAGAGGTGGCGGCGGGCTATCTTTCCTTTTGTGTTTGAGGGAGATGTCGGCCAGAAGGAGCTGCCGCAAAGGAACATTGTGTGGCTCATGGCGGAGACAAAATGTCGGCTGGGGGCAGGGTTGGAGGAAAGCGTCCAGCGCCATCTTGGCGGTGAGTGGTTTTCTTTTTCCTTTCACTGAGGGGCAGCATGGAGTCTCTTCCAACTCCCTCCTCCAACCGGCTCCCGAGTCACCTTTTGTTTTCCCTCCCCTCGACTCCGAGAGGAGAGCAACTCCGCGGTCGGGTCACTTCAAAGGGGGGAAAAAAATAATGGAAAAAAAGTCCCGCGCTTTGCGCCGTGACCGGATTTTAAATTCGACAGACGCAGCCGTTACTTTGCGCGCGAATTTTTTCTCCTGCGGTGTTTTGGTTTTTTCTTCCCCCCCCCCCCCCCCCCCCCCTCCCCCCTCCCCCCTCCCCCCTCCCTCTCCCTCCTGGCGGTGTGGGTCGCTTTCTGAGAAGCGGCGTGCGGGGCTCTTTCGACTGTCCAGTGCAGACTCGGTGGGCCGAATGGCCTGCCGCAGCAGTGTAAAGATTGTGTGAATCCTGTGCTGTCCGCCATTTCCATCTTCATTGTCGTCATCGCCTGACAGACACTGCGGCAGCTTTCTTTCTTTCCCGCTCCTTCCTCTCCATCAACACTACCGGTTTCATAATGCTCGTCTAGCCGTTTTTCGCATTTAGCGCTCCTCTCCCATGCAGTGAATTGAACGCTTTTAAGCAACAATGTCACCTTCCCAAAGTACTTTTTTGGGGCTGGTTATTTACGTGACCGGGAGAAGTAAGCTCAGCTTTAAGCCTTGGGTTTGAAACGTTCAGGAAACCTTGTTTTCCGATTTCTGATTGGGGGGTGGGTGGGGGAGAAAAGCGGCTCTGACTTTTAAAAAAAAAACACGTTCCGTACATTCAGTTTACTAATGCATGACAGGCGCTCTCCGTGTTTTCAGACAAATTTCTCTCTGGAGGGACAGAGGAGCCACCTCATTATCCATCTGCAAAGTAATTCCAATAATTCTGGTTTGATTATTTTAAACGACTATTTGCATTTTTTTTAAGAAAAACGTGAATGCTCGCTCTCCAGTTTACTTTTTTTTTAAAGTTCTAAGATGTTGGAACTTTTCCTGTGGAAACGAGTACCCAATATCAGCTTCAGATACTCATTTGCATCTCCTGCTTTGCTTAATCATGTGGGCTCACACTTCGAGCAACTGAATTGAGACCAACCGAGTTCATTTTGTTCAGAGCTTGTAGAGCTGAGATATTACTCCGCATCCTTCGTTTTTCTCAAGTGTGGGCCGAAATTAGCGGCACTAGTCAGTGATCGCAATTCAAAAAAATCTTCATACTTTATTTCTTTTTTAAAAATGTTCAAGAATGAAGAAAAGGCCTTGGTTTTCCAAATTTTCTGTACAGTTCAGAAAATTCTTCATTCTGCAAGCATTCCCATAGAATCCCTACAGTACAGAAGGAGACCATTCGGCCCGTCGAGTCTGCACCAAAAGAGCAGCCTAACTAGGCTCACTCCCATGTCCTGTCCCTAAAACCTTACCTAACTAGCATATCTTTGGACACTCGGGGGCAATTTTTAGCATTGGCAATCCACCTAATCTACACATTTTTAGACAGGGAGGGAACTCCACAAAGCACCCGACGGAAACCCACGCAGATATTGGGAGAACATGCAAGCTTCACAGTCACTCGAGGGCGGAATCAAACTTGGGTCCCTGGTGCTGTGAGGCAGCAGTGCTGACCATTGTGCCACCATGCTGCACTGTGGCTCAAGTTATCTTACATTCTCATTGTTTTCTTTCGACAAACTGCATATATTTAAAGAGAACTGCATTTTTAAGCATATGAAAGAACCAGAGCATAAAATTTGGATTTGTTTATTGTCACATGTATTGAGGTACCATGAAAAGTATTTTTCTATGAGCAACTGAAACAGATCATTTAGTACATGAAAATAAAACAAAAAGAACCTACATAATAGGGCAATGTTACGCAATGTAAATACGTAGACTTCTGCCGACCATATGTTGCTATGATTTTACGATGAGTTGAAAGGTCCTCAAAATTCAGCATCTGTTTTGCCAATTTCTTCAGCAAGAGAACCTGTGAAGATGGCCCAGGTTCCATGGGGCATTATTAAATGGCCTGCACAAAAGATCTAATAGCAGTAGCAATTGCAAATTTTAAAACTGCACAAGTTTACATAGATACATAGAACATACAGTACAGAAGGAGGCCAATCGAGCCTGCACCGACCACTTAAGCCCTCACTTCCACCATAACCCCTCCTCACCTTTTTGGACACAGGGCAATTTAGCATGGCCAATTCACCTAACCTGCACGTTTGTGAACTGGGAGGACACCCAGAGCACCCGGAGGAAACCCACGCAGAAAAGGGAAAAACGTGCAGACTCCGCACAGATGTGACCCAGCGGGGAATCGAACCTGGGACGCAGTGCTATCCACTTGTGCTACCGTGCTGCCCAATTTAGAATTTACATTATTGGGATGTAGAGAAGATACCTGGAGCAGGACGGTGAACAAAGCAGAACACCAGTAATAGGACTGGCAGCAACAGAATTTGGAGCACAAGAGTCAGCAAGATCAGTAGAGATATGAAAATCCATGACAAGAAAAATATAGTTAGCTTTTTATAGAAAATCCCTTTTGAGAGATAAATTAATATTATGGTGTTTCCAACGTGATTACTGACTTAATGAGTTATGAAAGTCCACCTTGGTCATATAATACCCTAAATAGTTTGGTGTATATTCTCTGGGGAGGGCGGCATATGGGGCAGTGGTTAGCACTGCTGTCTCATGGCGCCGAGAACCTGGGTTCAACCCCGGCCCCGGGTCACTGTGTGGAGTTTGCACATTCTCCTCGTGTCTGTGTGGGTCTCAGCCCCACAACCCAAAGATGTGTCAGGTAGGTGGATTGGCCCATGCTAAATTGTTCCTTAATTGGAAAAAAGATTTGGGTACTCTAAATGTAAAAATGTTCTCTTTGGGCATGAAGTTAAAAAGTCTATGTGGGGAAATAGGACTGTGAATAGAGATCTGCAATAGATGTGTTTGGCCGAAGTTCCGCACATGTTCCCATGTCACAGAATTGTACACCATATGTTGCTATGATTAGCAGTTGCTTTTATTGCAAATGCTGAAAATGACTGCTTCCTTGGAAATTAATAGGTATGTAGTATCAAATGGGCAGCATGGTAGCATAGTGGTTAGCACAATTGCTTCACAGCTCCAGGGTCCCAGGTTCAATTCCCGGCTTGGGTCACTGACTGTGTGGAGTCTGCACGTTCTCCCTTGTGTGTGTTTCCTCTGGATGCTCCGGTTTCCTCCCACAGTCCAAGGATGTGCAGGCTAGATGGATTGGCATGCTAAATTGCCCTTAGTGTCCAAAATTGCTCTTAGTGTTGGGTGGGGTTGTGGGCTTGGGTAAGGTGCTCTTTCCAAGAGCTGGTGCAGACTCGTTGGGCCTCCTTCTGCACTGTAAATTCTATGATCTATGACGATCAAATGCATGGATTGTGGTTTTGCCGGAATATTTGTTGCAACTGAGATTGAGTTTAAAGCTCTTTTAGCTTGTGGCAACAGAGGAAATTTGAACTGTATCTTCCATCTACCTTATAAAGCTCTTTTAGCTTGATACAAACCTAGAACACTTGAAATTGTTTCTAAAGAGCTTGATGTGCCAAAAGTAATTTCAATGATGAAGTGCGTTATACTATTAATGCTACCAAACAGGAGCTTCATGAGTACATTGGTTCTTAATTACAACTGTATGCGGCATGGTATCCTGAAAACTAACTTATCCATGCTAAGGTAGATGGAAGGTACAATTCAAATTTCCTCTGTTGCCACTTGCAATTTTGCATGGTGGGGCACCTGATGAAGCCAGTGGACTGCTATTCATGTAAACTTTCATTTGCCAATAATATATATCAGCTTTGGCAAGAAAAAAAATGGAGGTGCTTTTTTAAAAACAAAATGCAATCTTTAATGCATGATTTGTACAAAGACTATTTTATTTCATTGTCTGCCTTCACTTATTTTCACTTACCACACAGACATTGGTGCTGAGCTACTGAGTTAACTGGTCTCAGCAAAGGTGGGTACAGCTGCCATAATGCCTCAGGTTAAGAAAATAAATACTCACAGCACTCCTGTATGACCAACTCATAATTTGATAACCTGCATGGAACCATACCCATTAAAAGTATCATACGTACAAAATTCTGCACCATGTTTCCACTCAGAAACAATTTCAAGTGTTCTAGGTTTGTATCAAGCCAAAAGAGTTTTAAACTCAATCTCAGTTGCAACAAATATTCCAGCAAAACCACAATCCATGCATTTGATCGTCTCAGAAACTAATCTATAAATCATCAAGTGAAATCTGTAGGGGTGGGGATGAATCACCCAAGAGTTAAAAATTGCATCGGGAGGGCAGCAGTGTGGCACTGCTGCCTCACGACGCTGAGGTCCCAGGTTCAATCCTGGCTCTGGGTCACTGTGGAGTTTGCATACTCTCCCCATGTTTGTGTGGATTTCGCCCCCACAACCCAAAGATGTGCAGGTGGATTGACCATGCTAAATTGCCCCTTAATTGGTTTAAAAATGAATTGGGTGCTCTAAATTTAAAGAACAATTTCCATCAGCACAGAGCTACTATTGAAACGTAGTCAATATTATATTGTGGGTATCAGAATTAAAGTGAATGTAACTAGAGGAGGGGATTAAGTGGAGAATTCCAGTCCTTTTCCATCAAGGATTCCTGGATCATCAGTGCGCTAACAGAAAAATAAATGCATTTTTCAAAGTTTGTTGAGCACTTTGCTCGCATCTTTGTTTCTATTGTAATTTGAGAACCTGCATTTTGCTAAACAAAGAGACATAATAAAAAAAATTAGCATCTCAGTTCCACCACTGGAAAAAATGTTTTCAGTGGTTGCTCTTCATTGTTTACATTGGTACTTGGATAGGGTGGCGCAGTGGTTAGCACTGCGGCCTCGCGGTGTTGAGGACCTGGGGAGTTTGCACATTCTCATCGTGGGTTTCACCCTCACAATCCAAAGATGTGCAGGGCAGGTGAATTGGCCACTCAAAATTGTCCCTTAGTTGAAAAAGAAATTAGATACTCTAAAAAAAATTTTAAAGCTTTTTTGGAAACCCGGAGATTATATATTTCTGTCAACAGTATTTGCCCAGGAAAGAAATGAAGGTTTGGAACCTGAAACTATTTTATGTACAAGAAGGCAGCACAGTGATTAGCACTGTTGCTTCACAGCACCAAGAACCCGGGTTCGATTCCCGGCTTGGGTCACTGTCAGTGCGGAGTCTGTATATTCTCCCAGTGTCTGCGTGGGTTTCCTCCGGGTGCTCTGATTTCCTCCCGCAAGTCCCGAATGACGTACTTGTTAGGTGAGTTGGGACATTCTGAATTCTCCCTCTGTGTACCTAACAGGCGCTGGAGGATGGGGACTAGGACATTTTCACAGTAACTTAATTGCAATGTTAATGTAAGCCTACTTGTGACACAATTAAAGATCATTATTTGGTGATTTGAGACACTTCACTCAAATTTACTCACTTTTTGACCCCGATTCAATGCTTCACTTTGTCATTACTATACAAAGAATTCCAGATTTACTGTAACTATATTCCCATGTATCAGAATGTACATGCCCTCTGTTGGTAACAAAGGATTTCTCAGTCTGGTAAATAATCTTACTGCTGAAGAAACGAGAACAAGAGTGCCATCTAGTACCATCTGTTCTTCCTACAAGTTCATAAACAGATTTACTATTATACAAATTAAGGATGGGCAATGAATGCTGGACTAGCCAGCAATGCCACATCGTGTGAAAGAATAAAAAGTTTTATACGCCACAATTGAATTTTTGAATAAAAAGCTAAATATTATAGCTGCTGGAATTTGGAAACAAAACAGGCCAGGCAGCATCTACAAGAACAAAACGGTTGTCATTTCAAAAGAGTTGGAAAATATTATATAAAAGCAAATTACTGCGGGTGCTGGAATCTTAAACCAAAGAGAAAATGCTGAAAAATCTCAGCAGGTCTGGCAGCATCTGTAGGGAGAGAAAAGAGCTTATGTTTCGAGTCCATGTGAGCCTTTGTCAGGGTCATCTGGACTCGAAACAGATGCCAAACCTGCTGAGATTTTCCAGCATTTTCTCTTTGGTAAATGTTATAGATGAATGGTACGATCAAGGGTCTACACCCATTGCTGACATGCAAGTAGTCCCAGCATTTCTGTTTATTTCCAATTTTGGTGTCACTTAAACTCTTATGGGCAAATTGTAGTCAAAAGAATGTTTTCCCTCTTAGTATCTATCGACAAACATTGTCAATTTATAGCTGCAGATGGTTAGATTTGTAATTACTACATTTTTAAATCTTAGTTTCAAACTGTTAGGAATTTGTTAAAATCACTAATAGGATCTTGTTTCCTCTGAGGTTTACCTCAACGTTTTGGAATAATGGTGGTTGCCGTTTTAATGACATTGCAGCTTTTGCCTGTCTTGGTTCCCTGCCCGTTCAGCATTGGCAGTACATGTTAATGGGTTGACATGCCTTTCGAGATGGTGCAAAAGGCTTTAGAAATATTATCCCTCTATTATGGTACCAATATTAATTGTCGTCTTCTTTTCAAATGTGAATTGCATTCAATTTTCTTCTGTTACACAAGTATCCTTTTCAAAATCCACCTGAAACTTACCTCTGAAGAAAATATGTTTTTTTTTAAAAAAAAACAATTTTCAGCAATGGGTGTTGTAAAACCTTCCAATTGCCGTAATAAGCAAGAAAGGAACATGTAGATTGCTTAATCAAGGAGCTCCAGCCACGTTAGATTCCGTTCATAGATAGATACAAACACCTATACAGAGCTGTGTTTCCAAATAAGCCACCATGCCCTCCTCCGCTCCAGGTTAGTTCAGAAAACCCTAAGATTGACTTGTCTGCAGCTTCATGTCTGAAGACTCAAGTGTATACATTGCACTGCTGCCTTATTTGCCCACCACAATATTTGGCCAGACTGTCACTTCTCTCTGCAATGTTGAGTGCAGCTCCTATTTCAGGGTTATTCTGGAGGCTAACAAGAAGTCTGGACCTCTGACCAGCTGACTGTCTATTCCTTTTGACAATCTTGAATCTATGGCCCTTTGTTTTTGATCACTCAATTACTGGACACCGCCTCTTTCTGTGCACCCTGTGCCAGAAGTCTGTATGTTAAAGCTCTCAATATCACCTTGTAACCTACATTAACCTAACAAAAGCCTTTCCTTGGTAAATGTATTTCTTCAGATTAGGCAATGCCCTAGTGAATCCGAGTTGTATCATCTCTAATGTTTCAGTATGCTTCTAGAATGGGACCTAATACATTGCAATCTAACTGAGATCTTAAAGTTTTATATAGGTGCAACTTCCAATGTTCCCTAACATGTGCCAATGTACCTCTGCTCTTCCACGGTATCAAACATACTTCAATTTAGAGTATGCCAGTAATTTTACCAAAATGCAGCACCTCACATTTGTTCAAACGTAGAAATTGAGAATGCGCGAGGGAGAAAAAAGCTGGTTACCAACATCTGTTTTTGTAATTTGAAAATGAAATGAAAATCGCTTATTGTCACGAATAGGCTTCAATGAAGTTACTGTGAAAAGCCCCGTGAAAAGCCCTGTGAAAATTTTATGAGATCAGTAAATATTTTATTGAACAATTGTATATTTATTTATATATTTTGATATATATGGTACTAAAACACACAATAATATTTTGAGATTAAATAATCTTAGAAAACATGACATTTGTAATAATGTTAATGAATATGGGTCGAACTAATTCACAAAGGTGCATACTGTAGCCAGTTTACTTGTCTTGGTCTAATGAAACCATTTTGAGATAACATTTTCTGACAAGACGACTTTAGTTATTTATCATGTGGAAAATGGTGTATGATATTGATTGGAGAATTTCTAAAAAGGGAGATAAAAATATGCTAAATATTTCACTATTAGTGCAGTCAGTATCTTCAGAAATAAAAATAACTTGTGAAGTGGAAGCTATAAAAGAGAAGACCGATTAAAAAGCAACAGCTGTCATAGCAAGTTTGCGAACGTGGCCTGCTTGGTTGAAGGCTAAAGTAGAACTGCATCGAGTAGCCTCATGCATGCATGTGATTGGTTGGTTCAAAATGGATCTTGCAATTCCATGTAACTGTTCACTTGAATTAACAAATCCTTCGTAGTGATGTTGCCTATAATGCAACAGCTTGAGGTTTATTTGGGTTACCATGTTAATTTTGTCTGTTTATAAATGAGGATTTAAGAAATATACTAAATTTAAGAACGTTGCTAGCCTATTCACCAATATTGCACTGAAGGAAGCCATAGGTATTTGCTCTGCAGCACTGTATCATGGCAATCTAGACCTGCCACCATTAGGCAAATCAGCATTCATCGAGCTTATGAATTTGGCAACTCACTCATTTGAGTTTCGCGAGAATTACATCATCTATACCCAAATAGATGTTATCATGGAACACCTCTAGGTCCAGCTCTCCCAAACAACTTTGTTGGGTTGCATATAAACGTGTCTTCGATGGGATAACACCTATATTCCTAGCCTTTGAATATTTCCAATATGTGGATAATACATTTGCTATATTTCAGTCCGCGACTGCATGTAATAATTTCCTTGCATATCCATAATGGGCTCCTTTGAAATTCAGCAGTCAAATTAATTCCCCTTCTTGACGTACTAATTGAGAAATCTGTTTGAGGGCACAGTTTCCCAAACGCCTATCGTTACTGGTCAATGCTCGTTGCAATTCTTGCAGTTCCACAAGTTATAAGATTGGCCTTATCGGCAGCCTTGAAGATAGGACTCCAGCCATTTTGCTCACCGTGTAAGCTGAAATAGGCTACAACATAGACATCCTACGGGATAATGGCTAACCTAATCAGATAATTTTGCGCCGTACATCGTGCAAACCCATGAGTGGGCCTAAGGCCATCACCTTTGGCCCTGAAAAGTGCCCGTGTACCTTATTACCCTGGAGGAACAAGGTATCTCAAACATTTGAGCAACAGTGAAGCTAGCTGTTTCACTCTGCTACTATGCAGTAGCAACATGGGTAACATTTGCCACTAATAGGATGCTATTGTCAACCCAAAATGACGTTCTGCGATCACACAAACGAGTAACATAGTATATGAATTTCAATGCTAGGTATGTAGGCCATATGTCCCAAAGACTGGTGGATTGTATCAAAGAGTTGTCCCTTCAGCTGTTCGCAGTGGGCAGGGTACAGACTGTACCCAACCAGCCCATGCTTGCAAAATGCAAAAGTGTCCAACATTAGATGTGATTATCTAATTGTACAACATTTGCTAAATAATCAACAGTATGCTAAAAATTACACTGACAACCAATTTAAGATTGTCAGCGTAATTGTATTTTGCGTGTACTTGAAGCTACGTATATTAATGCAAATTGCCATGGTCTTTGCAGACAAAGAACATGTACGTGCATTGTGACTGTTTCAGCGAAACAAAATAAATGACAGCCATTCGCAGGTTCATTTCTCAGGGCAATGCCTTGGCCAATCTGAGTCAAGATTCCGTTTTACATTTCAAACGATGTTTGGGATGTAACTAACTATCAGTCACCATCAATTTGCTCATTTCTCACGGCAACTCCTCTAACAATTAGAATCCACTTGTCAACCAATCGGTGCTCTCGCACAGTATTTTGTTGTATAAATTTAGGGTACCCAATTCTTTTTTTTTCCCAATTAAGGGGCAATTTAGTGTGGCCAATCCAGCAACCCTGCACATCTTTGTGTTGTGTGGGTGAGACCCATGTAGACATGGGGAGAATGAGCAAACTCCACACGGACAGTGACCCGGGGCCGGGATCAAACCCGGGTCCTCAGTGCATGAGGCAGCAGTGAAAACGACTGCGCCACCGTGCCATCCCATTCTCACACAGTATAAATTTGTTGTTTCCTCTCACATATGTATTTTTGCAAACTGTCCTGATGGGTGCAAGAAAAAAAGCTTTGACAAAAAAAATAATATTTTTATTCGGCAATACTCAAGTTCTGTACCGCCAAATGACAATTTAAAAACAATGTGACCTTTTCATTTATTACAATCCCACTTGTTCATGAATCTGTTCATCTCCCTTCAATATCTTTATTACTTGGTGACTAATATCAAGTTACCTAATTTGAATTAAATACAAATGATTGTAATAAAGAATAGTTAAAATTGCAGAATGTTGCAATAGATTATTGGAATGTTAACACCAAATATAGGATACCAGAAATACAACTATTACTTCTTTGCTTTATAAATCTTAGTTGCGGCAGACATTGTGGTACTTCCTTGGTGTGATAACAACGTCACAAGGTCCAAGTTTATGTGATCCAAAGCCACAACTATTTTATTAGTCCTTTTATTATGCAGCTTGCTTATATGCTGTTCAGCTTTACAGTATTTTGGCAAATGTACAAATTCTCTTCAGAGAAGTAATAACTGTTTAGCCAGATAACTATCTAATCAGAATTGTTGTTAAAACTAGCAGTTAGAATTTGATCAGTGTTATTGCAATTGCCTGCCTTGGCTCACTGATAAGGCATTTTTCCTCGGGGTCAGAATGTCGCAAATTGGGATTCTAGAGACTTGAGCAGATGATCTGGAATCTAGCCTGACACATCAGTGCAGTACTGAAAAAGAGTGCTGCACTGTCGAAAGAACCATTTTTCAAATAAAATGTAAAACTGAAGCACAGTCTCTGTTTTAAGCAAACAATCTTCGCCTGGGTACTTGCAGAAGGGTCGGGAATTATTCAGCTTTGTCCTGGTCAATATATATCCCTCAACTAATATACTGTCAATATCTCATTAATGTTTATGTGCAAATTGGCTGTTATTTTTTGCACGTTACAACAGTGAATAGATTTTAGTTTTGAAACTGGATCTTCCAATCATAAATTCCTGATGATGGTCTACTGGTTAATTTCTCTGACTTTGAATTTTAATGGTGGGTAATTATTTAGTATTTGATTTGGTTGGTTAATGTTTGAGAAATCCTTTAAATCTTGTTGAAGGGTTCACCTTTATTAGGCAACCAGCCAGCAATAGATATTTAACCTGCATGTAGGTAGATGTTCCTATTGGCATATATAGGCACTGTTGGATTTGTCTTCAATTGTCAAAGAAATAAATAAAAGACTTGCATTAATTAATATTGTGCTTTTCACCATCTCGGGTCGTCCCAGAGTGCTTTGGAGTCACTGAATTATATTTTTAAGTGTAATCGCTGTTGTAATGCCGGAAACAATGGAAGGGATGTATTGTCTTTTCAGTTCCACTATATTTTAAAAACAATGTAGTCATCTAACCCCAAGTTCATTTAAACAAATTACTTTGAAATATTGAGAAGAATATTCACTTTTCTCTTTCAGGGCCCCCAAACAGAAAATGTTGATTATATGGTAACATTAAATACATAGATTCCAAAAGAAGAACATGTATGGTGAAATTGAATTGGACTTTATTTCCTTCTTTTAATTGCTGGCTCCTTCTTTTAGCTGCACCTGGATAAGCATGCTGTAATTGGTGATTTTCTTCTATGTGCAGTGAAAACTTGTTTTCAATGGTAAGTAATTAAAGTACGCAGGGAATGTATATCTAAACAAATTACTTGAATCTCAAACCGCAAAAATGCTCACAGGAGTATATTGAAAGATAATCTGGCATGGTTTTAGATTGAAGATGTTTGGTTTCAAGGATTAGTTCAGGCTAACATTTAGTTTTTGAAATATATTTTTTAAAATCCAGATAATATTTGAGGGGCAACAATCAATACCAATCAATTTGAGATTGGATGAGAAAATGCAATACCTTTATTTAACCTCTATGTTCAGCGGTGAATGTTTAAAAAAGGGACAGGAAGGTTAGAAATACTTTGGCACAGTATTTGACCTTAAACTTGGTGAAGATGGTAGTTTCTGAAGGCTAGTTCTTTTCAATTTTAAACTAATTATTTCAAGTGCTTATTTCCACAAACATTTATGGTTATAATTGTTGTGAAGCTTTACTCTGGATTATTAATTCAATGGAAGTTTTCACAAGTCTGTGATCTGGTGCCCAGTAGACAAATTAGTATATCATGGTAAATTGGACAAATGAATATGTCTTCAAATGCTGTTTTCTAAACGATGTCATTGTAAATGTTCCTCCCCAAAATCCACAAACTGGACTATCCAGGTTAAGTCCATCGTGTCAGCCTGTTCCTGCTCTACTAAATTAATTTATTTCTATCTTGACTCCATACTCTCTCCTCTTGTCGAGTTCCCACCCACCTACATCCACAATTTCTCTGATGCCCGACATCATATCAACATCTTCCAGTTTCCTGGCCCTAACTGCCTCCTGTTTACCATGGTTTTTCAATCCCTCTATACCTCCATTTCAGGCCAGGATGGTCTGAGGGTTCTCCGTTTCTTCTTCGAACAGAGGCCTGAACAATCCCCATCTTCTTCCAACTTTCTGAATTGTCTCTCACTGAATAATTTCTCCTTTAACTTGTCGAACTTCCTCCAAGCCAAAGGCGTGGCCATGGATACATGTATAGGTCCCAGTTTTGCCTATCTTTTTATGGGGTACGTGGAACATTCCTTGTTCATCAACAACTTTTTCAGTGCTGCTTCGTGTTCCCCTCTAAACTTGGAAACATTTTATCAATTTCACTTCCAAATTCCATCACCTTCACATGGTCCATCTCCGACACTTCCCTTCCTTGACCTCTCTATCTCCATTTCTGCGAATAGAACTGTCCGGAATTGAACCCTAGAGCTGTGAGCTGCAGTGCTAGCCACAGTGCCACCCTAAAGATACAGGTTATGCTGCAGCTATACAAAACTGGTTAGATCCCACACCATAGGAAGGATATTTTGGCCTTGGAGGGAGTTCAACATAGGTTTACGAAAGTGATCCATGGATTATCGGAGTTGAATTACGAGGAGAGATTACTCAAATTCGATATGTTTTCACTAGAATTTAGAAGGCCAAGCGGTGATCTGATCAAAGTATTCAAGATATTAACAGAGAAAGACTGGGTAGATAAACTATTTCCACTGGTTGGAGATTCTAAAACTAGGGGTATAGTCGGGAAATTAGGGCTAGACTATTCAGGAGAGATTTAGGAAGAACTGGGTGGCACAGTGGTTAGCACCACTGCATCGTAGTGCCAGGGACCCGGGTTGAATTCCGGCCTTGGGTGACTGGGGAGTTTGCACTTTCTCCCTGTGTCTGCATGGGTTTCCTCACGGTGCTCCAGTTTCCTCCCACAGTCCAAAGAGGTGCAGGTTAGGTGGATTGGCCATGATAAATTGCCCCTTACTGTCCAAAGGGTTAGGTTGGGTTACGGGGATAGGGCGGAGGCGTGGGCTTAAGTAGGGTGTTCTTTACATAGGCCGATGCATACCCGATGGGCTGAATGACCTCCTTCTGCACTGCAAATTCTATGAACTTTTTCACTCAAAGGGCGGCAGAGGTTTGCAACTACAAACAGCAGTTGAAGCTCGATTAGTTGTTAATTTTAAATCTGAGTAGAAATATTAAGGGATATGAGCCAAAGGCATGTTAGGCCACAGATCAGTCATGATCTCATTGAATGGTGGGACAGGTTCGAGGGGCTGCATGGCCTACTCCTGTTCCTATGGTCTATTCATCAGTTTATTCGACATTGGAGAGACAGTGCAGACTGCGTGACCACTTTGCAGAACACCTTCGGCCCGTCAGCAAGACCCAGACAATTCTGTCGCTTGCCATTTCAACTCACCGTCCTGCTCTCATGCCCACATGTCTGTCCTTGGCCTGCTGCAACGTTCCAGTGAAGCCTAATGTAAACTGGAGAAACAGCACCTCATCTTCCAATTAGCCACTTTACAGCCTTCCGGACTTAACGTTGAGTTCGACTTCAGACTGTGAACTCTGTCCTCCACCTTCACCCCATTTTTGCTACTATCATTTTATTTTTCATTCTTCCCTCAATCTGTTTTTCTCTCATCATTGTCTCCCCTCTTTCCACCCCACCCCACTAGGGTTCCAAGTTGTCCTTTGGCACACTGCTTATCCCTGTTCTTCCATTAACACATTCTGATGTCTTAATGTGCCACTATTGGCACCTTTCTTAGTCATTATCACTACCCATTTACGTTCCCTTTGTCTTTATGTCCACAGCATCTTGCAATCTCCACCTATCACTGGCCCTCTAACCAGCCTCATTGCTCCATGCAACCCACAACAGTATAAATCTCATCCTATTTCTAGTTCTCTAGCTTTGACAAAGTCACCCAGACTTGAAACGTTAGCTCTGTTCTCCCCACAAACACTCTCAGACCTACTGAGATTGTCCAGCATTTTCTGTTTTTGTTTCAAATTCCAGCATTGGCAGTAATTTGCTTTTATCATTGTAAATGCATTTTGATTGTCTGTGTCTTTTACACATCAATCACTATTTATTTTGTGTTTAAATCTCAAGGCAGGACATTGAAGCAATAAATATTTGCTATTCTTGGGCACAATCAACTCGTATAGCTAGTGATTCTTCCAGTGAGACTAATTTATTAATACACATTGATGTTGAATTGGCGATTGAGAAACTGACATGGGTCTGAGTAGTCCTGCCTGAGGACAGTGAATATTTCAGAAGTTAGATATATCGACGGAATGGAGTGAGTCTTAAATCCATTTGTGAAGTCGTACATTAAATCATTTTGTTTATTTATTTTCCTCGTATGCAGTGAGACATTCTGAGGTAGTTGTTGGCCAGAAACTGTCAGTACCAGCCAAGTCCTTGTTCTTCATCTGTACGCCTTGGCCAATATTGCGACAGCATTAGAGCCAAGAGAGGCATCACATTTGTCCCTGCATCAATCACTTGTGTACCTACCACTGGACTGTGTTCAGCTTACTTAGCTTGACCGTTTTTAAACGAAAATCGCTTTCTTCTCCCAAGGAAGCAAAGTTCAATATAACTAATTTTCCCATCCTCCCATTGCTGGATCTCAGAACTGAGATTGAATTTGAATCTTGTGGTTCTCTGGTATTTACAGCGGAGCAGAAAACCACATTATATATCTCTGCGCTATTATTGAAAGAACTTCATTTTTTCATGTATTTCTCGCTCCATTTGCTACTAAGAGGTCAAGCAACCTGCTTCCAGGCCTCTTCAGTGATGATCTTGTGAGATGTGCAAAAGTGGTTTTGGCATTTTCTCGTCTCCGTTCATGTGTTTTTCTTCTCTATGAGGAAATGACTAACCATTGCTTATTTCCGCCTTAAAACAGAATTGAGATTGAGGGATGTGACCCCTTGAATTTATAGATGTGAACAGCCAGTTTTACCCTATTTAAAGCTTGCATTTCCTTCAATGTTTCTGATCTTAATCTTTAAAAATGATTGGGATATCTTGAATTCCAAGGTCAGCGGAAACTTTGTTAAGTGAAGCGAGTTTATATAGATTGGTAGAATGGACTGTTGGATAGCTAACTCTAGTTAGCTATTAAATAGTATGCCCCCAAAAATTCTATGTATTGCCCCAGTTATTTGCATCAGCCAAATTTAGATACAGTGGAATGTTCTATACTCAGTAACGTTCCATCATATAAAAGGTATGGTGTACAAATAACCCGGTAAGAAATTTATGTGTAGGTTTTGTTTAACAGCTTTCATACAAGTCTACCAAATAAAACTAGAAATATTGCTGCTTTGGATCGCATAGTTCAAATTATGAATGATGAACTGTAGGTAGTCAAAGGTAAAATTCTCAAATTTACTCTAACTCCGAATTTGATCTTCCAAACCTTTAAACCCATAACAATATGCACAAAGAGTATGTGAAAAATAAATAACATGTGGACAGTAACTCAGTACTGAGAGGATTCTCATAACTTCTTGGTTAATTTCACAGATTTAAGTGACTGATGAAATTTACAGACCATGGATGAAGATGTAGTAAGACTTGAACTACAGCAACAGGAGCCCAAGGTTATTTTTGATAACACAGGTAATCCAAAAACAAGTTTGAATTAAGAATATTATTGTACTTGTTCAATACACTAGAATATTTTATGGCACCATTTTTAATACACAAGTCCTAACTTGATAAATTATAATGGAGATTATTGAAATGGATTGAGGCATTTCCTTTTGGATTTTCCAATGTAATTCACATGATTTTTCAGAGGATAGCTCCCACAGTTATTGAAAGGTTACTTTTCATTTCAAGATCCTCCACAACATCAATAAAGTCCCACAAACCAGAATAAAATGAATTAATGGACAATTTATTTTGTTGATGTTAGCAGTAATATGGAAGTTTTTTTGTTTATTTGTTCACAGGATGTAGGTGACGCTAGCTAAACCCATATTTATTGCCCATCCCTAATTGCCCTTGAAAAGGTGGTGACTGCTGTCCATGTGGTGTAGGTAGACCCACAGTGCAGTTAGGAAGGGAGTTCCAGGATTTTGATCCAGGGTGAGCGAAGGAGTAGCGACACAGTTCCAAATCAGGATTATGTGTGGCCTGGAGGGAACTAGCAGGTGCTGGTGTTCCCATGCATCTGCTTATTAACATGATAAGTGTTTCCCAGATATGAAGGTCACTAATTTGAGGAATAGTGGACAGTCAGCACAGCAGCTGTGTGCTTCATAACCAAGCTGAGTAATATCAGTTCGACATCTCCACCAAATTACTCCCATTGGTGCCAGAAGCCACCATGTAATACTGAAGGCCAAAAACTTCACCAGAATGGAAAAAGCTGGGTGGGATTCTCCGTTCCTCGATGGCGATTTTGTAATCGGCGATCGGGCGGAGAATCCCTTTTGATGACAAAATTGGGGGCGGTCCCTGTTTGACGCAGGTTTCGTATACTCTGCTCCCTCCGAAACGGCGTCATCACACAGCACGCCTTGGGACAGCCTCAGCACGTCACCTGAAGGCTCTCCCCAAATGCTCTGCCCCCAATGGGCCGAGTTCTGGACAGTGCAGGACATGTGTGGTCTCAGTCGGGCGGGAGCCATGCTGCCGACTGATGTGGGGCTTCCCCGAGGGCTGGGGGGACTGGTGGGGGGCACTATCCGGCAGGTCGGGTCCGCGCATGGCCGGCGCCATGTTTTATGGCGCAATCACCTCAGGTAGTCAAACCCGGCCATTCTCCGGCCGTTTATTTTGTGGAGGCTGGGAATTTTACGCAGCGTGGCTGCCGGCCCTTCACCGGTCGCAGGATCAGTGAGGTGGCATCCCCGATTTTGTTTCCACGTAAAACGCCACAGATCCTCCACACTTAACCTTAGAAAGGGAGAATCCAGCCCACTGTCTAATTTAAACACTCTAGTCAAGAATTTCCTTTTAATTGGGGCGGCATGTGGCAAAGTCGATAGCACTGGGACGGCAGTACTGATGATTCTTGTTCAAATCCCAGCCCTGGGTCACTGTCCGTGTGGAGTTTGCACATTCTCCTCATGTCTGCGTGGGTTTCATCCCCACAACCCCAAAAAATGTGAGGTTCGGTGGATTGGCCATGCTAAAATTGCCCCTTGATTAGGAAAAAAAATAATTGGGTGCTCTAAATTTATTTTTTTTAAAGAATTTCCTTTTCATAGCCATGATCAGGAAGTGGGTAGTGGAGGAAGGGTCGGTGTGGGAGCAGGTGGAGGCGGCATCATGTTGGGGCACAAGTTTAGGGGCATTGGTAATGGCACCCCTGCATTTCTCACCGCCTCGGTGCTCCACAAGCTGGTACTCCACAAGCCGGTGGTAGTGGCAGCTCTGAGGGTATGGGGGCAGTGACGGAAGCATATGGGAGTGGAGAGAGCGTCTGTGTGGTCTCCAATTTGTGGGAACCACCGGTTTGTGCCGGGGAGGCTGGAAGGAGGGTTTCAGAGGTGGCAGAGAGCGGGGAACGAGAGGCTGGGGGACCTGTTTATTGACGGGAGCTTTCCATGTTTGGAGGAGGAGTTTGAACTGCTAGGAGAGAATGGCTTTCGTTATCTGCACGTGAGGGACTTTGTACGAAGGCAGGTTTCGACCTTTCTGCTTCTATCGCCCCCGGGGATACAGCACCAGGTAGTTTGTAAAACAGGAGTGGGAGAGGGGAAGGTCTCGGAAATTTATAAAGAGCTCATGGAGTGGGAGGGAACCCAGATAGGGGAGGTAAAGCGGAAGTGGGAAGATGAGCTGGGTAAGGAGCTAGAGGTGGGTCTATGGGAGGATGCTCTGAGCAGAGTCAACACGTCCCCATCATGTGCCAGGCTCAGCCTGATATAATGTAAGGTGGTTCACCGGGCACACATGACGGTGGCTCGGAAGAAGAGGTTTTTGAAGAGGTGAAGGACAGGTGTGGGCAGTGTACAGAGAGCCTGCAAACCATGTCCAGGGGATTCTGGCAGGGATTTGCTGATGTTATGTCCATAGTTTTAAAGACAAGGGTGGCACCGAGTCTAGGGGTGGCGGTTTGTGGAGTGTAGGAAGTCCAGGGAGCGAGAGAGGTTGATGTTTTTGCCTTTGTCTCCTTGGTAGCCTGGAGACGGATCTTATTGGCGTGGAGGGACTCGGAGCCCCTGAAATCGAGGGTATGGGTTAGCGACATGGCTGGGTTTCTCAGACTTGAGAAAATCGTTTGCCCTGAGGGGATTGATGGTAGGGTTCGTCCGGAGGTGGCAGCCATTTATCGACTTCTTTGTGGAAAATTAAACGGTTAGTAGATGCAATAAGTTGGGGGGGGGGGCGTTAGGGAATGAGGGGGGGGGGGGGGGGGGGAGATCAGCGAGTGGAGGAGGAGGGTCTGGGGAACTGTGTGAATAAGCCAGGTTGACTGGGTATGGTTGGGGGGGGGGGGGGGGGGGGGGTTGTTATTTACGGAGTTATGTATACATTTGTCCTTTTTTAATTTCTTATGTATCCCAATGGGAGACATATATTTTTTTCCCTGGTGGAATTGAGATTCTGGAGTCCAGATGCTTGCTGTTTTCATAAACATGTTTATGTACATTTGCTTCACTGACCTGTGTTGGTTTCCAGTTCCTCAATAGTTATCACCCTGATGCGTAAATCCATCCATATTCTCTCCCCTCTCAACTCTGCAATCTCCTCCACTATGACAAACCATACTCCTCACAGATTTGCCACTCTCCAGTCTATTTTGGATTCCTTCTTCCTCATTTAGCACACTGGGCTAAATCACTGGCTTTTAAAGCAAACCAAGGAGGGCCAGCAACATGGTTCAATTCCCGTACCAACCTCCCCGAACAGGTGCCGGAATGTGGCGACTAGGGGCTTTTCACAGTAACTTCATTGAAGCCTACTCGTGACAATAAGAGATTTTCTTTTCATTTCATTTCATTTCCACTGCTGGCAACCCAACCAATGCTTAAGCCACCTAGACTCTACTATTTGGACTTTCTTCCATACCATCTCTCTCACTCACTCCCCCCCCCCACCCCAACTCCATTAGACTTTCTTTCTTCCTTTTGAAAACAGTAGAAGTTCCGAACAATTTACTGAGTATTTCCTGCACCGATAACATTTTGCTTATTTTCGTGTATTGATTTTCAGATCAGAAGTTTTGCCGTTTGTATAACATATAATGGGGTACTAAAGGAGGTGGCAATGGAAATAGTGGATGCATTGGTTGTCATCTTCAAAAAATCTGTAGACTCAGGAACAGTCCCAGCAGATTGGAGGATAGCAAATCTAACCCCGCTACTTAAAAAGGAGAGAAAACCAGAATTCTGGACTGGTTAGCCTAACATCAGTAGTAGGAAAAATGCTAGAATCTATGGTAAAGGATGTAAAAACAAAACACTGAGGTAAAGTTTACATGAACTTATGAAAAAGAAATCATCAGTTTATGAGGAGAAACTAAGTAGAATGGGACTATGCTCAGTGGAATTTAGAAGGATGAGGGGGGAATCTTATAGAAACATATAAAATTCTTTATTTTTAAAAATACATTTTTAGAGTACCCAATAAATTTTTTTCAGTTAAGGGGCAATTTAGTGTGGCCAATCCAACTACCCTGCACATCTTTGGGTTGTGGTGGTGAAATCCATGCAAACATGGGGAGAATGTGCAAACTCCATACGGACAGTGACCCAGAGCTAGGATCGAACCTGGGACCTCGGCGCTGTGAGGCAGCAGTGCTAACCACTGCGCCACCGTGCTGCCTGAAACATATAAAATTATGACGGGAATAAATAGGATATAAGCAGGGAGGTTCTTTCCGCAGGCAGTGAAACTAGAACTAAGGGGCATAGCCTCAAAATAAGGGGGAGCAGATTTAGGACTGATTTGAGGAGTGTCTTCACCCAAAGGGTCTTGAATCTGTGGAATTCCTGCCCAGTGAAGCAGTTGAGGTTATCTTGTTAAATGTTTTTAAGGCTGAGGTAGATAAGAGTTTTGAACAGTAAAGGAATAAAAGGTTGCAGTGAGCGGGCGGGTAAGTGGAGCTGTGTCCACAAACAGATCAGCCATTATCCTGTTGAATGGCAGAACAGGCTCGAGGGGCCAGATGGCCTACTTCTGCTCCATGTTCTTATGTTTGACAAACCTACTTGAGTTTTTTAAGGATGTAAGGAGTTGAATTGATATGGGTGAATCAGTGAATATGATATATTTGGATTTTCATAAAGCTGATAAAGTCCCACATAGGAAGTTAATGTGCAAAATTAAAGCACATGGGATTGGGGGTAATATATTGCCATGGATTGAGAATTGGTTAAGAAAGGAAACAAAAGAGCAAGAATAAATAGTTTTTTTTTGAAGTGGCAGACAGTGACTATTGGAGTACCACAGGGATCAGTGCTTGGGCCCTAGCTATTCACAATATACTTCAATGATTTGGATGAGGGAGTCAAAAGTAATGTTTCCAAGTTTGCTAATGACGCGAAACCTAGTGGGAAGGTAAGTGGTAAGGAGGATGTTAAGAGGCTTCAAGGTGATTTAGACAAGTTGAGTGAGTGGGCAAATATGTGGCAATGCAGTGTAATGTGGATAAATGTGAAGTTATCCAATTTGTATGGAGAAACTAATGCAGAGTATTATTCAAATGGTGATGTGGGAAGGGACCTGGGTGTCCTAGTACACCTGCCACTGGAAAAAGCATGCAAGTACAGCAAACAGTTAAGGCAGGCAAATGTATGTTGGCCATCATTGCACGAGGACTTGAATACAGGAACAAGGATGTCTTACTTCAGCTGTACAGTGCGCTGGCAAGACCACATCTGGGGAGTATTGTGTGCAGTTTTGGTCTCCTTATCTAAGAAAGGATGTACTTGCCATTGAGGGAGTGCAGCAAAGGTTCACCAGACAGGATGGCAGGATTGTTGTATGAGGAGAGATTGGGTCAACATGGCCTGTATTCACTCGAATGTCGAAGACTGAGAGGGAATCTAATTGAAACAGTTAAAATTCTGACAGGGCTGGGCAGACAGGATGTGAGGAAGTTGGTTCCTCTGGCTGGTGAGTCTAGAACTAGGGGTCACAGTCTCAGGATACAGGCCATTTAGGACTGAGATGAGCAGAAATGTCTTCACTCGGTGGTGAACCTATGGAATTCTGTACCACAGAATGCTGCCAAGGCCAAATCACTGAATATATTTAGAAAGAAGTTTATACAATTTTTAGATTCTAAAGGTGTCAAAGTGCCTGGGGAGAGCTCTGGAGTATAGTGTTAAGATAGAGAGCGGGACTCTCCGACCCTGCGGCCTGTCAGAGAATCGCCGGTGAGAGCGCGAATTACGCAGCGCCGGTTGGGGACCGCTCCCCCCGTCTATTCTCCCCGCGCGATGGGCTGAGTGCCCACTGAGTTCGGCCAAGTCCCGCCAACGTCGTTCTCGTGTGGTCCTACCCGGCGGGACCCCAGCGTTCTGGCTGCGGGGGCTGCCTGGCGGGGGTTAGGGGGATCCGGCTCGGGGGGGGAGGGGTGGGGGGGGGGGTGCCTCTGCGGTGGCCTGGCCCGCAATCGGGGCCTATCGATTTGCGGGTGGACTTATCCCGGTGGGGGCCTATGTTCCTCCACACCGGGCCCCTGTAAGTCTCCACCATGTTGCGTCGGGGCCGGGGCGGATACGGCAACCCACTCGCATGCGTGAGCCTGCGCCGGCTGTGGCGCGCATGCATGAATTTGCGCCGGCCGTGGCGCACATGTGCGGACTCGCACCGCCTGTGCTGATGCCCGTATCGGCAGCTGGAGCAGCCTCAGGCTCTCCAGTGCCGTGCTGGCTAGGTGACGCTGTTGTAAAATGCTCTGGCGTCAACACTTCGCCCTAGGATCAGAGAATCCCGCCCAGAGGATCAGCCATAGAATTATCATAGAATTTACAGTGCAGAAGGAGGCCATTCGGCCCATCGAGTCTGCACCGGCTCCTGGAAAGAGCACCCTACCCAAGGTTAACACCTCCACCCTATCCCCATAACCCAGTAACCCCACCCAACACTAGGGGCTATTTTGGACACTGAGGGCAATTTATCATGTCCAATCCACCTAACTTGCCGAACTCGGCGGTCACTCGACATGATCGTGTTGAATGGTGGAGGGGGCTCAAATGACTGAATGGCCTATCCTTGCTCCAATTTTCTGTGTTTCTGTATGATTGCAGTATACTTTACACAGGAAAATGGCTGTAACAGCTGGAAGTATTTTCTTGGGTCTTTGCAAAGCTAGGTCTCTGGCACTTGGTAAGTGAATTTCTGAAATCCAACTGTATCAAAAACTGGATTTTGCAAGCTGCTACCGGGTTCGATTAATGCGCAGATTTGGATTCCTTTGTATTTTGGTAGAGGAATTATGGGTCCAAGTAATTGATTTCAAGCAGTTGTAGGAAGAAAAGAAGTTGTGAATTTCTCAATGCTGCTCCTAAGAATTCTTTTTTTTTTTATAAATTTAGAGTACCCAATTATTTTTTCCAATTAAGGGGCAATTTCGCGTGGCCAATCCGCCTATCCTGCACATCTTTTTGGGTTGTGGGGGTGAAACCCACGCAGACACGGGGAGAATGTGCAAACTCCACACGGACAGTGACCCAGGGCCAGGATTCGAACCCAGGTCCTCAGCGCCGTAGGCTGCAATGCTAACCACTGTGCCACCGTGCTGCCCATGCTCCTAAGAATTCTTTCTGAACCATTTTTATAATGTAAAAGTGGAAACTATTAGTTTGATGGTTACTTTTTAAAAAAAATATAAATTTAGATTATCCAATTATTTTTTCCAATTAAGGGGGCAATTTAGTGTGGCCAATCCACCTACTCTGCACATTTTTGGGTTGTGGGGGCGAAACCCACGCAGACACAGGGAGAATGTGCAAACTCCACACGGACAGTGACCCAGAGCCAGGATCAAACCTGGGACCTCAGCGCCGTGAGGCAGCTGTGCTAACCACTAGGCCACCGTGCTGCCCCTGTTTGAAGGTTACTTTAACCGACCAGTATAAATTGTATACCAGAGAAGAATAAATATGTTCTTAGTCCAAAAAACCGCTTCTAAGAAAATAAAAAGTTATTCTGAAAAAGAAATCTATCATGGCCACCAGTTATTGATAAATTTATGCTCTATAGATAATACTTTAGCTGTTGAATATAATGAGTACAGAATAATCCCCATAAATGTTTAGAGCTTAACTAAATAAACTGAATGCCTCATTGGCTGCGCTCAGTTACAGTTTTTTTTTGAACGTCAATACAATGCTGTTTAAGTAAAATTTTCCCTTTTTCTGTTTTCTAGTTCAGGAAGTGACTTCTCAACACATTGATGGACACCATATTCTTGTAGAAGTTCAAGAAACTGTCTTTGTTGATTCCACTATTAATTCTGGATCCCACTTTGTATCTGATGATACCGACTCTGTTGTAATACAAGATGTCATTGAAGATGTTGTCGCTGAAGATATTGTTGCTGAAGATGTTCACTGTCCAGATATTATTGAGGAGTCAGAAACCATCATTGTTCCCGAACAAGTACTGGACACAGATGTTGCCACAGAGGAAACCTTGGGCACAGTTCCTGAAGATGTTTTGGCTTCTGACATCACCTCAGAGGCCATGTGTGTAGCAGAACATGTCCTGACAAGTGAGGACATTTCTGATATGGCTACTGTTGAGCATGTTGCTGTCACAGAAGCTGAAATAGTCACGGACACTTTATCGCCTGATGGAGAAGAGGTCCTAGTGACAGACTCTTCCACAGAGACTGAGATAGACACACGTAGTTTACACGTTCAGAGTCAAGAGACCGTTCCAGTCACCATTGAGGCTCCAGTAGGAAATAAAGACACCAGTGAGGATTATTTAATGATTTCCTGTAAGTGACGAGAGAGGTAGGCCTTTGGCACATGGAAAATGAAATATTAATGATTTTTTTTTGGCCCTGAAAACGAGCTGAATGAATTGTTCATTGTATCATATATTGTATTGGAGTTTTTGGGGCTGAGGCACTTCTCAATTTGTGACTGAAACGCAGAGAGGGGAAATATAAATTGAATTCACTCTGGTGAGGCTTAATTTGTAATTAAAGGACATTTTACTCACTAAGTAACACTGTCTCCCACCTCCAAACCCCAAATTAATCGCCACAGATTTGAGTACAACTGGTTATAATCTTCTTGTCATTCACTGTAAAGTCTGCCTCAACCATGTTGATTGTTACTGAATGATCTACCTACTTTCAAGATCATTCTAAGGATAAGGACAATCAGTTGCAATTTTCCTGTGCGAGTATGTTCTCAAATCCCTAGTCCCACCCCTCTGACCCCTATCATCAGTTGTGAAGAACAAAAATTGAGCCATTTACACGGTTTCCATTTCTTCTCACTCGTCTCTCCACACATGGCAAGTTAATCTTTCACAAGGCCTACCAACCTCTGACTGTTTTATCTTTCCTGGTCATACTACTATGTATGACAGCATTCAATTTAGCTCATAATTCATTTCCAGTATAAAATGTTCTACTTTTCTGTATTGCTCATGTTGAATAACAATACATAAATATATTGAGCAAATAAATGAATTTACTGTTAAAATTAATTTAAACTGTTAACTGGTGAATAGGAGCAAGAGCACTGGATTATTTGTCTGCCCTCTTTCCTAGCAGATATAAATCTAATGCTGTGTCTGGCTGAAATTCTTAAAGTTAGCATAATGGTTGAACCGTGGGTATTCCTGGTCTATATAGCTCAGTGCCATGATGTACACAGCAGTTATATGGACATTCTGTAAACATTTTGTGTAAGATCATATAGCAGACAAAAAATCAGTTCAATCAAATTGGAAGCTTCCTGTTTAATCACAAAAAATGAAGTACAGGGGTACCTGTAATGGAATTGGGAGCACTGACTTGCAAATATTACTCTGGGTTTTAAAAACATTTTTCAGGCTGGCTCTTTTACCTACCCCCTCCACCTTAATGGCCCCTTCAAGAACTTGTGTTAAATAAGGAACGGTGGGGCTTCTCCACCTTTTTTGTAAATCATGAAATTCATATTGATGTTAGCATTGTGATTTTTAAAACAATTGGCATGGCCTTGGTTTAGTAATCACACTTCAGTGTGGGTAGGTTCAAGTTATGTAATTAGATTAATGTTTTGAGCCATGATAGGAACTCTTTAAAGGATTTTAATAGGTCTTCATGTATTTTTTATTTTCCTGATGTATCAGAAAGTAGTGACTTCTGCTGGGTATGGTTCCAGAGGTACCATTATTACTGAGGTACCTCTCTAACTCAGTGATCACTCATTATGTGTGAGGCTAGACATTGAGTATGAGCAGACTGTTTGACTTTTGCTTAGAAGCAGATCTAAAGCTTAATTTTATAAGATGATCCCCTCTGCTTTATTATTATTATCAAAATGCATTATTTCACTGAGGTTTGTTTGTTTATATGTTCATTTTTATTCATTTACTTTAGGATTAGCGTTCTTCATCAATAAGTATTTAGAGAGTGTCCACTAGTTCTTATCAAGAAGATTGTCTGATCTGTTCCTTCATTTTCTAGGAATTTTGCCCTCCTTTCTTCTCAAGCTTTACTCTTATATAGTTGCATGATGACGTAGTGAAGCAAAAGAACATATTTTCTTCTCCACCTTTCCTGCGCATCTTTGCATTGTGAGGGTGAGACCCACGCAAACATGAGGAGAATGTGCAACGTCCACACTGACAGTGACCCAGGGCCGGGATCGAACTTGGGTCCTCTGCGTCCTGAGGCAACAATACTAACCACTGTGCCACCCAGCACTGTAATCATTTTTCTTTTCCTTTTTTTTAAATAAACCCAATTAATTTTTTCCAATTAAGGAGCAATTTGGCTTGGCCAATCCACCAAGCCGATACATCTTTTGGGTTTTGGGGGCAAAACCCATTCAAACACGGGGAGAATGTGCAAACTCCACACGGACAGTGACCCAGAGCCGGGATTCAAACCTGGGACCTCGGCGCTGTGAGGCAGCAGTGCTAACCACTGCGCCACCATGCTGCCCTCCAGCACTGTAATCATAACGTGCATTTACCAGCTCAGTCATCAAGTCTGAAGATTAGTTTTTAAATCCATTCAATATTCTCTATACATATCGTTAACATTTTTATGCAAACCAGCTAAAAAATATATATAAAGGTACATGCAATGTGATTGAGGTATTGGGAACATATCTTCCAAGATGAGGATTTACCACCCTGTACCTGATTATTGTTCTTTGCACAGACAGGCAGAGTTCTATCACCAGTTCTTGACTCTTGAACCCAATGCAAGTTGGTGTCCAATTTAGTGTTTTTGTGGAGAACAACTGTAATGATGTTTCCGGTTAACTCTATTTCTCTTTTCATGGATGCTTCCAGGCTTGTTGTGTTTTGAGCATTTTGTGTTTTAATTTCAATTTCCATAACCATGGTATTTTTCTTTTGTATAGTATTTTTGAGTTTGCTAATTACATTAGAAGTTTCATCTAGCAAAATTAAAATGGTACTAGATAACTTTTACTTATCTGTGAATGGTTTTAAAGCTGTGAACCAGATATTTTTTCTATACCTCCTTTTTCACATTATGGTCTATTATATGTATATATTTTTATTGGAAAGCCACATTTCATTTTCCGTTTTGTATAAAATATGCAAATTGTTTTGAAAGCAATCAAATTGTTTGGGGCTTATTTTGCTGGAAGGCTAAGTGGTTTGTAAAAAGCATGTCAGGCT
This sequence comes from Scyliorhinus canicula, assembly GCF_902713615.1. Lineage (NCBI taxonomy): Eukaryota > Metazoa > Chordata > Chondrichthyes > Carcharhiniformes > Scyliorhinidae > Scyliorhinus > Scyliorhinus canicula. The sequence goes on from NC_052152.1 coordinate 73,941,206, forward strand.
CTGTGCATGCCATAGTCAAAAAGTGTGTTTTCTAGCTGTGCACATGATTCAATTAATAGTATATTGTACACTTTATTTTGCAGTAGATGATGATGGGGGAAAGATTGGACATGAAGGAAATGGTGAACTGAAAATTGAAAGTGGTCTGTCAACACCAGGCGATCACTTAAAAGCAGATGGTGCTTGTTCTGAAGTCATTAAAGTTTACATTTTCAAAGCAGATGATGGAGATGATGATTTGGGTGAGTAATCTGGAGTAATGCTGCCTCTTTAGTATATTGTTAATGATCTACTAAAAATTGTTGACCTTTATTGCAAAAGGATTGAAGTATAAAAGTGGAGAGAAGTGTTGTTGCAATTGTATAGGGTATTAGTGAGACCACATCTGGAATATTATGTCCAGTTTTGGTCTCCTTATTTCAGAAAGGATGTGGTGGCATTGGAGAAAGTTTAGAGGAGGTTCACCAGATTGATTCCGGGGATGAAAGGTTGACATACGAGGAGAGATTAAACTGTTTGGACTTGTACTCGCTGGAGTTTAGAAGGATGAGAAGGGATCTGTTCGAGGTGTATAAAATATTTAAAGGAATTGATAAAATAAACATAGACCAAATGTTCCTCCTTGTGAGGCAATCTAGAACGAGAGGTCACAGGTATAGGTTGAGAGGCGATACATTTAGATCTGAGATAAGGAGGAACTACTTCTCGCAGAGGGTGGTGAAATTTGTGGAACTCGCTGCCCCATAGTGAGGTGGACTATTAAATGGTTTCAAGAAGGAGATAGATATATTTCTGGTTAAAGGGACATGGGCAACAGGTGGGGACGTGGATTTGAAACCAGAAAGAGATCGGCCATTATCTGATTGAATGGCGGAGTAGGCTCAAAGTGCTGAATTGCCTATTTTTGCTCCTAATCCTATGTTCCTGGCTAATAGCATAAATTTGGGATGAATATAAGGAGGGCTACAACCAAAATTTGTGATTGAACTAGATCACTTTTGATCACTTTTAGATCAATGTTTTGCTGTGCTAATTTCTTGACTTTTCTGTAATGGCTTTTTGTTGAATGAGTAGCTAAGAAGTAACAATATTGAAAGAAAGTCCAGTCTATGTCAGTGTTCTTCAAACTTTTCTTCCCGGGACCATTTTTACCAACCGGCCAACCTTCGGGACCCAACCCGGCCGACCTTCGCGGCCCACGCCGGCCGACCTGCGTGACCCACCATTTTCTCTCATCTTGTTTGCTGCTGAAAATGGTTTTGGGTCCCTTTGGCCCTCATACACGCTTCTCCAATGGAACCTGTTGGATTAAGGTGAAGCCTTCCAGTGTCGGAAAGTATGGAGTCTCCAACTGTCCAAAGTTCTATATTTTATCCTGTAAAATTTTATTAAATAAAACTCCCCCCCGAACTTGTAAAAACAAAATAAATGAATAAAACTCCCCCGAACCTGTAAAACAACAAGCTGCAACCATTTAAAAAAACAAAAGCGGCCGCAATGCGCATGTGTGCCCGATCATCAGCGCGCATGTGCAGTGCGGCCGCATTTCTTTTTACATGTTCGCGGCCATTTTGAAGGCCGCTTGCTGCTGGCGTTCTTAACGGCCGGCTGCTGCGGCGGTTGCATGCAGATTTGCGTGATCGCGAGCGCCGTGACGGACGGCTCTGTGACCCTCCCGACACCCGCCCGTGTCCCACCTGCGGGTCGCGCCCCCAAGTTTTAGCGCTCATTTCAATTCTCTTGGATACATTTTCTTAATGAGATTTCAGTGTCTGTACCTCGGATACCTGCAATGGTCCAATTGACAGTCTTAGAACATAGAACAGTACAGCACAGAACAGGCCCTTCGGCCCTCAATGTTGTGCCGAGCCATGATCACCCTACTCAAACCCACGTATCCACCCTATACCCGTAACCCAACAACCCCCCCCCCTTAACCTTACTTTTATTAGGACACTACGGGCAATTTAGCATGGCCAATCCACCTAACCCGCACATCTTTGGACTGTGGGAGGAAACCGGAGCACCCGGAGGAAACCCACGCACACAGGGGGAGGACGTGCAGACTCCACACAGACAGTGACCCAGCCGGGAATCGAACCTGGGACCCTGGAGCTGTGAATTAGCATTTATGCTAACCACCATGCTACCCTGCTGCCCCACTGCTCCACGCCCTCCCCCCACAACAGTATAAATCTGACCCTATTGTCCATAATTTCCACATTCTCAGATTCCTACAATCTGTAATCTTGCCTGTGTTATGTAACTGAGAAGTCACACTCACTGAGTTGAGAAATATATTTGGGAATAGGAAATTAATATTTCTTTACAATATGAGAAAATGTGATGAATGAGGGAAAAACAGTAGAAAATCTTGATTGTGAGGGAACTTTTAATATTGGCGCAAAAACAGAAAATAGTAGACAATCTCAGATGGTTTGGCGGCATCCGTGGAGAGAGAAGGGAGCTAACGCTGGGTGACTCTTTGTCAAAGCTAGAGAGAATTGGAAATAGGGTCAGATATATGTCCGTCCTTGGCCTGCTGCAATGTTCTTGTGAAAGCCAGTGCAAACTAGAGGAACAGCAAGCACCTCTCCCGATTAGGCACATTATAGCCTTCTGGACTTAATATTGAGTTGAACAACTTCCGATTGTGAACTCCCTCCTCCAGCTTCAACCCATTTTTATTTCTATCAATTCATTTGCATTTCTTCCATCCATCCATTACTCCCTCACTATTGTCCCCCCACCCCCCTTGGGCCATCTGTTCCCTGTTTCAGGTTGCTCTTTGACACACAGCTTACCTTTGTCCTGGCATTAACACATTTTGATCTCTTAATGTGCCACTATCAGCACTCTTCTTGGCTTGGTTACCTACATTTACATTCCTTTTGTCTTTCTGTCCATGACATATTTGTCAATCTCCACCTAGTGCTGGTCCTTTATCTAGCCCCACTGCTCCACGCCCTCCCCCCACAACAGTATAAATCTGACCCTGTTTCCAGATCTCTCTAGCTGTGACAAAAGAATCATCTAGACTGGATATGTCAGTTCCCTTCTCTCCACAGATGCTGTCAGACCTGCTGAGATTGTCCAGTATTTTCTGTTTTTTGTTTCAGATTCCAGCATCCACAGAAATTTGCTTTTATTTTAATGCTGGGGCACTACTAAGTTGTTGTTTTTTGTAATTTAAGGTGGAACAGTGGATATTGGCGAAAGTGAACCTGATAATGATCATGCAGTCGGATTACTGGATCAGGGCAATGTAGGCAGAATATCACGAGAAAAGATGGTTTACATGACTGTTAATGATCCCAGCCAGGAAGATGAGGATATAAGTAAGTAGTTGGTACAAATCAACATCATTTTTTGCATTGAACTAAAATAAAATGTACTTTCAGAAAACGCTTTGAGAGTTTTAAAGAAAGACTTGACAAATTAAAGGCATTTTGATGAGTCAAATTATATTTAATCTTTCCTGGACCTCCTTTTGGAATTCAAACCTTAAATTGTAGGGAAATTGATTTATTTTGGTGCTGGGTGACAATAATCATTAAAGCAATTAATATTCTATACATGTTTAGATTTCATGGAATTTGCAGTGCCAGAAGGAGGCCATTCAGCCCATCGAGTCTGCACCAGCCCTTGGAAAGAGCACCCTACTTAAGCCCACATCTCCACCCCGTAACCCCACATCTCCACCCCGTAACCCAATATCCCCACCCAAGCTTTTGGACACCAAGGGGCAATTTGGCATGGCCAGTCCACCTAACCTGCACATCTTTGGACTGTCTAAAATATATGTTTCCGTAAAAACAAGATTAGAACTCGTCTTTTGAGTTAAATGCAGTTAACACTACCAGTTCTTTTTTAAACACCACTCGGTTGCAATATTTTTTGCTGATGCCAGAATAATCAAATTTATGGAATTCTGTTTCATCACTTGCCATGATAGGATTGCGGTACGTAGTTTCTGGAATGCTGAGTCTGTACCATAATCACTACATTATAATGCCAAGATTAAACATAGGAAACTCTTTTGTTTCTTTTAATGATTTGAAGATTTAACTATTGTGCTTGTATGATGTCCTTTAGTCAAAAGATCAATAACTTCCATTTACTTATGTCATAGTGAATACATCACAGCAAGAGGAGAACTGCTACCTTCAAACAAGTGAGTGCCTTTTTCGAGTCATAGAGATGTACAGCATAGAAAAGGCCCTTCGGTCCATCAGGTCTGCACCGGTAAAAACGACCACCTAAGTATTCCAATCCCATTTGAACAATGTCGAGTTGTGGTAAAACTGGAGGCAAAGGGCAAGCCAAGGCCAAGACCCGCACCTCCTGGGCTGGCCTGCAGTTCCCCATCAACCACATCCACTGGTTGCTGCGCAAGGGCCACTAGGTTGATGGGATGCAGGTGTGCCAGACTACCTGACCGCCGAGATTCTCGAGCTGGCCAGCAACATGGCCCGGGACAACAAGAAGACCCGCATCATCCCCTGCCACCTGCAGCTCGCCATCCACACCGACGTGGAGCTCAACATGCTGATGGGCGGCGTCCTGCCTAACATCCAGGCCACGCGCTGCTGCCTGAGTGACCGGGCACCCCAGCAAAGTTTACGCCTGTACATAGGTGTGGGTGGAGGGGGTAGTGAATGGAAAGAATTCAGCACAGGGCCAATACCCATGTATACTTTGACATCACAAGTGCACATCTAAATTCTTCTTAAATGTTATGAGGGTCTCTGCAACCATCACCCTTTCAGGAAGTGAGTTCCAGACTACCACCACCCTCTGATTGGTTAGCACTGCTGCCTCAGTGCCCTGGGTGCTGGATCCGCTCACACGCACATCCCATGGAGAGCCCTGGGGGCCACCGGGCACCCCGAGGGAGGAGGTGGTGCTGGGGCCCGTTCCGGCTCCCCCTTCTGGGGCATGCCAGAACGCATTGCGACCTCGGACTCCCCCGGTGCATCTAGTGGGCAGCGGGCAGAACAGGGTGGCAATTCGCCATCCCTATTGCCCAAGGTGCAGCCTGGCCCATATAGGCCAGGCCGCCCCAGGAAACAGCCGCCAAAGGGGACCCTAGTCACAGGGCAGGAATCACAGGAGTCCACCTCCAGTTCTGCTGTATTGTCTGGGGAAACACCGAGACGTAGTCATAGGGCCCGTAAGGCCAGAAAGGTAGACACCGATGAGTAAGTTGGCACGGTTGTAGGGCACAGAATAGTTTGATGGGCTAGGGCACATGTGCAGGGCATCAGTTAATAAACGCATTCCACACCTATATGAGCTGCCTTTGAACTCTGTCCGATGCGGGCAGGGACTGTGTGCCAGTGTGTGTGAGCGGCGCTGCGATAGAAGTTGAGCTCCAGCGCGTGTGCCACATGCCCCCCGACAGTTCTCTCACGCCAACCCGCCCCCAGCCATACGCCAGGGCCATGGGATGCAGTGTCTGGGCCGCGTGAAGGGTCGTGATGTGGCCATGAGTCCGACATTGTCGAACGATGTATGGCTCAGAGCCCATCGCACAGCGGGCTGTCATCATCCTCCGTGCCTTGTACCATACCCGCTTACACCATCAACCGTTTTCCCCCATTCCGTTATGCCGCAGGTGAATGTGTCATGGAGGGGTCGTATGCATGCGGGTGATGTGGTGGCGTGGGTAGGTGAGGGTGGTCGGTGGTGGGGGAGGTGTGAGTGGTCGGTGGTGGGGGAGGTGCCGAACTCTGTTGTCTGTGCCCATGCCCATCACTGCTGACCCCCACCGTGGTAGCCGAAACGTGCAGCTACCAGCAACAGCCATGCATGCTGGTCCAGCTGCCGGCGCTGGGCAGCCTCCTGTTGCCGTCCATCCCCCATGTCCCGTGCATCTGCTTCCCTCTCACCATCCCCCTCATCTAAAGAAGCGTTTCCCTCATCCTGACCCTCCTCCTCCTCCAGCACATCACCCCTCTGCTGGGTTATGTTGTGCAGGACGCAGCAGACCACGACAATGCGGCCGACCCTCTCCAGGTACTGGAGGGACCCCCAAGAGCAGTCCAGGCACCTGAAGCGCATCTTCAGGAGCCCAAGGCACGTCTTGACCACACTCCTGGCCGCTGCATGGGCATCATTGTAGCGGCGCTCCGCGTCGGTCTGTGGCCTCCGGATAGGCGTCGTCAGCCACGACCGCAAAGGATAGCCCTTGTCGCCCAGCAACCAGTCCCACAGGTGGTGGGGGGGTGTCCCTCAAACATGGTGGGGATGAATGATTGAGAGAGTATAAAGGAGTCATGCACACTGCCAGGGTACCTGGCACGGATGTGCAGGATCGCCATCCTGTGGTCACAGATCACCTGCATGTTCATTGAATATTTAGAACATAACATAGAATGTACTCTTCCTGTTCAGGCACATGACCCTTTCGTCCGACGTGCGCCGCATGGCGATGTGCACTCCATCGATCGCCCCCTGCACCATGAGTATCCGGGCAACAGCGGCGAAACCCGCTGCTCGGGCATCCTGGTGGGCGTGGTCCACAGGGAATTGTATGTAACGGTCCACAATGTCGTACAGCGCGCCGGTGACGGCCTGGGTGCACTGATGGCTTGGGGATGCCGGACAGATCCCCACTCGGTGACTGGAACCACCCCAAATTAGGGTCTCCTGGCTCAGCCGGAGTCTCCTCCTGCACACCCTATCCGGGACGTCCGCGAAGGACATGTGGGGCCGGTACACACGTTGTCGCATCGGACGCCTCCATGGGCGTGACTCACCCTCCTCCTCCTCCTTGTTATCCTCCTGCTGTGGCTCCCGCACGGCGTGATGCTCCTCCTGCGCCTCTCGGGCGTGTGGCCCTGCGGCCTGGATGGCTTCCATGTGCCCCACTGCAGCCCGCTGCTCTACAACAGGCTCCGCCACCTCCCTGTCAAGCTCGTGCTCCAGCTCCCACTGGGCCTCATGCAGGGCAGCAGCCCCCGCCACGGTGGCCAACAACGCTGGAAGATGGCTAAACATTGTACTATCTGTAGGGGGTGGGAGTAGACAGGGTTTCCAGCACGCGCCCCACCCCTGCCCCCTCGATGCCCTGAGACCTGTCGGCCGCCCCCTCTGCCAGGGCCACTGTCTGGTGGCAGTGCCCGCAATGGGGGGGCTCCTGTGTGTGCCACCCTGGACATACCCGCTGGTGGGTGCTGCCAGTTTGGGGGGGGGGGGGTGTGCGGGTGTCTGGCATACGTCAGGACGGACGGGTCGCCTGCGCTACCAAGCGAACGGGTTGGGTGGACAACCGCGTGTCCGCCGTCATGGGGTCTGACCATTTGATCCGCCCTGCCGTGGCCGCCCGCAGCCTTTGTCGTCCCCACCGTTCCTTGCCCATCCCCACCCCCAGATGTGTGCCCCCCCAACCCAACATCCCCGGATGTGTGGGGCCCTTCCCCCAACACACCCGGATGTGTGCCCCCCCCTGGCAGCGTCCCCCACACTGCCCACAGACACGGCCGTGCCGTTCCGGCTCCCCAGCCCAAACGCGTCAACCACTCTCTTTCTCTCTTCCCCCCCCCCCCCCCCCCCCCCCCCATGGCCCTCTCCACGCTGTCACCCACCTCTACCCAGAGCGTCAGCCAACACGACTGGCTGACGCTGCTTTATACCATTACCATGTTCGAACAGCACCAGCGTGACGATCCCTGCTCCAGCGGAGAATCGGCGCTGCGACCGTTTTGTCGATTCTCCGAGCGGCCGTGCGCCATGTGCAGGCGCCTGTTTTGCCACGCATTGGAGAATGGCGTCGCGCGATTCGCGGCGGGAGGTCGGAGAATTCTGCCCATGCTCTGAGGACCCGGGTTGAAATCCCGCCATGGCAGATGGTGAAATTTGCATTCAATAAACATCTAGAATTAGAAGTGTAAAGGTAACCATGAAACCATTGTCGAATGTTGTAAAAACCCATCTGGTTCACTAATGTCCTTTGGAGAAAAAAAATGTGTCATCCATCCCTGGTCTGGCCTACCTGTGACTCCAGATCCACAGCAATGTGGTTGACTCTTAAATACTCTCCGGGATGGGCAATAAATGCTGGCCTAGGCAGCGACACCCACATCCTATGGACGAATAAAAAAATACTCAGTAGCATGAGTAGAACTGCTCCTTAATCGTCATAAACAGTGCCATAAAATATTGAGTTCGGCAAAAGTAAGTGTGAAAGGAAAAATGAAAATCTACATGTGAACAAGTTTAAATATGTTAACTGTTGTGAAATATTAGTGGCATCCCAATGAGAATGAATGGTAAAATTGGCTGAATATTTTGACTGTTAGTCATGTATGTGGCTATACCATGGATGAGAGGAAAAGACTAAATTGGCATTCGCTGAGGCTATTTTTATCTCGTTCAATAAAATAATTTTTCTTAGTTGCTGTAAACCAGCAAAACTTAATCAGTGATCACAGAATCCTTGGCTTAAAAATATGGCTACTCACCTTTTCTTTGAAGGCTCCATCGATTATAGACCAATGTTATGCCACAAGTCAAATTCAAAGACTAAAACCAAACTGGCTGCTGGAACATCTCGTCTTTCTGTTTGGAATTGCAATAATGCTGATCAGCTTGTTCAAAATGTTAGTTCTACTGAGTCTTAATGGCACAAACAATTTGAAAATGCAAACCTTTTTGAGGTATGTTTATCTGCACAATTTTCTAGTTTCAAGAGACTTGTATCCACATTGTCCTGAAAGATTCGGTAGCAATTTATAAATTGAGTTAATTTGAAGGAATTGAGAAAGATTTTCTGTCACTCCTCATGCCTGTTTGTTGGTTTTCACAGGTTGTACTGATATTGCAGATGAAGTTTACATGGAAGTCATCGTAGGGGAAGATGATGCAACAGTAGGTCATGATCAACAAATTGAAGACACAGACATTAGCAAAACATTTGTGCCCGTAGCTTGGGCTACTGCATATGGTAAATATTGTAAAAATTCATTAAAGTTTCTATAACTAATTTCAAAAATATAGTTGGATTATTACCAGTGTTATTGTATACACCTGGGGCGGGATTCTCCGACCACCCCCGCCGGGTCAGAGAATCGCCCGGGGCCGGCGTCAATCCCGCCCCCGCTGTGTCCCGAATTCTCTCATCTCTCTCTCTCCCCCCCCCCCCCCCCCCCCCAGATTCGGCTGGGGCGGAAATAGCGCCGGTCGGAGGGCACCCCACGGGGCAATTCTCCGGCCCGCAATGATGGGCCGAAGTACCGCCGCTGACTAGCCTCTCCCGCTGGCGTGGATTAAACCACTTCTCTTACCGGTGGGATTGGCGGTGCGGGCAGAGGTCCTGGGGGGGGGGGGGTGCGCGGGGCAATCTGACCCTGGAGGTGCCCCCACGGTGGCCTGGCCTGCGATCGGGGCCCACCATCAGCAGGCGGGCCTGTGCTTCCTTAGTAGCATATTGTTGTTAATGTAATGATTCTTTTAGTTTTACTATATAAGTAACCAAATACAAACTGGAGAATGCATTGTTTTTGGACTTTACGTAACGCGTTAGCTACTGTTGAAACAGTAGATGAGACTCAATTTGACAATAGTTCTGGATCGATATTGATTGTGTGTTTAATTAATACAACTATTTAAACAAAGGATAGCACATTAATGTAATGAATTATGAGATCGTTTGGTTTTTTTTAATTCTATATATAGTATATGAAAATACATCAATGGCATTTTTCAAATAAATTGAAGTATCCACATAAAATATTCAACTGAATACGAGAAACAGATTACCATATTTTATCCTCTCTCAGGCAATAGTTCTGATACTGTAGAAAACAAGAATGGAACTGCCAGCCACCTTCTACAAGCAGATGGAACAACTGAGCTTAACAGGCTGGCAAAACCAAGGTCAAGGAAAAGGAGGAGACTTGAAAGTAGACAGTATCAGACAGGTACATAATTTTCCTTATTAATGCACGGTCAGCATTCGTAATGGAGGAACATTTTTACGATCCCATTTAATAACTGGTAACCTTAAACATGGCAAAATTGACTACAGGGCAGCACGGTAGCATTGTGGTTAGCACAATTGCTTCACAGCTCCAGGTTGCCACGTTCAATTCCGGCTTGGGTCACTGTCTGTGCGGAGTCTGCACGTTCTACCTGTGTGTGCGTGGGTTCCCTCCGGGTACTCAGGTTTCCTCCCACAGTCCAAAGATGTGCGGGTTAGGTGGATTGGCCATGCTAAATTATCCTTAGTGTCCAAAATTGCCCTTAGTGTTGGGTGGGGTTACTGGGTAATGGGGATAGGGTGGATGTGTGGGCTTGGGTCGGGCGTTCTTTCCAAGAGCCAGTACAGACACGATGGGCTGAATGGCCTCCTTCTGCACTTTTTTTTTTAATTCTATGATTTCCTGTTTCCATATTTACAGAAATTATTTGCAGAGATTTCCTGCAATTGTCTGTTGATACCTTTCTAATATTCAGTCGATCAAGATCCACCACTCACAGAGTAATACTGGAATATTTGGTCATTCATTTTCTTTTTAATATAAAAAAAGCCTTCCTCAATGCTTGTAAGAAAGTACCTGATATACACTTGCCACCTCCTCTGGCAGTGTGACCAAGAACTTGGTATTGGCTGATCACCAACTGAAATGTCTGTGTCCTGCTTTATGCTGCACTGTGTTTCTGCAACAACTTGCTGCAAACCTACATACATGTTTAAGAGACTTCTACTGTTGGCCCTGAAGTTAGATTAGACACAACCAGAATTTGCACTATGGAAATTTTCTTTATCTATCATTGCAACTGTCAGCCTCTGTACCTGTTGCCATAACGCCCTACCCCTACCTACTTACCAAAACATTGGTCTGCTGCCACACTACATTGAACACACTCAAACTCATCCAATGTTGGAAGCAAAACAATAAAGCCTGCTTAATACTTGTTTTGGAGACTGCCTGAAAGCAAAATGTGTTTCCTATCAGCAGATACTGCTCCCTTGCATCTCCTTTTGCTACTTAAATACTCTTGTAGGTAAGGTCACTTTGGATGGCATCCTCCAAGATAGCCAAATTTTTCTAATTTCTGCCCTATTGTCACATTGGCTGCCTTATTGCAGTAATGTAGTCTGGACATGGTTAATTGAAAAAGGGTCTGAAACAATGACAGGAACATGTACCAATGGGGCGGCTTGGTGGCTGAGTGGTTAGCACTGCTGCCTCATGGCACCGAGGAACCGGGTTCAATCCCGGCCCTGGGTCATTGAGCAGTTTGCACATTCTCCCCGTGTCTGCATGGGTCTCACCCCCACAAGCGAAAGATGCGCAGCGTAAGTGGATTTGCCATGCTAAATTGCCCTTTAATTGGAAAAAAGAATTGGATACTCTAAATTTAAAAATAAAGGAACTGTACCAAAACTGCAGCCGTTGCGGTTGCTAGTAAGTGAAAATATGAGGCAGCAATAGTGCTATATGTTTTCATGAAGCCATTTTGAAGATGCGTGTCATTACTTATTTTGCAAATTATACCTGAAATATATATATATATGTATATGCATGATCAGCAATGGAAAAATGTAGTCAGGTGAGAGCTTTTGGCATGGCTCAAGTTGTCTTGTGAGAAAAGATTGAACAGGTTGGGCCAATACTCCTTGGAGTTTGAAAGAATGAAAAGTGACCTGATTGAAACATGTAAAATTCTGAGGGGGCTTGATAGGGTAGATGCTGAGAGGATGTTTCCTCTCATGGAGGAATCTAGAACAGGGGCACAGTTTCAAAATAAAGGGCCATCCATTTAAAACTGAGATCAGGAGGAATTTATTTTCTGAAGATTGTTTGTTTTTGGAATTCTCTTCCCTTGAGGCTGGGTCATTAAATATGTTCACGGCTGAGTTAGACATATTTTTTTATTGACGTGGTCTTAGGGCCAGGCGGGAAAGTGGAATTAACGCCACAATTAAATCAGTCAAGATTCTATTGAATGGTGAAGCATGCTCAGTGGGTCAAATAGCCTACTCCTCTTGTATCTTAGAATATTATGATCCTAGCAACACTTGGGCAGATGTATGTTGGATAGGCACCTGATAAATGTAACAGTTGCGTAAGTTTATGCTGCCTGTTCCCAGATCTTGTCGGTAGTGCTATGAAGCCTGCCAGACATGCTGTCTGGCTGAACTTTGAGGTGGATACTTCTAAATGGCCAACATGGTAACCCTCCTTGCACCCATGTTTTGCAAGTGTACCTCCAGTATTCCGGACATCAAACAGTGAATTAGGTACTCTGTAACTCCTTCACTGGTCCACTGACCGTTTCCCCCCCATGTTTATTGCACCAGTCACTGGATATTCAGTGATGTGCCACACAAGAAGTGAATACACAAGTAGATTGAGGATTGGTTATCAGACAGAAACAAAAATCAACAATACCCAGTAATTTTCAGGTTGACAGGCTGTATGTATAAGATTACCACAAGGATCAGTGCTTGGTCCTCAGCTATTTACAATTTAGATCAGTAACTTAGATGAGCAGGTCAAGTGTAACATGTCCAAGTTTATTGATGATGCAAAGTTGGGTTGGAAAGTACATTGAGAGGAAAATGCAAAGGAACATAGCAGGGTAATTGGCAACAACCTGACAGATGAAATATAATGTAGGGAAATGTGAAGTTATCCACCTTGGATGGAAAAAAAGAAAAGCAGAATATTTTTTAAATGTTGCGCGACTGAGAAATGTTGGTATTCCGAGGGACCTGGGTGTCCTTGTACATGAATCACTAAGTTAACATGCAAGTGCACCAGGCAAGCAGGAAAGCAAATGGTATGGTGGCCTTTATTATAAAGGGATTGGAGTATAAGAGTAAACAAGTCTTACGACAGTTATATAGAGAATTGGAGAGGCCCCTCCTCGAGTATATTGTACAGTTTTGGTCTCCTTACCTAAGTAAAAATATACTTGCCTTATAGGGGGTGTAATAAAAGTTCACAGGGCTGATTCCGACTATGAGCAGATTGCCCCAAGAGGAGAGATTGAATAGAATAGGTCTACATCCTCTAGAA